>NC_135988.1:814620-1139507 GCF_053455715.1 Rhinoraja longicauda
CCTTATCTCCTTTGCATTACCTCATACCCATACTCCCTTTCTCCCACACTCCCTTTCTTCAGTCCTTCATTGCTTTGTAGTACCTGTTTGTCCCGCCAACATTAAATCCCATTTAGTAATATATCCTTATCTCAATGCTCACATCCCTTCATATTTCGCCTCCCTTATTTCCTGCTAGTTCATTCCTCACATCCATCCATCCCCCCCAAGGCCTATGTTTTTCCTTATCTCTTCTCTTGCCACCATTAAATCCTACTCATTGATGAATGTCCGCATCCCTTCGGATTCTGCTACCCTTATCATCAAGGCTAAAGCAAAGGTACAAGCTGCAAAGGAGTGTTATACAAAGGAGTGTTATGTTACAGAGATGTGTCAAGGGTACGGAATGTCTAGAGCGCCTTAATTAGTTACAAAGAGGCGCCTAATGCCTAAGCAGTTACAAACCTTAAACAACAATGTATAAAATAATGCCGTAACAATGTCTAATGTATAAAATACTAGCAAATAATATCATGCATAAAATAATATTCTCCCATCTCCTAATTTGAGGAAGGATACCCTTGTAATTGAGGCAGTGCAGCGTAGGTTCACGAGATTGATCCCTGGGATGGCGGGACTGTCATATGAGGAAACATTGAAAAGACTAGGGTTGTATTCATTGGAGTTTAGAAGGATGAGAGGGGAAACTTATAGAGACATATCAAATTATAAAAGGACTGGACAAACTAGATGCAGGAAAAATGTTCCCAATGTTGGGGGAGTCCAGAACCAGGGGCCACAGTCTTAGAATAAATGGGAGGTCATTTAATACTGAGGTGAGAAGAATATTTTCATCCAGAGAGTTGTGAACTTGTGAAATTCTCTGCCACTGAGGGCAGTGGAGGCCAAATCACTGGATGAATTTAAGAGAGTTAGATAGAGTTCTGGGGGCTAGTGGAATCAAGGGAGCTGGGGAGAAGTTGGGCACAGGTTACTGATTGTGGATGATCAGTCATGATCACAATGAATGGCGGTGCTGGCTCGAAGGGCCGTATGGCCTCCTCCTGCACCTATTTTTTATGTTTCTTTGTTTCTAACTCTCTCTTGAAAACCCAGTAAATTGGCCTCCACTGTGGCAGAGAATTCCACAGATTTACAACTCCGGGTGAAAATGTTTTTCCTCATCTCAGTCCCAAATGGCCTATCACTTATTCTTAAACTGTGACCCCTCGTTTTGGACCACCAACATGGGGAATATTTTTTGTGCATCTAGCCTGCCCAAATCTTTAAGAATTGTATATGTTTCCCTAATATCCCCTCTCATCCTTCAAAATTCCAGTGTATGGGCGGACTGGGCATGGTCCTCACGATGATGCCCAGTCGGCCCATTCTGTCATCATCCCGGGAATTGACCTACACTGCACTCGTTCAATAGCAATAATGTCCTTCCTCACATTAGACCAAAAATTGCACACAATACTCCAGGTGCGGTCTCACCAGGACCCTGTACAACTGCAGTAGGACCTCCTTGCTCCTGAACTCAAATCCTCTCGCAATGAAGGCCGACATAGCATTAGATTTCTTCACTGCCTTCTGTACCTGCATGCTTACTTAAGGGCCTGTCCCAGTTACGCGATTTTTAAAGCGACTGCCGGCGACTGTCAAAGTCGTACCAGATCGCCGAAATTTTCTTTTACCCTTCGACAATGACCACGACAATGCCGAGTCAGGTCGATGCAAGTTACTTTTTTCATGAAACTAGCACCAGGCTAAGAGATTACGCTGTCTTCAGAATCATCGCGAAATTCCCACGCTTACCTGACCATCAAACTGTCGCCTCCAATCTACCTGTCAAATGTACTGGTAAATAAATTGGTTAAACAAAACTATCTTCAAATGCCTTATCTTAATTTACAATTACATGCTTCCAAATGCATCTGCGAAAACCTAGGGACAGCATGGGGAATCCTGGGCAACTGCCTGCACTCACACCGCTGACCCACGACAATGCCGTGGGGGGTGGGGTGGGGTGGGGTGGGGGAAACCTTTCTTTTTTTAGGTCTCTTCCCCGGGGCGCGGCTCGGCCGCGGGGCCTTCCATCGCCCGTGGGGCCTTCCATCGCCCGGCGCGGCTCGGCCGCTGGACTGAACATCGCCGGCGCAGCTCGGCCGCGGGACCTAACAGTGCCCGGTGCAGCTCGGCCGCGGGGCCTTCCATCGCCCGGTACGGCCGCAGGACGTTTCAGCGCTCGGTGCGGCTCGGCCGCGGGACGTTTCAGTGCCCGGTGCGGCTCGGCCGCGGGGCCTTCCATCGCCCGGTGTGGCTCGGCCGCGGGGCCTTCCATCCCCTTGCGGGGGCTGTGCGTGTCGGTCGCCTCGGTAGGGGTCGAGCTGCCTGTCCGTGGGCGTGGGGGGGAAGAGAGTGGAAGTTTTGTTGCCTCCATCACAGTGAGGGGGTGTTTGGAGTCACTGTGATGGATGTTTGTGTTGGGGTCGTGTGTCCTGTAATTTCGTTCGGTACCTCGGTACCGAATGACAATAAAGTTCTGTACTGTACTGTGATGCCACTGGCCGTCAAGCAGCTGGGGGATCCCGGGCAACTGCCTGCAGGAGCGCCTGTGTCCTCACCTCGACGCGTCAACAGCGCGGCTGTCATCGGTGGCTCCCCCACAGGCTGAAAGTCAATGAATCCGCGTCGCCGGTGCATCAGCTGCCCCCACATCTCGTCCAGCTTTCTGCCCCCCCGCACAATCTGTATGAAAGATCCTGCCCTGAAACATCCCTCATCCATGTTCTGCAAAGATGCTGCCTGACCCGTTCACCTACTTCACTAATTTGTGTAATAGCAGCGCATTTGGAAAGCAGTGACAGGATTGGTCAAAGTAAGCATGGATTTATGAAGCGGAAATCATGCTGGACTAATCTTCTAGAATTTTTTGAGGATGTATCAAGTGGAATGGATAAGGGCGGCCAGTGAATGTGGTGTATCTGGACTTTGAAAAAGCTTTTGATAAGGTCCCACAGAAGCGATTCCTGTGTAAAATTAGAGCACATGGTATTGGGGGGAGGGTATTGACATGGATAGTGAACTGGTGGCAGACAGGAAGCAAGGGGTAGGAATTAACGGGTCCTTTTCAGAATGGCAGGCAGTGACTAGTGGGGTGCCACAAGGCTCAGTGCTGAGACCCCAGTTATTTACAGTATGTATTGACGATTTAGACGAGGGAATTAAATGTAACATTTCCAACTCTCCAGTGCCTGATCATATATATCTGAGGACATTGTGGGAAACTATAGAGGAAATTGCGGGAGCCCTGGTTGAAATTTATGAGTTGTCCTTAAATACAGGAGAGGTGCCGGAAGACTGGAGGGTGGCAAATGTTGTGCCTCTTTTCAAGACGGGCTGCAGGGAAAATGCTGGGAACTATAGGCCGGTGAACTTAACGTCTGTAGTTGGTATGTTACTGGAGAGTATTCTGAGGGATAGGTTATACAGGCATTTGGATGGGCAAGAGCTGATTAGGGACAGTCAGCATGGATTAGTACGTGGGAGGTCATGTCTCACAAATCTGATTCATTGTTTTGAAGACGTGACCAAAAAGGTTGATGAGGGCAGAGCAGTAGAGCCATGTTGCAGTTGTATAAGATGTTGGTGAGACCGCATTTAGAATATTGTGTTCAGTTCTGGACACCATGTTACAGGAAAGATATTGTCAAGCTTGAAAGGGTTCAGAAAGGATTTACGAGGATGTTGCCAGGACTAGACAGTGTGAGCTATAGGGAGAGGTTGAGCAGGCTGGGTCTCTATTCCATGGAGCACAGGAGGATGAGGTGAGATATTATAGAGGTATATAAAATCATGAGAGGAATAGATTGGGTAGGTGCACAGAGTCTTTTGCCCAGAGTAGGGGAATCAAGGACCAGAGGACATAGGTTCAAGGTGAAGGGGAAAAGATTTAATAGGAATCCGAGGGGTAACTTTTTCACACAAAGGGTGGTGGGTGTACGGAACAAGCTGCCAGAGGAGGTAGTTGAGGCAGGGACTATCCCATCGCTTAAGAAACAATTAGACAGGTACATGGATAGGACAGATTTGGAGGGATATGGACCAAGTGCAGGCAAGTGGGACCAGTGTAGCTGGAACATTGTTGGCTGGCGTGGTCGATTTGGGCCGAGAGGCCTGTTTCCACAATGTATCACTATATGACTATGGCTCTATGACTCATTTTGCAAAGTTGGGTGGCAGTGGGAGCTGCGAGGAGGATGCTGTGAGGCTGCCGGATGACTTGGATAGGTTGGGTGAGTGGACAAATGCATAGCACATGCAGTATAATGTGGATAAATGTGAGGTTATCCACTTTGGTGGCAAGAACAGGAAGGCAGATTTTATCTGAATGGTGTCAGATTAGGAAAATGGGAGGTGCAAAGTGACCTGGGTGTGCTTGTACATCAGTCACTGAAGGTAAGCAAGCAGGCAGTGAAGAAAACTAATGGCATGTTGGCTTCATTGCGAGAGGATTTGAGCAAGGAAGTCCTTCTGCAGTTGTACAGGGCCCTGGTGAGACTGCACCTGGAGTATTGTGTGCAGGTTTGGTCTCCTAATTTGCAGGACATTCTTGCTATTGAGGGAGTGCAGCGTAGGTTCACCTGATTAATTTCCGGGATGGCGGGACTGACATATGATGAAAGAATGGGTCGACTAGGCATGTATTCACTGAAATTTAGAAGAATGAGAGGGGATCTTGTGGAAACAAAATTATTTTGTTCTTTTGTTGCTTTTAGCCTGTTGTTAAATGTATGTTTTAGTGTATCTTTAGTTTTGTATTATGTGGGCGGGGGACTTTTTAAATCTCTTCCCTCGATGGAGATGGGACTGTTTCCGTATCGTATCTCTGTCTGCGCTGTGACCTAACATGGTGGACCTGGCGGCCTCTTGATGGGGAACCACTTCGGTAACTCCAACCGCGGATGCCTGCGAATTTAACATCGTGGAGCTTGGTTAGGGATCGACGTCAGGAGGTCCAAGCCGTAGGAGCTTCGACGGCCCCGACGCGGGACTTCGATCGCCGGCTGTTGGAGCTTCGATCGCCCCGACTTCGAATGGTTCGACTGCACCGACCGCGGGAGAAAAAAGAGGAAAGAAGATGAGATTTATTGCCGTTCATCACAGTGAGGAATGTGGGAAGCAGCTGTGGTGGATGTTTATGTTAAATTTTATGTAGTTGTGTGTCTTGTTGCTCTTTGGTATAACTGTATTGTAAATCAAATTCCTTGTATGTTTTTACCTACTTGGCAAATAAATTAATCACACTTACAAATAACAATTACAATTTCGGCCTGAGGTAAGGAAAAACCTTTTCACCCAGAGAGTTGTGAATCTGTGGAATTCTCTGCCACAGAAGGCAGTGAAGGCCAATTCACTGGATGTTTTCAAGAGGGAGTTAGATTTAACTCTCAGGTCTATAGGAATCAAGGGATATAGGGAAAAAGCAGGAACGGGGTACTGATTGTAGATGATCAGCCATGATCGTATTGAATGGCGATGCTGGCTCGAAGGGCCGACTGGCCTACTCCTGCACCTATTTTCAATGTTCCTATCGATACCTAGAAACATAGAAAATAGGTGCAGGAGGAGGCCATTTGGCCCTTCAAGCCTGCACTGCCATTCATTGTGATCGTGGCTGATCATCTACAATCAGTAACCTGTGCCTGCCTTCTCCCCATATCCCTTGATTTCACTAGTCCCAATAGCTCCAACTAACTCTCCTTGAAGTTCGTCCAGTGAATTGGCCCCCACTTCCTTCTGTGGCAGAGAATTCCACAAATTCACAACTCTCTAGATGAAAATGTTTCTTCTCACCTCAGTTTTAAATGGCCTCCCCTTCATTCTTAGACTGTGTCCCCTGGTTCTGAACTCCCCCAACATTGGGATCATTTGTCCTGCATCTAGCTTGTCTAGTCCTTTTATAATTTTATACGTCTCTATAAGATACCCGCCCGTCCTTCTAAACTCCAGTGAATACTCCCATTCCTTCTCTCCTGAGATGCTGCCTGATCTGCTGAGTTACTCCAGCATTTTGTGAAATAAATTCCAGTGAATACAAGCTGAGTTACTATTCTTTCCTCATATGACAGTCCCTCCATCCCAGGGATTAACCTCATGAACCTACCCTGCACTGCCTCAATAGCAAGGTTGTCCTTCCTCAAATTAGGAGACGAAAACTGCACACAATACTCCAGATGTAGTCTCACCAGTGTCACTAGTCTCCCTATACAACTGAGAAGGACTTCTTTGCTCCTGTACTCAAATCCCCTTGCTATGAAGGCCAATATGCCATTAACCTTCGTCACTGCCTGCCGTACCTGCATGCTTACTTTCAGTGACTGGTGTACAAGGACACCAAGGTCTCGATGCTCTTCCCCTTTACCTAATCTGACACCAATAATCTGCTTTCTTATTTTTGCCGTCAAAGAGGATAACCTCACATTTATCTACATTGTACTGCATCTGCCCACTCACTGAACCTGTCCAAGTCATCCGGGAACCTCCTAACATCCTCTTCACCGTTCACATTGCCACCCAGCTTGGTGTCATCTGCAAACTTGCTAATGTTACTTCTAATTCCATCATCCAAATCATTAATATATATTGTAAATAGTTGCGGCCCCAACACCGAGCCTTGCGGCACTCCACTCGCCACTGCCTGCAATGCTGAAAAGGACCCGTTTATTCCTGCTCTTTCCTTCCTGTCTGCTAACCAATTCTCTATCCATGTCAATACCCTACCCCCAAAACCATGTGTTCTAATTTTGCTCACCAACATCCCGTGTGGTACCTTAACAAAGGCCTCCTGAAAGCCGAGATACACTACGTCCACTGGCAATCCTTCATCCATTTTACTTGTCACATCCTCAAAAAATTCCAGAAGAGTAGTCAAGCAGGATTTCCCCTTCATAAATCCATGCTGGCTTGGACCAATCGTTTGACCACTCTCCAAATGTGCCGTTATTACCTCTTTATTAATTGACTCCAGCATCTTCCCCACCACTGATGTCAGTCTAACTGGTCTATAATTCCGTTTTCTCTCTCGCTCCTTTCTTGGAAAGTGGGATAACATTAGCTACCCTCCAATCCACAGGAACTGATCCTGAATCTATTGAACATTGGAAAATGATCACCAATACATCCACGATTTCTTGAGCCACCTCCTTGTGTACCCTGGGATGCAGACTATCAGGCCCTGGAGATTTATAAGCCTTCGGTCCCATCAGCCTGCCCAATACAATTTCTCGCTTAATGCAAATTTCTTTCAGTTCCTGTCTCCCTTGATCCTCTGTCCACGGTACATCTGGGAGATTGTTTGTGTCTTCCTTAGAGAAGACAGACCCGAAGTACCTGTTCAACACTTCTGCCATTTCCTTGTTACCCATATTAATTTCACCTGTTTCTGCCTTCAAGGGACACACATTTGTCTTTACTCATTTTTTTCTCTTCACATACATAAAGAAGCTTTTACTTTCCTTCTTTATATCATTGGCCAGCTTCGCTTCGTACCTCATCTTTTCAGCCCATATTGTGCTTTTTGCTATCTTCTGTGTCCTTTGTAAGTTGCCCACTCCTCTGGCTTCCCACTACTCTTTGCTATCTTATACATCTTTTCTTTTAGTTTTATTCCATCTTTAACTTCCCTTGTCAGTCACAGTTGCCTCTTACTCCCCTTAGAATCTTTCTTCCTCTTTGGAATGAAATGATCCTGCATCTTCTGGATTATGCCCTGAAATTCCTGCCATTGCTGTTCCACCGTCATTCCTGCTAGGATCCTTTTCCATTCGACCTTAGCTAGCTCCTCCCCCATGCCTTCATAGTCCCCTTTGTTCAACTGCAACACTGACATTCCTGGTTTAACCTTCTCCCTCTCAAATTGCAGATTAAAACTAATCATATTATGGTCACTATCTCCTTTACCTTGAGTTCCCTTATTAAATCTGGTTCATTGGACAGCACTAAATCCAGAATTGCCTTCTGTCTGGAAGGTTCCAGTACAAGCTGCTTGAAGAATCCACCTTGGAGGCACTCTACAAACCTCCTTTCTTGGGGTCCAGAACCAACCTGATTTTCTCAGTCCACCTGCATATTGAAATCTGCCAGAACTACAGTGACATTACATTTGTTACATGACAATTGTAACTCTTGCTGCAACTTACACCCTATATCCAGGCTATTGTTTGAGGGTCTGTAGATAACTCCCATTAGTGTCTTCTTACCTTTACAATTCCTCAACTCTATCTACATCATCAGTCCCAATGTCACCCCTCGCAAGGGACTGAATTCCATCCTTCACCAACAGAGCTACCCCACCTCCTCTTCCCACCTGCCTGTCCTTTCTGTTGCATGTATAACCATGAATATTCAGTTCCCAGTCCTGATCCTTCTGCAGCCACGTCTCTGTAATCCCCACAATGTCATACCTACCAATCTCTAACTGAGCCTCAAGCTCATCCACTTTACCTCTTATAATTTGCGCATTCATATTTAATATTTTTAATCCTTTGCTCATCTCAGCTTCCACTTCGATTCCTATTACACTTGGCCATTCTCTCCTATTGCTTTGTGAGCTTTCTGTCCCGTTAATTCTGGGGTGTTTCTTAATTATTCCTATACTCTCTTTCCTTTTAACTCCATCCTTGCCTACCCCATTTGAAACACCCCCCCCAAATTATGTGAGAATAACATATTATGACGATTGAAAAATCTGTGTTGACTCAGGATATTAATTCTGGAGAACTGAATGACAGTGGTGCTGTCATTCAGTTAACATAGAAACATAGAAAATATGAGGCCATTCGGCCCATCGAGCCAGCACCGCCATTCATTGTGATCATGGCTGATCATACACAAGCAGTAACCCGTGTCTGCCTTTCTCCCCATATCCCCTAATTCCACTAGCCCCTAGAGATCTATCTAACTCTCTCTTAAATCCATCCAGTGATTTGGCCTCCACTGCCCTCCACAACTCTCTGAGTGAAAAAGTACCTTCTCACCTCAGTTTTAAATGGCCTGAAAGACAGTGGCCCCTGGTTCTGGACTCCCCCCAACATCGGGAACATTTTTCCTGCATCTAGCTTGTCCAGTCAGTTATAATTTTGAATATAGTTGTGAATTTTTTAAAAATGCAGCCACCATTGTGAGGAAAGTTGCAGAGCAGATTCACCAGGATGTTTTCTGAATTGGAGAATTTCAGTTATAAGGAAGTCCTCTAGCTGCTGGACATTCTGCGGCAGAGTACGGTGGGGCCACCACACAAATAATTGGAAGGAATATCACACTATGGGGCGACATGAGTGGCAAGGGTGTTCTATTTGAAAATAGTGTGAATACTCCTGACTATAGCAGCATTGAATGTAAAGGCAATGAGATTATATGAAGAGTTTTTGCAGCTTTTGTTTTGCATCCATTTTTATTAGGAATAATGTTTACTTAAAGAAATATCTATTAATTTTATTGTTTAGTTTAGAAATAATATTTTGAACAGTAATGTAAATATTAGATAGCTTTAAGAGCTTTAATAGTTCTGCTCCCAACTTGGGAGCAGAGGCCCACGATGCAAACATCTGCAGTCCCTTGTGTCTACTGGGAGCAGAGACAATGTTTTCACTCAGCTGCTGTATTATTTTTAATACACTCCATCATCAGCGGTCCCATGTCCCTTAATATTTTCTGATACTCCATGAGTGCCTGACAGTAAGAGTCATGATCTGTTACAAATGATTGGAAGAGGTTTACAGGGGCTGTTTTGAGAAGCAATTCTGGAATTCCAATTTGCTTAGGTAAAGTTTGATTTCCAATCATAAACCTGTGGAGCCGTTTCTCGTCCAAGCATTTCCCAAGATATTTTAACACATCTCTGAGCCGATGTTCCAGGTGACGTTCATGCCAGTTTGAATATGGCTGACTTAAAAGCAGATGCATCAGGACAGTCTTAAAGAGATAGGAGCCAAGAACACATCGCTGGTCTGGAGAACTGCACATTTTTTCAGTGAGAACGACCAGTATTTGAAGACACTTGAGGTGACAGGAGCTTTTGGGGATATTTTTCGTCATGATTTTGAGAAACCTGTACTCACAGACAGCACAGGATATGTGCCAGTAGGTAGTGGGCACTGGACTATTCTTGGGGTGATCCGAAAAATGAGGTACCAGATGGACATCGGAACCCTTCAGCCTCACAGCAGGAAACACTTTGATGTGAATAGTTCGTCCTGACTGATATTGTACTTTTAAACCACAGCAGCCAGTAATATTACGGAAGGTAATTTCAAAATCATGTTGATGACAAATTATGTTCCACGATTTGCATAATAAAATCCTGAACCATTTCACTACCTTCTTATAATCCAAATACCACTCGGAATACATGATGGAAGCAAGACCATTGGAATGAACATCAGGTTCAAATCTTTTGCTGTGAATAAGACACGGAATATCCCCTTCAGGTCCTGCGGCTTTACATTGGCAGGTCAGGTCAGCGGTGTGGGGTGTAACCATGAGAATCCTGCCATAGCTCTCTTTTTCAGGTGGTTCGTCACAGGAACATATCTCTGGCTTAAAACAATATCCATCCTTGAGCAAAATTGGAACCAGGATATCATATACAGATGGGGTCTTGCAGCCCCAGTTTTCAAACTGACTCCCAATGCCCACACAGTCTTCAAGGGTCACCGCAGAGCTCCACGGACAAATATTATGACCGGCTTCTAAAAGACTGCCGACAAAACGTTCTGCAAATTCACAGGTCTCAACTGGCTCTTGGCTTCCATTTTGAATGCAGATGTTGTAGAACTGATCCAGCACACTTTGATCAGGGGTATTCAAAATGTTGTCGTAAGTTTTTTGAGGAACTTCATTTTGCTTTTCTTCCTCCTCTTCCTCACTATTATTATTATTCTGGAGATTGAGTGGCAAATTGTCACGTATCCAGAGTGCCAAGAAATGAATTGTGACCAGTAAGGGAACAATGCGGGTATTCCATTTCATTTTTGGTGAACCCTCTTTATGTGCAGGTAAATGGATCTTTATATTCCGCTGATTGTTCTGTTTTTCCTCCATTTCCCTCTGAAGCCGTTCCACCTGCTGTAGGTACTGGTACTCATGCTCCTTAATTCTGTTCTGGACCTCCTCTGTCTCCACCTCATCACTCAGGAGACGGGGATGGTACAAGCTCCCTGTGATCATCAGAGCGCACACGTTGAAAAGCTTTAACACAGTTGTCATCCTATAAACAGCAAGCAGATAACAGATATTCAGAATGTGTTTGTGGAATTGAAGTCAAAACTACATTAGTGAATTTTCAGAGACTTTGCTGTTTTGAGACCTTGCAATATTTCATCATATATGTTTCACCGAGTTGGCAGGTGGATAGCAATTAATGAGACCAGGATACAGACAATTATTTTATGAACATTAATTACCCATGCAGAGATCTATTAGAAATAGTTTGAAATCATGGGAACATTCCCATCTATTAAAAAATAATGATTTAAAAATTAAAAATTAAGGTTGGCAACACAGATTCCTGATGTCAAGTCAATTTTATTTGTGTAGCACATTTAAAAACAACCCACGTTGACCAAAGTGCTGTAGATCTGATTAGGTTCCAATGGAAAAAAAATGAAACATACAGTAGCACGCAAACAGTTCACAGCGCCTCCTCAATGAGCCTCAAACGCTAGGGAGTAGAAATAGGTTTTGAGCCTGGACTTAAAGGAGTCGATGGAGGGGGCAGTTCTGATGGGGAGAGGGATGCTGTTCCACAGTCTAGGAGCTGCAACCGCAAAAGCGCAGTCACCCCTGAGCTTAAGCCTAGACCGCGGGATAGTGAGTAGCCCCAAGTCGGCCGACCTGAGGGACCTGGAGTTAGAGAGGGGGGTTAGAAGATTTTTGATGTAGGGGAGGGAATGTCCATTTAGGGCTTTATAGGTGAATAGGAGGAGCTTGAAGTTGATTCTGTACCGTACAGGGAGCCTTAAGGTTGGCAACACAGATTCAATAGACAATAGACAATAGACAATAGGTGCAGGAGTAGGCCATTCAGCCCTTCGAGCCAGCACCGCCATTCAATGCGATCATGGCTGATCACTCTCAATCAGTACCCCGTTCCTGCCTTCTCCCCATACCCCCTCACTCCGCTATCCTTAAGAGCTCTATCCAGCTCTCTCTTGAAAGCATCCAATGAACTGGCCTCCACTGCCTTCTGAGGCAGAGAATTCCACACCTTCACCACTCTCTGACTGATGTATTAGATGGACAATAGACAATAGGTGCAGGAGGAGGCCATTCGGCCCTTTGAGACAGCACTGCCATTCAATGTGATCATGGCTGATCATTCTCAATCAGTACCCCGTTCCTGCCTTCTCCCCATACCCCCTGACTCCGCTATCCTTAAGAGCTCTATCTAGCTCTTGAATGCATTCAGAGAATTGGCATCCACTGCCTTCTGAGGCAGAGAATTCCATAGATTCACAACTCTCTGACTGAAAAGGTTTTTCCTCATCTCAGTTCTAAATGGCCTACCCCTTATTCTTAAACTGTGGCCCCTTGTTCTGGACTCCCCCAACATTGGGAACATGTTTCCTGCCTCTAACGTGTCCAACCCCTTAGTAATCTTATACGTTTCGATAAGATCCCCTCTCATCCTTCTAAATTCCAGTGTATACAAGCCTAGTCGCTCCAGTCTTTCAACATATGACAGTCCCGCCATTCCGGTAATTAACCTAGTAAACCTATGCTGCACGCCCTCAATAACAAGAATATCCTTCCTCAAATTTGGAGACCAAAACTGCACACAGTACTCCAGGTGCCCTGTACTAGTACTAGGGCCCTGTACAACTGCAGAAGGACCTCTTGCCCCTATACTCAACTCCCCTTGTTATGAAGGCCAACATTCCATTGGCTTTCTTCACTGCCTGCTGTACCTGCATGCTTCCTTTCAGTGACTGATGCACTAGGACACCCAGATCTCGTTGTACGTCCCCTTTTCCTAACTTGACACCATTCAGATAATACTCTGCCTTCCTATTTTTACCACCAAAGTGGATAACCTCACACTTATCCACATTAAACTGCATCTGCCATGCATCCGCTCACTCACTCAACCTGTCGAAGTCACCCTGCAACCTCATAGCATCTTCCTCACAGTTCACACTACCACCCAGCTTTGTATCATCTGCAAATTTGCTAATGGTACTTTTAATCCCTTCATCCAAGTCCTTAATGTATATTGTAAATAGCTGCGGTCCCAGCACCGAGCCTTGCTGCCACTCTGAAAGGGACCCATTTATCCCCACTCTTTGCTTTCTGTCTGTCAACCAATTTTCTATCCATGTCAGTACCCTACCTCCAATACCATGTGCTCTAATTTTGCCCACTAATCTCCTATGTGGAACCTTCTCGAAGGCTTTCTGAAAGTCAAGGTATACCACATCCACCGGCTCTCCCCTGTCTATTTTCCTTGTTACATCCTCAAAGAATTCCAGAAGATTAGTCAAGCATGATTTCCCCTTCGTAAATCCATGCTGAATCGGAACGATCCTGTTACTGCTCTCCAAATGCTCCGCAATTTCGTCTTTTATTATTGACTCCAGCATCTTCCCCACCACTGATGTAAGACTAACTGGTCTATAATTTCCCATTTTCTCTCTCCCTCCTTTCTTAAAAAGTGGGACAACATTAGCTACCCTCCAATCCCCAGGAACTGATCCTGAATCTATAGAACATTGGAAAATAATCACCAATGCATCCACAATTTCTAGCACCAGCTCTTTAAGTACCCTGGGATGCAGACCATCAGGCCCTGGGGATTTATCAGCCTTCAGTCCCATCAGTCTACCCGACACCATTTCCTGCCTAATGTGGATTTCCTTCAGTTCCTCCGATAATGACGAGCTCTGACTTTAAAAGTCTATTTTTACATGAGCATGGAAAGACTAAGGACACTAAGACCAGTGGACAGGCATTGGTACTTTGCCAATGATAATTAGTCAGAATCAAGATACAACAGCAATGAAATTAAAGGAATCCCTGAGACATCCCATTTTGAATGTTTCCACTGTATAGAGGTTTTACACTTACCCAAGAACAGTGTTAGTTCATAAAATGTCAGATAATAGAAGCATTTGAAGGTGCTGCAATATTCCTCTCTGGTCCCACCATAGGCTATCAAAGCACGTCATGGAAGCCACTCTGACTCTGATATATATTGCACATTCATCACACATGTGGTGAACTCTGCCTCAGCTTGAAAGACGCCCAGCTACCTCTTAAAGTACCATTATTCCCCAAGGCAAAATATATCTATCTATCTATTCCTTCCACAGATGCTGTTTGACGTGCTGAGTTAGAATCATAGAAACATAGAAACATAGAAAATAGATGCAGGAGGAAGCCATTTGGCCCTTCGAGCCAGCACCGCCATTCATTGTGATCATGGCAGATCGTCCCCAATCAATAACCCGTGCCTGCCTTCTCCCCATATCCCTTGATTCCACTAGCCCCTAGAGCTCTATCTAACTCTCTCTTAAATCCATCCAGTGATTTGGCTTCTACTGCCCTCTGCGGCAGAGAATTCCACAAATTCACAACTCTCTGGGTGAAAAAGTACCTTCTCACCACAGTTTTAAATGGTATCCCCTTTATTCTAAGACTGTGGCCCCTGGTTCTGGACTCCCCCAACATTGGGAATAATCTTCCTGCATCTAGCTTGTCCAGTCCTTTTATAATTTTATATGTCTCTATAAGATCCCCTCTCATCCTTCTAAACTCCAGTGAATCCAAGCCTAGTCTTTTCAATCTTTCCTCATATGTCAGTCCCGCCATCCCAGGCATCAATCTCGTGAACCCTACGCTGCACTGCCTCAATTACAATGATGTCCTTCCTCAAATTAGGAGGCCAAAACTGAACACAATACTCCAGATGTGGTCTTACCAGGGCCCTATACAACAGCAGAAGAACCTCTTTACTCCTATCTGAAATCCTCTCGTTATGAAGGCCAACATGCCATTAGCTATCTTCACTGCATGCTGTACCTGCACGGTAACTTTCAGTGACTGGTGTATAAGGACACCCAGGTCTCGCTGCACCTCCCCCTTACCTAACCTAACTCCATTGAGATCATAATCTGCCTTCTTGTTTTTGCCGCCAAAGTGGATAACCTCACATTTATCTATATTATACTGCATCTGCCATGCATCTGCCCACTCGCTCAACCTGTCTAGGTTACCCTGCAAACTCCTAACATCCTCTTCACAGTTTACACTGCCACCCAGCTTTGTGTCATCTGCAAACTTGCTAGTGTTGCTTCTAATTCCCTCTTCCAAATCATTAATATATATGGTAAACAGTTGCAGCCCCAACACCGAGCCTTGCGGCACTCCACTCGCCATTGCGTGCCATTCTGAAAAGGACCCGTTTACACCTACTCTTTGCTTCCTGTCTGCCAACCAATTCTCTATCCATGTCAACATACTACCCCCAATACCATGTGCTCTAATTTTGTTCACCAATCTCCTGTGTGGGACCTTATCAAAGGCTTTCTGGAAGTCTAGAGACACTACATCCATTGGCTCCCCTTCATCCATTTTACTTGTCACATCCTCAAAAACTTCCAGAAGATTAGTCAAGCATGATTTCCCTTTCATAAATCCATGCTGACTTGGACTTATCCTTTTACTGCTATCCAAATGCACCGTTATTACCTCTTTAATAATTGACTCCAGCAGCTTCCCCACCACCAATATCAGGCTAACTGGTCTATAATTCCCCATTTTCCCTCTCGCTCCTTTCTTAAAAAGTGGGATAACATTGGCTACCCTCCAATCCACAGGAACTGATCCTAAATCTATTGAACATTGGGAAATGATCACCAATGTATGCACTATTTCTAGAGTCACCTCCCTGAGTACCCTAGGATGCAGACCATCAGGCCCTGGGGATTTATCAACTTTCAGTCCCCTATCAGTCTACCATTTCTTGCCTAATGTAAATTTCTTTTAGTTCCTCTATCCTCCAGTACATCTGGGAGATTGTTTGTGTCTTCCTTAGTGAAGACAGTTCCGAAATACTGTTCAACTCTTCTGTCATTTCCTTGTTACCCATAATAATTTCACCCGTGTCTGCCTTCAAGGGTTATTCCAGCATCTTGTGTTTTACTCAACTTTCCTGCATCTTCAGTTCCTTGTGTGTCCATTCTACTACACCAGTACATAACATGGTTCTGACCTTATAAAGTTAAAACTGTGACCCCTTTCTCTCCAACTTACCTAGTTGAAACTAATAAGGGCAGAAACATCATTTATTATCTCTAATAAGTAATCAGATCTCGCCTTAACTGAGATTTTAATAGGAAAAATTAGGAAAGACACAAATTAAATGACATATTAAATGTGTAGGAATGACTTCCGGTGGCGCTATGGAGGGCTAGAGGGTAACGCCAGCCAGCTCCTCGTAAAAAACGGAGAAAAACCGGGGTTAAATCGACCTACCTGCTGCCTGCTGTCGCTGCAGTGATTGCACCGATTGTTATAAGTGACGCTATCAGGCGCGCGACTTAAAATGTATACACAGCACAGCCCACCCACGGATAAAACGAAAAGTCGGGCTACCAGGCAGAATCCGCGAGAAGGCCTGACTGAAGCCTCGGCCTCAGGTAGGACGTTATCCCAAGAAGATGTGACGGGGAAAAAATTGACCAAAAAAGCAGAAGGTGAGGAACTCAAAAACTTTATTGCAAGTGAAATTGCTGGTTTGAGGGAAGAAATAAAGCAGATGAATGTTGCTGGAGAAATAAAAAAAATTAAGGAGGAAATGAAGGACTTAAAGCTTGAGACTAAGAATATTGCAGTGGATTTGAAGAATGATTTGTCGAAAGAAATCTCTGAAATAATATTTGGACTATCAAAGGAGATGAATGAGAAAATTAAAAATGGGAAAGTTGAATTTGATGAAAGGCTGAATCCTGTGGAAAAGGCATTGAATTACCAGACGGGTGTTATAAAAGACCTTGAAGACCTAGCCGAAACAAGCGCTCACACTACAGCAAAACTTGTTACAGAAAATCAACGTCTAACTGATATGATGGTCAAAATAAATGAGAAATGTATTGAATTGGAAGGTCGCCAGAGAAGACAGAATTTAAGAATTGCAGGTATCCCAGAAGGGGAAGAGAAAGATCAAGATATCCGAGAATTCACTGCAAATTTACTGCAAAAAGTTTTATCTCTGGACCAAAAGCCTCAATTAGCCCGAGCACATAGAGTGATGAGACGCCAGACAAGAGTAGGCGCACCCCCAAGACAAATGATAATAAAATTACAAAACGACTATGTTGTGGAGGAGATAATACAAAAAGCATCAAGAAACAGAAAGCTTGATTTTAAGGGTCACAGTATCAGCATTTACCGAGATTATCCAGCAGAGGTTGCAAGGAAACGAAAAGCATTCAACGAGACCAAAAGTATTCTGAGGGAAGTGGAGGATTTGAAATATGGTGTGAGTTATCCTGCTACCTTAAGAGTTACTTATGACAAGAAGGAATACTTTTTCTCCGACCCTGTGAAAGCATTGGACTTTGCCAAGAAGTTTATGTCATGAGAAGATGCCTGATCCCTCATCATGAATAAATGACTTTGCAGGACTGCATGGAATTGAATTGATGACTAAAGAAGCTGAGAAAGAAGTGGATCGGAAATTCTGCCATGGATACTAATAACTGCGCTACTAATATAATTAACTAATGAATACTAAAATGATACCGCGGTATTTTTAACAATTAGAATCAATAATTATTACTAATGACTAATACTTACTTATAAAGTTACTTATAATGGAATGATTAGAGGTAAATACAGAGCTGGATCTTATATGTTATGTTTGGAAATCTGCTCTCTTTCCTTTCCTGCTAGTAATTTTCATTATCATTTTTACTTTTATTGTTCCTTTAACTCTGGGTTTTATTATTTGTATCATAACTCTTCCGACTATTGGAACTTGATATACCCCCGGTAAAATATTGCTATGGAACACAAGTTCCAAGAAACAAAGGGGCTGGATAAGTTCGAAACATCAACTACGGAAGTCGGTAGATGGGTAGCCATGCTAGTATGGCTAGCACTAACTGCACTAATATTAGATGTAGTTTTTTCCTTCTTTGTGCACAATACTAATTTCTTAATCTACTCTCTTTTTTTTTCTATTACAAACTATCATTATTATTTTCAGTTTGAACGGAGTTATAAATTGGAGCAAAGGAGATATATATGTGAGAGGCATTTAGGAGTCTTAAAATTCATCTATTCAGTGTTCGGGTGCGGGGTCGGGTCTGTTGAACTGAACCATTGGCTCTATTATAGACCCCCATAGACAAAAAAATGCAAGATTTAAAAATGAATACGGGGAATGAAGGAATAACGTTTTGCAGTTGGAATGTTAAAGGTATTAATGAACCAATTAAGAGAGGTAAAGTATTAGCACATTTAAAAGCAATTAAAGCTGACGTGATTTTCATCCAAGAAACACATTTAAAAAAAGATGCTGAGCATAGGCTGAAAGCTAAATGGATAGATAAAACATATCATTCTTCTTTTACACATAAATCAAGAGGCGTAGCAATATTATTTCGGAAAGGTACTTTATTCAAACATACATCAACTATAACCGATAAGGATGGCAGATACATTATTGTAATAGGAGAATTAAATGCACAAAAAATGATTTTTGTTAATGTATATGGACCAAACTTTGATAGTCCACTGTTCTTTAAGAAAATATTTAACTGCATTCCGGAAATGGCACAACATAATTTAGTAATTGGAGGAGATTTAAATTGTACTTTAGATTCCTATTTAGACAGATCAACAAGACAAAGGAAAACCAAATCACATTCCAGTGACTTATTAAATGCATATATGGACACTAGTAATATTAAAGATGTTTGGAGAGTGGAAAACCCAACTGGACGAGAATACTCATTCTATTCACCTGTACATAAAACCTATTCAAGAATAGATTATTTTTTGGTCGACGCTAAACTTATCTCACTTACTTATAATTCAAAATACCATAATATTACAATCTCAGATCATGCACCTTTAACATTCATGATTAAATTAAATGGAATGTCCGAGAAACAAGCATATTGGAGATTTAACCCACAAATTGTGAACGAAAAGTCATGCCAGGAATATATTATTAAACAGATTCAAATATTTTTTGAGGTAAATGACAACCCTGACACACCTATTTCTCTTATGTGGGAAACGTTTAAAGCGTATGTTCGAGGTACATTAATTTCTGCTCAAGCTTTTTACAATAAAGAGAACAGGATTAAGCAACAAACATTGGAAAGTGAAATCAAACAACTAGATATAGAAAATGCGAGAATGCCATCTACTCTAAAATATAATAAAATTGCGGTATTGAAATATAAATTAAATAAAATGTATTCAGAACAAGTAATAAAACTCTATCAAAAAACAAAACAATTACATTTTGAATTTGGAGACAAACCACAAAAACTATTAGCACGTCAGTTACGAAAAATGGAAGGGGAAAAAATAATTCATAAAATTAGAACAGAGACAGGAGAATTATTAAAAATGCCCAAGGACATAAATGATAGATTTCTCCAATATTATCAGAGCCTTTATTCAACTAAAACCGTAGCACAATCAGAAGGAATAGCAGACTTTTTAAAAAAATGTAATTTAAAAGGTTTAGATTCAAACGATAGAGAAGTATTAGAAAGGGAGATTACGACAAAGGATATTGAGGAGTCTATTGGTTCTTTAAAAAATGGTAAAGCAGTAGGACCAGATGGTTTAGGTTCCGAATTTTATAAAAAATTTTATGATTTGCTTAGCCCACGTTTACATAGACTGTATGAGTATATATATACTCAACAGAAACTTCCAGACACTCTAAATGAATCTATAATAACACTCATTCCTAAAGCTGATAAAGATCCGGAAGATCCGGGATCATACAGAGCAATTGCACTTTTAAATACAGATCAAAAAATTTTAACTAAAATACTAGCGTATAGATTAAGTACAGTGATGAATAAATTAATACACCCTGACCAAACAGGCTTCATTCAGAAACGATACTCATACTATAATCTAAGAAGATTATTTAATATTATATATTCCAAGAGAATTATTAATGAAGATCTAGCAATAATCTCACTTGATGCTGAAAAAGCATTTGATCAGGTTGAATGGTCTTATTTATTTTCGGTGATGGAAAATATGCAGCTAGGGGAGAAATTCTGTACATGGATAAAACTGTTATATACAAATCCCACGGCCAGAATATTTACAAACCAAAGGTTGTCATCGAAATTTACCCTATCTAGAGGTTGTAGACAAGGATGCCCGTTATCCCCATTATTATTTGCGCTTGCTATTGAGCCACTGGCAGAAAGAGTTAGGGGGCATCCGGAAATACATGGATATAACACAAAGGACACAGTGAATAAAATTTCTCTATACGCAGATGACGTATTAATTTACATTACAAAACCAGAAATTAGTATTCCAAATTTATTAAAGCTAATAACCCAATTTGGTTCACTATCAGGATACAGAATAAATTGGAATAAAAGCGAAATTATGCCAATAAGGGAACATAATAAACAGATAATACAACAATTTCCATTTAAAATAGTAAATGAAAAATTTAAATATTTAGGTATCTATATAACTAAGATATATACATCATTATTTAAAGCAAATTTCCCCCCATTACTGAACAAACTACATAAGAATATTCAATATTGGAAAACACTCCCTATCTCAATGGTTGGTAAAATTAATGCCATAAAAATGATTTTTTTACCGCAAATATTATACCTTTTTCAGACAATTCCGATATATCTGACAAAAAACTTTTTTTAAAAATTGGACTCTATTGTTAATGATTTTATCTGGGATTATAAGAATCATAGGATAAACAAAAGACACTTGTGTAAATCAAAAATAAATGGAGGCCTGGCTTTACCCAATTTTTTGTTTTATTTCTGGGCAGTTAATATTAAAAATATGAATTTCTGGTTGGAAGAAATAGATCATCAACCAGACTGGTTAAAAATGGAAAAGGAAGATTGTTTACCTTTTGATATTGGTTCGATATTATTTGCTACGTCTAAATTAAACAAAAAAATTTATAGGGAAAACCCTATAATATTTAGTACTATACGAATTTGGAAACAATTAAAAAAGACATTAAAATTAGATAATTTATCACTTTCTCTTCCAATTGTGAATAATCCTTTGTTTAAGCCTTCATGGGTAGACGGGGGTTTTACACAATGGAAGGATTATGGAATTAAAAATATGGGACAACTTTATAAGGAAGGCACCTTTCTGACATTTCAGGAGTTGCAACAGACTTATGGTCTTCGTGGAAATGATTATTTCAGATATCTTCAACTTAGAGATTATGTAAAATCGAACACCCAAAATTTTCGAATTAGAAATTCAGAAATTCTTGATGAATGTTGGAACAAACATCCTAATACAGAAAAATTAATATCTTATATATATAATATCTTATTAGACAGTGACATTCCCTCCACGGACTTATACAGACAAAAATGGGAAAAAGAATTAAACCAAGTAATTACGAAAGATACTTGGGAAGAAAGTTTGAAACATATACATCAGTGTTCACTAAACGCCAGACATTCTCTAATACAATTTAAAGTAATACATAGGTTACACTATTCAAAAACAAAACTACATAAAATTTTCCAACATATCTCACCTAAATGTGATAAATGTCAACATTTAGAAGCTACATTATTTCATATGTTTGCAAACTGTATAAAAATTAAAAAATTCTGGGTAAATATTTTTAGCATAATATCTAAAGTAACCAGCACACAATTGGACCCAGATCCAAAATTAATTATACTCGGAATATTAGAATTAAATCAAACATTTAGAACAACACAAAGAAACTTTATGGATTATAGTTTAATAACAGGAAAAAAATTAATTCTAAAATTTTGGAAAGGACCTACGGCCCCCACAATCAAAATGTGGATTATAGAAATGACGGAGACCTTAAACGTGGAAAGAATCAGATTCTCCCTGTTGGACAAACAGGAATTATTCATAGGAACATGGTCTCCTTTTATTGATTACTTAAAGGGTCAGAACGGTTCAGCACAGGAACCTGACCAGCACTCGGACTAAAGAATGGATGAAATGCTATACTTTGAAATGTACAAATATATCTCGAATGAAGTTTTTGTTATTTTAATAAATTTCTCCATTCTTCTTTAACTAACTTTTTCTTTATCTTTATAATTTGTTTTTATTTTTGTTTTTATTTTTCTTCTCTCTCTTTTCTTTCTTTACTTCATCTATTTCTTTAGTTCTATCTAGTTTAAAAAAATTTTTTAAAAAGGAGCAAAAGGTATTGGAGACAATATAATAATAATTGACAATATTATCAATTTAAAAATGTATGACTGTAAAGAAGGTTATGTACCTATCTCCAATAAAAATTTATCAAAAAAAAAAAAAAATAAATAAATGTGTAGGAATATAGAGCCATGTGTTTATGTTGTTTTATAAAAGCTTAAGGAAATCGTGTTTTTATTAATGTAGGAGCTAAGAGGGTTGTCTTTAATTGGAATATAGCTCTCAGCATTGAACTTTCAGAGTTGTCAATGCTTTGGAAAATGATGCCTATGTTTTCAATGTACATTTCAGATTTTCCAAAATCCATTTATTTGCCCTGATACCCATTAAATTATCAACTTAAAGCGATAGAACATGGAAAAGTACAGCATTGCAGAGCAAAAGTACAGCACAGAAACAGGCCCTTCAGCCCACTGTGTCAGTGCTGGACATGAGGGATCTGTGTGTGATGCACACCTCTCCAACTTTGCATATCTAAAAGCCCCTGAAGTGCCTACGTCTGCGAAACATCTGCCTTCACCTCTACCCCGGGCGGAGCCCAGCACATCTCATTTAAACATTGCCCCTCTGATGTTAAATCTAAGCCCTCTTGCATTCCATAATTGTATATACTTCCAATCTATACACCTGTCATCGCCATGATTTTAACCCTAATCCTATAATTTCCAATTATGTCTTGCATTTTGTTTTCAATCTTCTTTCCTCTATGCTTGTAAAATGTTATGTGTAATTCGAGTACAATATTTTGTGTTTCTGTGCATTTATGAGCCTGTGACGCTGTCACAACCAAGATTTTCATTTCATTCCACCTGGGCATCACCATAGTTGTGACAAAAAACTCCACTTGACGTGTAATTAAAGGAGACCCTTCACAAATTGACCACCCTCGGCGAAGAAACAATACTAGAATGCTCAATGTAAAACAATTACGATTGTTTTTTCAATTGAAATCAGTAAACATTTGAGTGGAGTACAAAGTGCGAAAATATTTCGGGAAAGAAATTGATAAGAGATCGTTTTTTTGTACTGGAAGAGATGCAGCAAACGTTGAGTAGCGGAGAGACAACTAGCAATATATTTAATAAAACATTTTGGAGGGATGCTGACTGAGGAGGCAACAGAGTTTGAAACTGATGTGGAAGAGGCGCTAAACGAGGGAAGGAAGGTGACGGGCCATCTGTAACCTGGCCTCAATGCAGCGGCTTGATGCCGCGTCCAGGGGCGCTCTGAGCCCGTCGCCCACCGTGGCAGGAAGGCATCATCCGCCCACCGTCTCTTACCTGGTCGCTTGTGGCCCCAAAACTCCACTTGACACAGAGCTGGGGCGTCGTTACACAGGCGCGGTTCACACTGCTGTGTGTGGGAAGCGCCGCCTGCCTGCACTCATACCGCTGACCCGCGACAATGCCGCCCCCTGTGATGCCACTGGCCGTCAAACAGCTGGGGGATCCCGGGCAACTGCCTGCAGGAGCGCCTGTGTCCTCACCTCGACGCGTCAGCAACCCGGCTGTCATCGGCGGCTCCCCCACAGGCTGAAAGTCAATGAATCCGCGCCGCCGGTGCATCAGCTGCCCCCACATCTCGTCCAGCTTTCTGCCCCCCCGCACAATCTGTATGAAAGATCCTGACCTGAAACATCCCTCATCCATGTTCTGCAAAGATGCTGCCTGACCCGTTCACCTACTTCACTAATTTGTGTAATAGCAGCGCATTTGGAAAGCAGTGACAGGATTCGTCAAAGTCACCATGGATTTATGAAGCGGAAATCATGCTGGACTAATCTTCTAGAATTTTTTAAGGATGTATCAAGAGGAATGGATAAGGGCGGCCAGTGAATGTGGTGTATCTGGACTTTGAAAAAGCTTTTGATAAGGTCCCACACAAGCGATTCCTGTGCAAAATTAGAACACATGGTATTGGGGGGAGGGTATTGACATGGATAGTGAACTGGTGACAGACAGGAAGCAAGGGGTAGGAATTAACGGGATCTTTTCAGAATGGCAGGCAGTGACTAGTGGGGTGCCACAAGGCTCAGTGCTGGGACCCCAGTTATTTACAATATATATTAACGATTTAGACGAGGGAATTAAATGTAACATCTCCAAATCTCCAGGGTCTGATCATATATATCTGAGGACATTGTGGGAAACTAGAGAGGAAATTGCGGGAGCCCTGGTTGAAATTTACGAGTCGTCCTTATCCACAGGAGAGTGGTAAATCCTTAAATACAGGAGACTGGATTTTGTGCCTCTTTTCAAGAAGGGCTGCAGATAAAATGCTGGGAACTTTTGGCTGGTGAATTTAACATCTGTAGTTGGTAAGTTACTAGAGAGTATTCTGAGGGGTAGGTTGTACAGGCATTTGGATGGGCAATGGCTGATTAGGGATAGTCAGCATGGTTTTGTACGTGTCCTGTCTCACAAAGCTGATTAATTTTTTTGAAGATGTGACCAAAAAGGTTGATGAGGGCAGAGCAGTAGAGCCATGTTGCAGTTGTATAAGACGTTGGTGAGACCGCATTTAGAATATTGTGTTCAGTTCGAGGCACCATGTTACAGGAAAGATATTGTCAAGCTTGAAAGGGTTCAGAAAAGATTTACGAGGATGTTGCCAGGGCTAGACAGTGTGAGCTATGGGGAGAGGTTGAGTAGGCTGGTTCTCTATTCCATGGAGCGCAGGAGGATGAGGTGAGATCTTATAGAGGTATATAAAATCATGAGAGGAATAGATTGGGTAGGTGCACAGAGTCTTTTGCCCAGAGTAGGGGAATCAAGGACCAGAGGACATAGGTTCAAGGTGAAGGGCAAAAGATGTATTAGGAATCTGAGGGGTAACTTTTTCATAGAAAGGGTGGTGGGTGTATGAAACAAGCTGCCAGAGGAGGTAGTTGAGGCTGGGACTATCCCATCATTCAAGAAACAATTAGACAGGTACATGGATAGGACAGGTTTGGAGGGATATGGACCAAGTGCAAAATGGCGGCGCTGCCCTTGCAGCTGTGGCTTACCTGCGGTCCGTTTGTCTTTTGTGTTTTTTGTTGTTTTTTGTCTTAATTGTAGTGTTTAGATGTGATGTAGTGTTTTTTTGTGGTTGTGTACTATGTGTGGGAGGGGCGACTGTAAAATTGTCTCTTCCGAACGGAGACCCGACCTTTTTTCTGGATGGTGTCTCCGTTCCCGCTGTGGCCTACTTTCGGCCAAACACCTGGAGCTGGGACCACCTGGGCTCTGGTTCACAGAGCCCGCCGACCGGACTTACCATCTGCGGAGCTGGCTGCCTTCGGAAGCTGTGGTGGCGCTGCGGGAGCGGCTGTGACTCGCCTTCGGAGGCTCCGAAGGCTTCTTCGTTGCGGCCCATGGGCCGCGTGGACGTCGGAAGCTCGCAGCCCCCTGGGTGGGGGCCGACACCGGGAGCTCCGGCAGCGGCAGTGTCTTCGCCCGCCCCGAATCGCGGGGCTTGGGTTGGCCCGCTGCGGACCTTTCACCATCCGGCGTGGCCTGGAACGTGGCAACTTTAACAGCCTGACCGCGGGAGAAGATGGCAGTGGAAGAGAAAAGACATTCTGGCCTTCCATCATAGTGAGGAGGTGACTGGAGGGGACTCATTGTGATGGATGTTTCTTTTTTTTTGTTCTGAGTTGGTTTGCGATTGTGTGTGTAATTGCTTATTTTTGTTGCTCTTATTGTTGGACTGTGGATGACGAAATCTTGTCCAAAAGACTTGTTTTTTTGGATGACAATAAAGGTTATTCTGGTTATTCTGATTCTGGTTCTGAAGTGCAGGCAAGTGGGACCAGTGAAGCTGGAACATTGTTGGCTGGCGTGGTTGAGTTGGGCCGAGAGGCCTGTTTCCACAATGTATCACTCTATGACTCTATGGCTCTACGACTCTATGACTCTAAGTTTGCAAAGCTGGGTGGCAGTGGGAGCTGCGAGGAGGATGCTATGAGGCTGCCGGATGACTTGGATAGGTTGGGTGAGTGGACAAATGCATAGCACATGCAGTATAATGTGGATAAATGTGAGGTTATCCACTTTGGTGGCAAGAACAGGAAGGCAGATTTTATCTGAATGGTGTCAGATTAGGAAAATGGTAGGTGCAACGCGACCTGGGTGTGCTTGTACATCAGTCACTGAAAGTAAGCAAGCAGGCAGTGAAAAAAACTAATGGCATGTTGGCCTTCATTGCAAGAGGATTTGAGCAAGGAGGTCCTACTGCAGTTGTACGGAGCCCTGGTGAGACTGCACCTGGAGTATTGTTTGCAGTTTTGGTCACTTAATTTGAAGGACATTATTGCTATTGAGGGAGTGCAGCGTAGGTTCACCTGTTTAATTTCCGGGATGGCGGGACTGACATATGATGCAAGAATGGGTCGACTAGGCATGTATTCACTGGAATTTAGAAGGATGAGAGGGGATCTTGTGGAAACATTTAAAATTATTTTGTTCTTTTGTTGCTTTTAGCCTGTTGTTAAATGTATGTTTTAGTGTATCTTTAGTTTTGTATTATGTGGGCGGGGGACTTTTTAAATCTCTTCCCTCGATGGAGATGGGACTGTTTCCGTATCGTATCTCTGTCTGCGCTGCGACCTAACATCGTGGACCTGGCGGCCTCTTGATGGGGAACCACTTCGGTAACTCCAACCGCGGATGCCTGCGAATTTAACATCGTGGAGCTCGGTTAGGGATCGACGTCAGGAGGTCCAAGACGTAGGAGCTTCGACGGCCCTGACGCGGGACTTCGATCGCTGGCTGTTGGAGCTTCGATCGCCCCGACTTCGGATGGTTCAACTGCACCGACCGCGGGAGAAAAAGGAGGAAAGAAGATGAGATTTATTGCGGTTCATCACAGTGAGGAATGTGGGAAGCAGCTGTGGTGGATGTTTATGTTAAATTTTATGTAGTTGTGTGTCTTGTTGCTCTTTGGTATGGAAAATCAAATTCCTTGTATGTTTTTAAATACTTGGCTAAAAATCGAGGATGGTGTGCTGCCTCCCTGGTGCCAGGATCCAGGATGTCACGGACAGAGTGCAGAAAATCCTCAAGGGCGAAGGTGAACAGCCGGAAGTGGTAGTGCATGTTGGCACAAACGATGTCGGAAAGAAGGGGATGAATATTCTGCAGCGTGACTTTAGAGAGCTCGGAAAAATGCTGAAAAGTAGGACCTCCAGCGTGGTTATCTCTGGTTTGCTTCCAGTTCCTCGTGCTGGCGAGAGCAGGAACAGGGAGATACAGGACCTGAATGTGTGGCTGAGGAAATGGTGCAGGGGGCAGGGATCAGTTTTGGGGTAAGGGGGAATTGTACAAAAGGGACAGGTTGCACCTTAACAGGTTTCCAGCATTCTGGCAGGCAGGTTTGCCACTGCTACACGGCTGGTTTTAAACTAAATAAGGGGGGGCGGGGGGGGGGGGGTCAAATGGGATAGTCAAGGATTGAGTTAAAGGGCAAGAGAGTAAAGGGATAGTTAATGACCCCAGAATTAACGGGAAAGAAAGCTCACAAAGGGATAGGAAAGTATGGCCAAGTGTAATAGGGATCGATGTGAAGGGTGAGATGAGTAAGGAACTAAAAGTATTGTATATGAATGCGAGAAGTAAAGTAGATGAGCTTGAGGCTCAGTTAGAGGTTGGTAGATATGACATTGTGGGGATTACAGAGACGTGGCTGCAGGAGGATTGGGCCTGGGAACTTAATATTCAGGGTTATTCATCCTATAGAAAGAACAGGCAGGTGGGCAGAGGCGTGGGGTAGCTCTGCTGGTGAGGGATGAAATTCAGTCCATTACGAAGGAAGACATAGGGACTGACGAGGTAGAGTCACTGTGGATTAAGTTGAGGAATTGTAAAGGTAAGAGACACTAATTGGAGTTGTCTACAGACCCCCAAATAGTAGCCCGGATGTAGGGTATAAGTTGCAGCACGAGTTAAAACTGTCATGTAACAAAGGTAATGCCACTGTGGTGATGGGGGATTTCAATATGCAGGTAGACTGGGAAAATCAGGTTGGTTTGGACCCCAAGAAAGAGAGTTTGTAGAGTGCCTCCGAGATGTATTCTTAGAGCAGCTTGTAATGAAGCCTACCAGAGAAAAGGCAATTCTGGATTTAGTGTTGTCCAATGAACCAGACTTGATAAGAGAACTCGAGATAAAGGAACCGCTTGGATGTAGTGATCATAATATGATTAGTTTTAATCTGCAATTTGAGAAGGAGAAGGTTAAATCGGAAGTGTCAGTGATGCAGTTGAACAAAGGGGACTATAAAGGCCTGAGAGAGGAGCTGGTCAAAGTAGACTGGAAAGGGATCCTAGCAGGATTGATGGTGGAACAGCAATGGCAGGATTTTCTGGGCATAATCTGGAAGACACAGCATCATTTCATTCCAAAAAGGAAGAAAGATTCTTAGGGGAGTAGGAGGCAACCGTGGCTGACAAGGGAAGTTAGGGATGGAATAAAACTAAAAGAAAAGGTGTATAACACAGCAAAGAGTAGCCGGAAGCCAGAGGATTGGGAAACTTTCATAGAACAACAGAAGGTAACAAAACGGGTAATACAAGCTGAAAAGATGAAGTACGAGGGGAAGCTGGCCAAGATAGCGCAGCGGTAGAGTTGCTGCTTTACAGCGAATGCAGCGCCGGAGACTCAGGTTCGATCCTGACTACGGGTGCTGCACTGTAAGGAGTTTGTACGTTCTCCCCGTGACCTGCGTGGGTTTTCTCCGAGATCTTCGGTTTCCTCCCACACTCCAAAGACGTACAGGTATGTAGGTTAATTGGCTGGGTAAATGTAAAAATAATCAAAAATTGTCCCTAGTGGGTATAGGATAGTGTTAATGTACGGGGATCACTGGGCGGCACGGACTTGGAGGGCCGAAAAGGCCTGTTTCCGGCTGTATATATATGATATGATATGATTATAAAGAAGGACAGTAAAAGCTTCTTGAGATATGTTAAGAGAAAAAGAGTAGCAAAGTCAAATGTGGGTCCCTTGAAGGCAGACACGGGTGAAATTATTATGGGTAACAAGGAAATGGCAGAAGAGTTGAACAGATACTTCGGATCTGTCTTCAGTAAGGAAGACACAAACAATCTCCCCGATGTATTGGAGGACAGAGAATCTTGGGGGGTAGAGGAACTGAAAGAAATTTTCATTAGGCGAGAAATAGTATTAGGTAGACTAATGGGACTGAAGGACGATAAATCCCATGGGCATGATGGTCTGCATCCCAGGGTCCTCAGGGAGGTGGCTCTAGAAATAGTGGACGCATTGGTGATCATTTTCCAATATTCAATATATTCAGGATCAGGTACAGCAAGGTACAGCAGGCAGTGAAGAAAGCTAATGGAATGTTGGCCTTCATAACAAGAGGATGTCAGAATATGAGTAAACAGGTTCTACTGCAGGTGTATAGGGCCCTGGTAAGACCACATCTGGAGTATTGTGTACAGTTGTGGTCTCCTAATTTGAGAAAGGACATCCTTGTATTTCAGGCAGTGCAGCGTAGGTTCACGAGATTGATCCCTGGGATGGAGGGACTGATGTATGAGGAAAGATTGAAAAGACTAGGCTTGTATTCAATGGAGTTTAGAAGGATGAGAGGGGATCTTATAGAAACATGTAAAATTATAAAACATCTGGACAAGCTAGATGCAGGAAAGATGTTCCCAATGTTGGGCGAGTCCAGAACCAGGGGCCACAGTCTTAGAATAAAGGGGAGGCCATTTAAAACTGAGGTGAGAAAAAACTTTTTCACCCAGAGCGTTGTGAATTTGTGGAATTCTCTGCTACAGAGGGCAGTGGAAGCCAAATCACTGGATGGATTTAAGAGAGAGTTAAATAGAGCTCTAGGGGCTAGTGGAATCAAGGGATATGGGGAGAAGGCATGCATGGGTTATTTTTTAAAGATTTTTTAGATTTAGAGATACAGCGCAGAAACAGGCCCTCCGGCCCACCGGGTCCGCGCCGCCCAGCGATCCCCGCACACCAACACTATCCTACACCCACTAGGGACAATTTTTACATTTGCCCAGCCAATTAACCTATAAACCTGTACGTCTTTGGAGTGTGGGAGGAAACCGAAGATCTCGGAGAAAACCCACGCAGGTCACGGGGAGATCGTACAAACTCCGTACAGTACAGCACCCGTAGTCAGGATCGAACCTGAGTCTCCGGCGCTGCATTCGCTGTAAGGCAGCAACTCTACCGCTGCGCCACCGTGACCACCCTATTGATTAGGGACAATCAGCCATGATCACAATGAATGGCGGTGCTGGCAGGAAGGGCCGAAGGACCAAATAGCCTCCTCCTGCATCTATTTTCTATGTTTCTATGTTTCTAAATTAAGTACGCTTAAAATTACAATCACAATTTAGGACTGAGATAAGGAAAAACTTTTTCACCCAGAGAGTTGTGAATCTGTGGAATTCTCTGCCACAGAAGGCAGTGAAGGCCAATTCACTGAATGTTTTCAAGATGGAGTTAGATTTAGCTCTTAGGTCTACTGGAATCAAGGGATATGGGGAAAAAGCAGGAATGGGTTACTGATTTTAGATGAGCAGCTATGATCATTTGAATGGCGGTGCAGGCTCGAATGGCCTACTCCTGCACCTATTTTCTATGTTTCTATGGAAACTTAGAAACATAGAAAATAGGGGCAGGAGGAGGCCATTTGGCCCTTCAAGCCAGCACCGTCATTCATTGTGATCGTGGCTGATCATCTACAATCAGTAACCTGTGCCTGCCTTCTCCCCATATCCCTTGATTCCACTAGCCTCAAGAGCTCTATCTAACTCTCTTTTAAATTCATCCAGTGAATTGGCCTCCACTACCTTGTGTGCCAGGGAATTCCACAAATTCACAACTTTCGGGATGAAAAAGTTTCTTCTCACCTCAGTTTTAAATGGTCTCCCCTTTATTCCAAGACTGTGGCCCCTGGTTCTGGACTCCCCCAACATTGGGAACATTTTTCCTGCATCTAACTTGTCTAGTCCTTTTATAATTTTACACTTATCTATAAGATCCCCTCTCATCCTTCCAAACTCCAGTGAATACAAGCCTAGTCTTTCCAATCTTTCCTCATATGACAGTCCCTCTATCCCAGGGATTAACGTTGTGAACATTCCTCAAAATAGGAGACTAAAACTGTGCACAATACTCCAGATGTAGTCTCACCAGGGCCCTATACAACTGCAGAAGCCCTATACAACTGTAGAAGGACTTCTTTGCTCCTGCACTCAAATCCTCTTGTTATGAAGGCCAATATCCCATTAGCTTTCGTCACTGCCTGCTGTACCTGCACGCTTACTTTCAGTGACTGGTGTACAAGGACACCAAGGTCTCGTTGCTCTTCCCCTTTACCTAATCTGACACCAATAATATGCTTCCTTATTTTTGCCACCAAAGTGGATAACCTCACATTTACCTACATTATACTGCATCTGTCATGCATCTGCACACTCATTCAACCTGTCCAAGTCACCCTGTAACCTCCTAATATCCTCTGCACCCCAGCTTTGTGTCATCCGCAAACTTGCTAGTGTTACTTCTAACTCCATCATCCAAATCATTAATATATATTGTAAATAGTTGTGGCCCCAATACCGAACCTTGTGGCACACCACTCTCCAATGCCTGCTATGCTGAAAAGGACCCGTTTATTCCTACTCTTTGCTTCCTGTCTGCTAACCAATTCTCTATGTCAATACCCTACCTCCAATACCATGTGCTCTAATTTTGCTCACCAAACAAAGGCTTTCTGAAAGCCGAGATACACTACATCCATTGGCTCTCCTACATCCACTGGCAATCCTTCATCCATTTTATTTGTCACATCCTCAAAAAATTCCAGAAGATTAGTCAAGCATGATTTCCCCTTCATAAATCCATGCTGACTTGGACCAATCGTTTTACCACTCTCCAAATGTGCCATTATTACCTCTTTATTAATTGACTCCAGCATCTTCCCCACCACTGATGTCAGGCTAACTGGTCTATAATTCCATTTTCTATCTCGCTCCTTTCTTGGAAAGTGGGATAACATTAGCTACCCTCCAATCCACAGGAACTGATCCTGAATCTATCGAACATTGGAAAATGATCACCAATACGTCCACGATTTCTTGAGCCACGTCATTGTGTACCCTGGGATGCAAACTATCAGGCCCTGGGGATTTATAAGCCTACAGTCCCATCAGTCTACCCAATATAATTTCTCGCTTATTGCAAATTTCTTTCAGTTCCTGTTTCCCTTGATCCTCTGTCCACTAGTACATCTGGGAGATTGTTTGTGTCTTCTTTAGTCAAGACAGACCCGAAGTACCTGTTCAACTCTTCCGCCATTTCCTTGTTACCCATATTAATTTCACCCGTTTCTGCCTTCAAGGGACCCACATTTGTCTTTACTAATTTTTTCTCTTAACATACCTAAAGAAGCTTTTACTGTCCTTCTTTATATTATTGGCCAGCTTCGCTTCGTACCTCATCTTTTCATACCCGTATTGCGCTTTTTGCTATCTTCTGTTGTCCTTTGTAAGTTGCCCACTCCTCTAGTTTCCCGCTACTCTTTGCTATCTTATACATTGTTTCATTTAGTTTTATTCCATCTTTAACTTCCCTTGTCAGCCACAGTTGCCTCTTACTCCCCTTAGAATCTTTCTTCCTCTTTGGAATAAAATGATCCTGCATCTTCTGGATTATGCCCAGAAATTCCTGCCATTGCTGTTCCACCGTCATTCCTGCTAGCATCCTTTTCCATTCAACCTTGGCTAGCTCCTCCCCCATGCCTTCATAGTCCCATTTGTTCAACTGCAACACTGACATTCCTGGTTTAACCTTCTCCCTCTCAAATTGCATAGTAAAACTAATCATATTATGGTCGCTATCTCCTTTACCTTGAGTTCCCTTTATTAAATCTGGTTCATTGGACAACACTAAATCCAGAGTTGCCTTCTCTTTGGTAGGCTCTAGTACAAGAAGAATCCATCTCGGTGGCACTCTACAAACTCCCTTTCTTGGGGTCCAGAACTAACCTGATTTTCTCAGTCCACCTGTATATTGAAATCCCCCAGAACTACAGTGGCATTACCTTTGTTACATGACAATTCTAATTCTAGCTGCAACTTACACCCTATATCCAGGCTACTGTTTGGGGGATCTGTAGATAACTCCCATTAGTGTCTTTTTACCTTTACAATTCCTCAACTCTATGTACATCATCAGTCCCAATGTCACCCCTCGCAAGGGACTGAATTCCATCCCTCACCAACAGAGCTACCCCACCTCCTCTTCCCACCTTGCCTGTCCTATCTATAGCATGTATATCCATGAATATTCAGTTCCCAGTCCTGATCCTTCTGTAGCCACGTCTCTGTAATCCCCACAATGTCATACCTACCAATCTCTAACTGAGCCTCAACTCATCCACTTTACGTCTTATAATTTGCGCATTCATATTTAGTATTTTTAATCCTTTGCTCATCTCAGCTTCCACTTCGATTCCTATTACACTTGGCCATTCTCTCCTATTGCTTTGTGAGCTTTCTGTCCCGTTATTTCTGGGGTGTTTCTTAATTATTCCTATACTCTCTTTCCTTTTAACTCCATCCTTGTCTATCCCATTTGAAACACCACCCACACCCACAAATTATATGAGAACATATTATGACGATTGAAAAATCTATGTTGACTCAGGACATGAATTCTATTCACACTCTGGAGAACGGAAGAGAAAAATTAAGCTGACACATCCCTGCATCACTCAGAGGTGCTCAGTTGTGAATTTTTAAAAATGCAGCCACCATTGTGAGGAAAGTTGCAGAGCAGGTTCACCAGGATGTTTTCTGAATTGGAGAATTTCAGTTATAAGGAAGTCCTCTAGCTGCTGGACATTCTGCGGCAGAGTACGGTGGGGCCACCACACAAATAATGGGAAGGAATATCACCCTATGGGGCGACATGAGTGGCAAGGGTGTTCTATTTGAAAATAGTGTGAATACTCCTGACTATAGCAGCATTGAATGTAAAGGCACTGAGATTATATGAAGATTTTCGGAGCTTTTGTTTTGCATCCATTTTTATTAGGAATAATATTTACTTTAAGAAATATCTATGCATATTATTGTTTAGTTTAGAAATAAAATAACAATTAATATTTTGAACGGTAATGTAAATATTCGATAGCTTTAAGAGCTTTAATAGTTCTGCTCCCAACTTGGGAGCAGAGGCCCAAGATGCAAACATCTGCAGTCCCTTGTGTCTACTGGGAGCAGAGACAATGTTTTCACTCAGCTGCTGTATTATTTTTAATACACTCCATCATCAGCGGTCCCATGTCCCTTAATATTTTCTGATACTCCATGAGTGCCTGACAGTAAGAGTCATGTTCTGTTACAAATGATTGGAAGAGGTTTACAGGCGCTGTTTTGAGAAGCAATTCTGGAATTCCAATTTGCTTAGGTAAATTTTGATTTCCAATTATAAATTTGTGGATGCGTTTCTCATCCAAGCATTTCCCAAGATATTTTAACACATCTCTGAGCCGATGTTCCAGGTGACGTTCATGCCAGTTTGAATATGGCTGACTTAAAAGCAGATGCATCAGGACAGTCTTAAAGAGATAGGAACCAAGAACACATCGCTGGTCTGGAGAACTGCACATTTTTTCAGTGAGAACGACCAGTATTTGAAGACACTTGAGGTGACAGGAGCTTTTGGGGATATTTTTCATCATGATTTTGAGAAACCTGTACTCACAGACAGCACAGGATATGTGCCAGTAGGTAGTGGGCACTGGACTATTCTTGGGGTGATCCGAAAAATGAGATACCAGATGGACATCGGAACCCTTCAGCCTCACAGCAGGAAACACTTTGATGTGAATAGTTCGTCCTGACTGATATTGTACTTTTAAACCACAGCAGCCAGTAATATTGCGGAAGGTAATTTCAAAATCATGTTGATGACAAATTATGTTCCACGATTTGCATAATAAAATCCTGAACCATTTCACTATCTTCTTATAATCCAAATACCACTCGGAATACATGATGGAAGCAAGACCATTGGAATGAACATCAGGTTCAATTTTTTTGCTGTGAATAAGACACGGAATATCCCCTTCAGGTCCTGCGGCTTTACATTGGCAGGTCAGGTCAGCGGTGTGGGGTGTAACCATGAGAATCCTGCCATAGATCTGTTTTTCAGGTGGGTTGTCACAGGAACATATCTCTGGCTTAAAACAATATCCATCCTTGAGCAAAATTGGAACCAGGATATCATATACAGATGGGGTCTTGCAGCCCCAGTTTTCAAACTGACTCCCAATGCCCACACAGTCTTCAAGGGTCACCGCAGAGCTCCACGGACAAATATTGCGACCGGCTTCTAAAAGACTGTCCACAAAACATTCTGCAAATTCACAGGTCTCAACTGGCTCTTGGCTTCCATTTTGAATGCAGACGTTGTAGAACTGATCCAGCACACTTTGATCAGGGGTATTCAAAATGTTGTCGTAAGTTCTTTGAGGAACTTCATTTTGCTTTTCTTCCTCCTCTTCCTCAGTATTATTATTCTGGAGATTGAGTGACAAATTGTCACGTATCCAGAGTGCCAAGAAATGAATTGTGACCAGTAAGGGAACAATGCGGGTATTCCATTTCATTTTTGGTGATTCCTCTTTATGTGCAGGTAAATGGATCTTTATATTCCGCTGATTGTTCTGTTTTTCCTCCATTTCCCTCTGGAGCCGTTCCACCTGCTGTAGGTACTGGTACTCATGCTCCTTAATTCTGTTCTGGACCTCCTCTGTCTCCACCTCATCACTCAGGAGACGGGGATGGTACAAGCTCCCTGTGATCATCAGAGCGCACACGTTGAAAAGCTTTAACACAGTTGTCATCCTATAAACAGCAAGCAGATAACAGATATTCAGAATGTGTTTGTGGAATTGAAGTCAAAACTACATTAGTGAATTTTCAGAGACTTTGCTGTTTTGAGACCTTGCAATATTTCATCATATATGTTTCACCGAGTTGGCAGGTGGATAGCAATTAATGAGACCAGGATACAGACAATTATTTTATGAACATTAACTACCCATGCAGAGATCTATTAGAAATGGTTAGAAGTCATGGGAACATTCCCATCTATTAAAAATTAATGATTTAAAAATTAAGGTTGGCAACACAGATTCCTGATGTATTATGATTAGATAATGACGAGCTCTGTCCTTAAAAGTCTATTTTTACATGAGCATGAAAAGACTAAGGACACTAAGACCAGTGGACAGGCATTGGTACTTTGTCAATGATAATTAGTCAGAATAATATATAATAATGATAATAATAATATTCATTTATTGTCATTGCAACGAGTACAACGAAATTAAAAAATAGCCAATCCTGACGGTGCGTACAAACATATATGCAATAAATGCAAAAAACAAATAAATACAATTATATTAAGTACAATCAAGGTACAACAGCAATAAAATTAAAGGAATCCCTGAGACATCCCATTTTGAATGTTTCCACTGTATAGAGGTTTTTCACTTACCCAAGAACAGTGTTAGTCCATAAAATGTCAGGTAATAGAAGCAATTGAAGGTGCTGCAATATTCCTCTCTGGTCCCACCATAGGCTATCAAAGCACGTCATGGAAGCCACTCTGACTCTGATATATATTGCACATTCAACACACATGTGGTGAACTCTGCCTCAGCTTGAAATACGGCCAGCTACCTCAAGGAAAAAAATATATCTATCTATTCCTTCTACAGATGCTGTCTGACCTGTTGAGTTACTCCAGCATCTTGTGTTTTACTCAAGATTCCAGCATCTGCAGTTCCTTGTATCTCCATTCTACCACGCCAGTACACAACATGGTTCTGACCTTATAAAGTAAAAATTGTGACCACCAATGCAGGAGAGGTTTGGGCCCAACTTGGTCTATATTTAATAAAACATGTTGGAGGGATGCTGACTGAGGAGGCAACAGAGTTTGAAACTGATGTGGAAGAGGCGCTAAACGATGGAAGGAAGTTGACGGGCCACCTGTAACCTAGCCTTAATGCAGCGGCTTGATGCCGCGTCCAGGGGCGCTCTGAGCTCGTCGCCCACCGTGGCAGGAAGGCATCGTCCGCCCACCGTCTCTTACCTGGTCGCTTGTGGCCCCAAAACTCCACTTGACACAGAGCTGGGGCGTCGCTACACAGGCGCGGTTCACACAGCTGTGTGTGGGAAGCGCCGCCTGCCTGCACTCACACCGCTGCCCCGCGACAATGCCGCCCCCTGTGATGCCACTGGCCGTCAAACAGCTGGGGGATCCCGGGCAACTGCCTGCAGGAGCGCCTGTGCCCTCACCTCGACGCGTGAACAGCCCGGCTGTCATCGGCGGCTCCCCCACAGGCTGAAAGTCAATTAATCCAGCGCCGTCAATGAATGAAGCCAGCGCATCTTTTCCAGCTTTCTCACCACCACGTACAATTTGTATGACGGGTCCCGACCTGAAACATGCCCTTATCATTGATCTCAAAAGATGGAGTCTGACCCGCTAAACTCACTCCAGCAATTTGTGCCTTTTTCTATATAAACCACCCTTTGCAGTTCCTTATATCTCCCCTTGGATTTCCCTGGCAGCCCATTCCGAAACATTGGACGATCTGTACCATAACGACATATTAAAAATATATATCAAATGGTTTTCAGCAAATGCAGTAAGATTATTTAAAGGAAACCTTTAAATGACCAATGGCGTCATTTAATTTATGTGGGCAAATTAATCAAGTCTGCTGATTTGGAACGGAAACTGTAAAGAGGACAACAAAGACACATGACCCTCCAAGAGAAACATTTCTCCTTATCTCTGTTAGCAACCGTGTTTAATCAGTGACCCCCCCCCCCCCACTTCTCCATTCTCCAACGAGAATCACCCTCTCCTCAGCACCGCAATGGCCCTTCAAGATCAAGTCCATTCTGCATCTGCTGACCCAATGGGCCAAACCTGTACTCTACCCGAGCGAGATGGGATTGGACCAGAGAAGGTAATGGACAAAATACTGAATGCATGCATGATGGATATGCCCCCCCCCCCCCCACCCCCCAGATTGTGCTTCGTGAAAGGTTGAGAAATTGGAAACAATTGTTCCTCATAGACTTCTACATCATAGTCCAATAAGTGGGTGGGAAATAGAAGGCTTACCCATCATATCTGGAGTAAGGCAAGCTCTTCCGCGTGTGTATGTTGTATATTTGCTCAACCCATCAAGAAGGATACAGGTATAGAGAGACGGCGATGACAAGTTGCAGGGGCTCTCTGGTCGAAGCTTCCCTGTACATGAAAGACATCGCTAACTTCTGCTCAGACTCAACGTCACTGTATATTTATCAGCTTCTGTCCAGCTTTAACAAGCCTTGGGGGGCAGAGTCAACCACAGCAAGAATGAGGGCATATTCTTTGACACCTGGTCCAACCAATCCGTGGATTCCATCACCATTAATGGGGGTTCTGAATCTGCTTGGGAGGGCTGGCATGTGGCAAGAATTGACTGGAGCAGATACCCAAACTGCAACAAAGATTGGGAATTTGGGAGCAGCACTCCCTCTCGACGATGGATGATAACCAGGTGGTCAGGTGCAAGGTACTCTTAGTGTTGCTGTACATGGGACAAGAAGAATGAATGGGGTATAAGTAATACATAAATAAAGTAAATGTCAATCTGTTAACCCCAGAGAACATCAAGGAACTAAAGAGGGACTATGCAGGTTAGAGAAGCGCAACGTTCCACTTTGATTCCCTGATACATGATGCGAAGCATATTAGAAATCCATGAAGGTTTTTCATCTCCATGAGTGTTCAGAACGCAGGACAGTGTCACAGGGTGGCTACCTCCAGGTGGCGCCTGCAATGGCTGCCTCGCCAACAGTCCGTCTCGTCCTCTCCTTTGTTGTTTTATAGTATGTGTTAAATGTATGTTTTAGTGTTCTTTAGCTTATTTAAAGTGGGGAAGGGGGAGGGGGGCTTTGGGGAAACGTTTTTTAATCTCTTACCCCAACGAAGATGCAATTTTGTTCCACATCGTATCTCTGTCCACACTGCGGCCAAACATCGTAGAGTTGGTGGCCTCTTGCTGGAGATCGACTTCGGGAGCTCCAACTGCGGGACTTAACACCATGGAGCTGGCAGTCCCTGTCGGGATCGACCTTGGAGCCCCAACTGTGGGACCCTGCGGACTTTAACATCGTGGAGCTCACGGTCCCTGGTTAGAGACCGACTTCGGGAGCTTCAAGCTGCAGGAGCTTTGACCGCCTCGACGCGGGGGCTTCGATCGCCCCGACTGTGGATGGTTCGACTGCCCCGACCGCGGGAGAATAAAGATGAAGAAATTTATACATTATTGCCTTCCATCGCTAAGGATAGCGGAGTCAGGGGGTATGGGGAGAAGGCAGGAATGGGGTACTGATTGAGGAGGATCAGCCATGATCACATCGAATAGCGGTGCTGGCTCGAAGGGCCGAATGGCCTCCTCCTGCACCTATTGTCTATTGTCTATCACAGCGAGGAATGTGGGAAATCCGCTGTGGTAGATGTTTATGTTAACTTTTATGTAGTTGTGTGTCTTGTTGCTTTTTTTTTAGTACGGCTGTATGGAACAACGAATATCATTGTACCTTAATTGGTACACGTGACAACAAACAGACCTTTGAACCTTTGAGGTGCCTCAAAATCCTCCAAGATCTTCCCCATCAAGCAGGATGAGACGTGCTCGTGATCCTTCTTCCAAAAGAGCTCCGTGATCCACAGTCTTAAAGAGCTCGGTAACATCCTTGCAGACTGACATACTCAGGATCTGCGGATCCTTCCACGCCGGTCCGTATGACAGAAATACAGTATGACAGTGCAGCCTCTTCAATTTTCTATCCGCTATAATGAGGTCTTGGAGGACCGCAATCGGGAGTGTCCGTGTCCACTACTGACAGTGGAGGAGCTGACTGGCTCCATCCAATCATTTGCCTTGAATAAAACTCACAGAAGCAATGGCTTACTAGTGAGGTTGTACTTGGCTCTGTGGGATTGGGTGGACCTGGACCTGCTGGAACTGTAAAATGCGGTGCTGGCTCGAAGGGCCGAATGGCCTCCTGCACCTATTTTCCATGTTTCTATTCTGGCTGGCTCCATGTTTCTATTCTGGTCAGACTCCATGAGGAAGGGCATCATGACCCTTATCGACAAACAAAAGGGGAAGAAGGATGACCTCAGGAATTGGAGACCCATCTCACTGCTAAATATGAATAATGTTAGTAAGATCCTCTGAAAGGCCATTACCAACTGTGTCAATTCTGCTTTGGCACAGGTGATCCAAACCTGTGCTCTACCGAGCAGAAAAACCTCAGATGGCCTTATAGTGCTCAGGGATCCCATTGCTTCCGTGCGTGAGAGAGAGGGTGGACACCTGTCTGAACATATTGAATTAGGAGAAGGCCTTTGATAGTATATCGCACACGCACATCACGGACATGCTCTCCAAAATGGGTCTTGGCGGTGAATTTAGCATTGGATCCAATGTTTCAGGCAGAGTTGCCCACTCTCCCCCTTCTTCTTTGTGTGCTATGGAGAACTCTTTGCTGAATCAATCAGGGAAGGCAAGAGCATGACATTGCCAGGCAGCGGTGGGACTCACATTACAGCCTCCCCGTATTTGAGCAATATCACCAGTTGTGAGGTGCTGTCAGAGCTGGTGCAGTTGGCGCAGGTGTGTCCTGTCCCCAGCTTCTCTGCTTAATACCAGTGCCGTCTTCCCGATTATCTGTGGATTAAAGATGGGCTGGGACCGACCGGTCACATGTCCGCAGATAAAAGTTTACCAAGCATCACCGTCATCCTCTGTGTGTGACTGCACCAGGTTATATATAGCGCCAAAGCACATGGGCACCAAGCGTCATTACTTGTTGACATTCTCCCTATCCCCATCGTTGCATAGGCTGAGCCTGGCATTGCTGCCGTGTAATGTGCCATTCAGCTCAACATTGTTGTACAACTTGTCTTTTGTGATAAATTTCTTCCAGCATCTGTGACCACAGGTGCGTTGGGCACTGGTCAGCATGGAACATCCTCTGCTGGCACTGCAGGACATGACTAATTCAATCCTGTAATGTTGTTCCCTGAGCAGGCTGCCTAGTTTGTCTGGTGACATGTATCTTTGTCAAACTCACTAACAAGCACCAAGACATCACTTTGCTGGTGGCGAGAAGAGCCCGCCCAGCCAGATCCTATCTGCACCATCTGCGTCTTTCTAACAGTGCAGGTTGCTGTCGGACAGCTGCCAAGGGTGTGAGACGGTTGTCCACCTCTTCACCGAGTGTGGATTTGCCTGGAGATCAATGAAAGTGATGGTTCATCCCAGACAGCAGCAGAAGAGTGGACACTATTTGAGCGGCTGTTCTCCAGGAAACATTGATGTTTCCAGATGGACATCAAGTGTTGTTGGAAGACCATTGACTAGTTTAAAAAGCCTCTTTTGTCTGTCCAAAACTTGTTGGTCTCTCAGCACAGCGAGATGTTGCCATCTGGCCCTTTCCAGACTGCAGGAGTGAGAACTGAGGGACGCACTGAAGCTCAGTGCGGCTGATGCCAAGTGTCCGTGGGAGGGGGTCCACAGTCAAGACTCCTTCCACTGCCGGACATCGAGGGCAGTGTCCGGTGGAGACACACCTCAAACAAGAGAAGGGATATAATCCTAGCCAACCATATGAGTTGCCCGTGTGATTTGTTTAAGGATAGGTGCAAACACTACTGGATAGGTGCAAACACAAGTGCATGAATATACGCAAAGATTATATCTAGAATTTTGAGGTTTTTTGCATATACTTTATTAAGAACAAAGATTACTTATTAACTTAAATAATTCTGCTACCAACCTGCACCAAACATCCCTGAGCCAACATCTGCAGTTCCTTGTGTCCACTGGGACCAAAGGCAATGTTTTCACTCAGCTGCTGTATTATTTATTAATACACTCCATCATCAGCGGTCCCATGTCCGTTAAGATTTTCTGATAATGAGTGCCTGACAATAAGAGTCAAGTACTGTTACAAAAGACCAGAAGAGGTTTTTTAGGCTCTGCCTTTGGAAGCAATTCTGGAATTCCAATTTGTTGAGGAAAAGTTTGATTTCCAATCATAAATCTGTGAAGTCGTTTCTCATCCAAGCATTTCCCAAGATACTTTAACACATCTCTGAGCCGATGTTCCAGATGACGTTCATGCCAGTTTGAATATGGCTGACTTAAAAGCAGATGCATCAGGACAGTCTTAAAGAGATAGGAGCCAAGAACACATCGCTGGTCTGGAGAACTGCACATTTTTTCAGTCAGAGTGATCAGTAGTTGAAGACACTTGAGGTGACAGGAGCTTTTGGGGATATTTTTCATCATGGTTTTGAGAAATTGGTGTTATATTTTTTAAGTTATTTACATTTTAAAGTTTAAATCTATCTCCTAGGGAGGGAGGGAGGTGGGGTGGATGGGGAGAGGGAGAGAGGGACGGAGGGGCGAGAAGGGATGAGGGGGCCGGAATGTGGGGGAGGGGAGAGGGGAAGATGGGAGGGGAAAGGGGAGTGAGGGGGTGGTGGGAGGGAGGGGTTAGGGAGGGGGAAGGAGAGGGGCATAAGGGAGGTTGGGGGGATGGAGTGGGAGGGAGGTGGAGGAGGGAAGGGTAGAGGGGACGGGGTGGGAAGGGAGGCAGGGGGGAGAGGGGAGGGTGGGAGAGGGGGAGTGGGGTGGGGAGGGAGGGGGGAGTGGAGTGAGGGGGCGAGTGGAGGGAGGGGGAGATGGGTGTGGGGGGGGGAGATGGGTGTGGGGGGGGAGATGGGAGTGGAGGGGGGAGTGGGGTAGGAGAGGGTGCTGCACCAATGCAGGACAGGTTTAGGCTCAACGGGTCCACTTGGTCTATATTTAATAAAACATGTTGGAGGGATGCTGACTGAGGAGGCAACAGAGTTTGAAACTGATGTGGAAGAGTCGCTAAACGAGGGAAGGAAGGTGACGGGCCATCTGTAACCTGGCCTCAATGCAGCGGCTTGATGCCGCGTCCAGGGGCGCTCTGAGCCCAACGCCCACCGTGGCAGGAAGGCATCATCCGCCCACCGTCTCTTACCTGGTCGCTTGTGGCTCGAAAACGCCACTTGACACAGAGCTGGGGCGTCGCTACACAGGCGCGGTTCACACTGCTGTGTGTGGGAAGCGCCGCCTGCCTGCACTCACACCGCTGACCCGCGACAATGCCGCCCCCTGTGATGCCACTGGCCGTCAAACAGCTGGGGGATCCCGGGCAACTGCCTGCAGGAGCGCCTGTGCCCTCACCTCGACGCGTCAGCAGCCCGGCTGGCCCCCGTCTCTCTTTCAGCTCCCTTGTAGTGGCCTGGATGCGACCGGACTAAGGCAGGACACCAGGCTGATATTAAAGGCCGTTTAGATTTTTTAGATTTAGAGATACAGCGCAGAAACAGGCCCTTCGGCCCACCGGGTCCGCGCCGCCCAGCGATCCCCGCACACTAACACCATCCTAACACACCCCAGCCAATTAACCTACAAACCTGTACGTCTTTGGAGTGTGGGAGGAATCCGAAGATCTCGGAGAAAACCCACGCAGGTCACGGGGAGAAGGTACAAACTCCTTGGGCGTGGTGCAGACTCCCAGCAAAACCAACAGCAACGCGTCCACCCAGTCCGGGTCAGTGAGCCGAGCCTTGTGCTGGCGGTGGAACCGCTCCACCAGGCCGTTCGCCTGCGGATGATACGCCGTGGTGCGGTGCAGGTAAACCCCCAGGAGGCGAGCCATGGTCGACCACAGTTCAGATGTGAACTGAGGCCCCCGGTCGGATGTAATGTCCAGCGGCACCCCGAACCTGGCAATCCAGTGTGCTGCCAAGGCACGGGTACAGGTGACCGCAGAGGTGTCTGTCAGTGGAACTGCTTCCGGCCACCGCGTGAAGCGGTCCACCATGGTGAGGAGGTGAGTAATGCCCTGAGAAAGCGGCAGCGGTCCCACGATGTCCACGTGGATGTGGCCAAACCGCCGGCGAGGGACGCAGTACCGCTGTACTTCGGCAGCTTGGCACGGGATGCAGGTGCGCGCCCAATGTCCAACCTACTTGCGCAACCCGTGCCACATGAAATGGGAAGCTACGAGGGCTGCCGTCACCCGAATGGAAGGGTGGGCCAGCCCGTGGAGCACCTCGAACACCCTGCGCCGCTAGGCGACGGGGACGATGGGCCGCGGCTGCCCGGTGGATACGTCGCAGAGCAGCGTGGCACCCCTGGGGCCACACGGGACGTCCTCCAACCGCAGGCCGGAAACGGCATGACGATAGGCGGACATCTCATCATCCGCCAGCTGAGCAGCCGCCAGGGCTGAGTAGTCAATGCCATCGACCAGCTGGAGAATGGCGTGGACAGCGGGTCGAGACAAGGCATCGGCTACCCTGTTGTCTTTACCCTCGATGAAACAGATGGAGGTAGTGTACTCCGAGACAAAAGCCAACTGCCACTTCTGGCGAGCTCACCACGGGTCGGACACCCTGGCGAACGCAAAGGTGAGGGGCTTTTAGTCTGTGTAAGCGGTGAAAGTCCGTCCCACGAGGAAGTTGTGAAAATGGCGTACGGCGAGGTAAAGAGCAAGAAGCTCTCGGTCGAAGGCACTGTAGTGCCGCTGTGCGCCGCTGAGATGCCGGTTGAAGAAAGTGAGAGGCCGCCAACACCCGTCAATCAGCTGTTCCACCACCGCCCCGACTGCCACATCAGAAGCCTCCATCTTCAGGGCGGTTGGGGCACCCTCCCGTGGGTGGATGAGCAGCGTGGCCCTAGCCAGGGGCTCCAAGGCGTGCTCGAACCCCGCCACCGCTTTGTCAGACCATTCGACCTCCTTGAACTTGCCCATCATGAGTTAAAATAGCGGCACAGGATCCCGGCCGCGGACGGTACAAAACGGTGGTCGAAGGTGACCATGCCAAGGAACTCTTGCAGGCCCTTCACGGTGGTCGGGCGTGGAAACTGCCGGACAGCGTCATCCTTGGCCGGGAGGGGTACGGTACCCTGCGGAGTCACGTGGTGGGCCAGGAAATCGATGGACGTCACCTCAAAATGGCATTTAGACACTGATGGCCAGCCCATGGTTGCTGAGACGTTGGCATAGCTGGCGGAGAGGAGTAGAGTGTTCCTGCCGCGAGCGGCTTGCCACCAGGATGTTGTCTAGGTAAATGAAATCAAAGTCCAGGCCACTGCACACGCAGTGCACAAGCCGCTGAAAGGCCTGTGCGGCGTTCTTAAGTCCGAATGGCATCCGCATGGACTCGAAAAGGCCAAATGGTGTTATGATGGCCGTCTTGGGCACGTCGTCGGGATGGACGGAATCTGGTTGTAGCCCCGCACCAGGTCTACTTTGGAGAACACCGCAGCCCCAGCCAGGTGGGCATTGAAGTCCTGAATGTGGGGGACTGGGTATCTGTCAGCGATGGTGGCATCATTAAGCCGACGGTAGTCACCGTAAGGGCTCCAGCCACCGTCCGCCTTGGGGACCACATGGAGCTGGGACGCCCACGGGCTGTTAGAGCGACGCACAATGCCCAGCGACTCCGTAAGGCGGAACTCCTACCGAGCGAGACGGAGCTGGTCTGGTGGAAGACCCCGTGCACGGGCATGCAGGGGCGGGCCAGAAGTGGGAATGTGATGCTCCACCCTGTGCTTCGGGGTGAACGAGCGGAACTATGGGTCGAGGAAGATGGGGAAGTCGGCCAGTACGCAGGAGAACGTTGCGTCGACGGACGACAGGGGGCCATCAGGCATCGCGACCGGGTCGCCAGCGTGGAGGGAGATCGGCTCCAAAGTGACGGAGTGCACCAAACGCTGACACTTGACATTCAAGAGGAAGTCCGCGCCCAGCAACGGCTGAACCGTCTGCGATCACGAATGCCCAGGAAAAGCAGCCATCTCCAAAGTTGAGGGAGAGCGTGTCCCCATATGTCCAAATAGGGCTCCCGTTTGCCGCGGTGAGGAGGGGGCCATGTTTACCAGTGCGGATTTCGGCGTTGGAAGGGGGCAGAACGCTCACCTCTGCCCCGGTGCCCACGAGGGAACGACCCCCTAGTCCAGCGATCCCACGCAAACACACGATGAATATGGCCGGCCGTACCCGGTCCCCCACATTCTAAGACTGTGGCCCCTGGTTCTGGACTCCCCCAACATTGGGAACATTTTTCCTGCATCTAGCTTGTCCAGTCCTTTTATAATTTTATTTGTCTCTATAAGATCCCCTCTCATCCTTCTAAACTCCAGTGTATACTAACCTAGTCTTTTCAGTCTTTCCTCACATGACAGTCCCGCCATCCCAGGGATCAATCTCGTGAACCTACGCTGCACTGCCTCAATTACAAGGATGTCCTTCCTCAAATTAGGAGACTAAAACTGTACACAATACTCAAGATGTGGTCTTACTAGGGTCCTATACAACTGCAGAAGAACCTCTTTACTCCTATACTGAAAGCCTCTTGTTATGAAGGCCAAACATGTCATTAGCTTTCTTCACTGCCTGCAGTACCTGCACACCAACTTTCAGTGACTGGTGTTCTGGTGTCCACTGGCTATCCTTTGTCTATCCTGCTATTTACTTCCTCAAATAATTCCAACTGGTTCGTCAAAGAGGATCTAACAAAACCATGCCGTCTTTGGCCTATTTTATCATGAACATTTAAATACTCTTAAACCTCATCCTTTATAATGGACTCTTAAATCTTTCCAACCACTGAAGTCAGGTTAACCGGCATATGGTTTCCACTCTTCTCGTTCAATCCCTTCTTGAACAGCAGAGTAATATTTGCAATTTCCCATTCTTCTGGAACCACTCCTGACTCTAAAAGATCACTACTAATGCTTCCACAATGTATAAAGCCACCTCTTTCAGAACCTTGAGGTGATGTCCATCTGGCCGAGGTGACCTATCCACACTCAGACCTTTCATTGTCCCAAGCACTTTCTCCTTCGTAAAAGCCACTTCACTAACGTCCACTACATTTTTTTCTTGAATTTTAGGCATGTTGCTGGTGTCTTCCACTGTGCAGAATGTTGCAAAAAAAAAAAATCAATTCCGCTGCCATTTCTTGATTCCCCATTATCACTTCTACAGCATCATTTTTCAGCAGTCGAATGTCCACTCTTGCCTCTTTCTTACTTTTTATATATCTGAAGAAACCTTTGCTACCCTCTTTTACATTATTGGCTTGCTTCCTTTCATATATTTCATATTTTCTCCCAGTATCGCCTTTTCAGTTTCCTTCTGTTGTTTTTAAGTTTCCCTATACGCTAACTTCTCACTAATCTTTGCAATATTATGTGCCTTCTCTTTTAGTTTTATGCATCCTTTGAGTTGCCATGTCAGCCAGAGTCACCTCATTCTCCCCTAGAGATGACTTTTTGGAATGAAAAGATCCCAAGTCTTCCGAATTATTCCCAGATGTTCCTGCCATTGCCGTTCCATCATTCCTACTGAGGTCTATTTCAAATGAACTTTAGCAGCTCCTCCCTCATGCTTCTGTCGTTCCCTTTGCTTAGCTGTAATATCGACACATCCGATTTCATCTTCTACTTCTAAAATTGCAGGTTGAATTTTACCATATTATGGTCACTACCTCCTAGTGGTTTATTTAGCTTAACCTCCCAAATCAAACCCAGATCATTCGAATCCCGCATTGCCTTTTCCCTGGTAGGCTCAACTACAAGCTGCTCCAAGAAACCATCTCCTGGGCACTCAACAAATTCCCTCTTGGAGACTTTCTAATAATCTAGGTTGCCATCGGACCATTGTCTGAAGAAGGGTCTCAACCCGAAACGTCACCCATTCCTTCTCTCCCGAGATGCTGCCTGACCTGCTGAGTTACTCCAGCATTTTGTGAATAAATCGATTTGTACCAGCATCTGCAGTTATTTTCTTATAATATTTGGACCATTGTTATATACAGGAGACAGTGGCCCACTATTTTCCAAAGTGTAGATTTGCAAAGAAGGTTTGGAGAAGGATAAAGAGGTCATTGTAACGATTCATCCCAAACAGCTCCGTAACCGAGGACTCTCTGATTTACAGGCTGTTCCAAGGACGCATTGATGTTCCTGGATGGACGTTGTATTGTTGGAAGACCATCAACTTGATGAAAGATGCTCTTTGGTTTGCCCAAACTGGTTGACCCTCTGAAGCTTGACGCAGCTGATGCCAAGTCTCCGTGGGAGGGGGACCACAATCTAGGGTCCTTCGGCTGCCGAGCATTGATAGTGGGACCCCCATCAAACAAGGGAAGGGATATAATCCCAGGCAGCCACATGAGAAGCAACGGTGTTTTAATTAAGAATACAGTAGGTGCAAACACTATTGAAAATGACACAAGTGAATATGCAGACACTAAAAATATATGAAGAGTTTTGGGAGTTTTTTAATGGACATTTTTACTATGAACAAAGATTATTTTTGGAAAAATCTATTGATATTATTCTCAAAGATCAGTTAAAATTAAAAACCTATTCATTTTATTCTATTCATTCATTTTACATTAATGATAATGTAAATATTAGATAGGTTAAATAATTCTGCTCCAAATCTGGCATCATAAGCCAACAATTTCAGTTCCTCGAGTCTACTGGGAGCAGAGGCAATGTTTTCACTCAGCTGCTGTATTATTTTTAATACACTCCATCATCAGCGGTCCCATGTCCCTTAATATTTTCTGATATTCCATGAGTGCCTGACAGTGAGAGTCATTTTCTGTTACAAATGTATGGAAGAGATTTATAGGCTCTACTTTTAGAAGCAATTCTGGAATTCCAATTTGCTGAGGAAATGTTTGATTTCCAATCATAAATCTGTGGAGGCGTTTCTCATCCAAACATTTCCCAAGATACTTTAACACATCTCTGAGCTGATGTCCCAGGTGATATTCGTGCCAGTTTGAATATGGCTGACTGAAGAGCAAATGCATCAGGACAGTCGTAAAGAGAGAGGAGCCACGAACACATCGCTGGTCTGGTGAATGGCACAGTTTTTCAGTCAGAACGATCAGTATTTGAAGGCATTTCAGGTGACAGGAGCTTTTGGGGATATTCTTGGTCATGTTTTTGAGAAACCTGTACTCACAGACAGCACAGGAAACGTGCCAGTAGGTAGTGGGCACTGTACTATTCTTGGGGAAATTGGAAAAACGAGGTACAAGGTGGACATTGGAACCCTTCAGCCTCACAGCAGGAAAGACTTTGATGTGAATATTTCATCCTGACTGATATTGTACTTTTAAACCACAGCAACCAGTAATATTATGGAAGGTCAGTTCAAAATCATATTGATGATAAATTTTGTTCCATGATTTGGCTAATAAAACCCTGAACCATTTCACTACCTTCCAACAATCCAAATACCACTTGGAATCCCATTGGAATGAACATTTGCTGTGAATAAGACAAAGAATGTCCCCTTCAGGTTCTGTGGTTTCACATTTGCAGGCCAGGTCAGCGTTGTTTGCTGTAACCATGAGAATCCTACCCAAACTTTGTTTTGTCAGGTGGGATGTCATAGGAACACATCTCTGGTTTAAAACAATAACCATCCTGGAGAAAAATTGGAACCAAAATATCCTATCTTGCAGCCCCATTTTTCAAATTGACTCCCAATGCCCACAGTCTTCAAGGATCAGCTCTGAGCTCCACGGACAAAGATTCCGACTGGCTTCTAAAAGACTATCCACAAAACATTCTGCAAATTCACAGGTCTCAATTGGTTCTTGGCTCCCATTTTAATGCAGATGTTGTAGAACTGATCCAGCACATTTTGATCAGGGGTATTCAAAATGTTGTTGTCAGGTCTTTGAGGAACTTCATCTCGCATTACTTCCTGCTCTTCCTCATCATCATAGTCCTGGGGATTATGTGGCAAAATGTCACTTATCCAGAGTCCCAAGACCTGAATTATGCCCAGTATGAGCGTAATATAAGTGATCCAAATCATTTTTGGTGAATCTTCGCTATGTGCATATAAATGGATCTTTATATTCTGCTGATAGTTACATTTTCCATCCATTTCCCTCTGGACCCGTTCTATCTGCTGTTGGTACTGGTGTTCCTTAATTCTATTCTGGACCTCCTGTCTCCACTTCATCACTCAGGAGGCGGGGATGTACAAGCTCCCAGTGATCATCAGAACACACATGTTGAAAAGCTAGCCATCCTTTAAACAACAAGAAGATAACAGATATTCAGAAGGTGTGTGTGTAATTCAAATGGAAACTACATTCGGACATCTTCAGACACTGCTGTTTTGAAACATTGCAATATTTCATCATCCAATATTATCTCATAATTTTTGTGCAGGTGTCTTCCTGCTCTTCAATTGGCCTCAGATATGTTTAACTAAGTGGGCAGGCGGATGGCAATTAGTGAGGTCAGGACTCGCACAATCATATGAACATGAATTATCAGTGAGGAGACTCATTAGAAATACAGTTTGAAATCATGGAAACATTCTCATCCATTAAGGGTGGCATGGCGGTAGAGTAACTGCCTTACAGTGCCAGAGACCCGCGTTTGATCCTGACTACGTCTGGGCATAATCCGGAAGATGCAGGATCATTTCATTCCAAAGCGGAAGAAATATTCTAAGGGGAGTAGGAGGCAACCATGGCTGACAAGAGAAGTTAGGGATGGAATAAAACTAAAAGAAAAGATGTATAACACAGCAAAGAGTAGCCGGAAGCCAGAGGATTGGGAAAATTTCATAGGACAACAGAAGGTAACAAAACAGGCAATACGGGCTGAAAAGATGAGGTACGAGGGGAAGCTGGCCAAGAATATAAAGGACAATAAAAGCTTCTTTAGATATGTTAAGAGAAAAAGAGTAGCATGTGGGTCAAATGTGGGTCCCTTGAAGGCAGGCACGGGTGAAAATATTATGGGTAACAAGGAAATGGCAGAAGAGTTGAACAGGTATTTCGGAACTGTCTTCACTAAGGAAGACAATAGACAATAGACAATAGACAATAGGTGCAGGAGTAGGCCATTCAGCCCTTCGAGCCAGCACCGCCATTCAATGCGATCATGGCTGATCACTCTCAATCCGTACCCCGTTCCTGCCTTCTCCCCATACCCCCTCACTCCGCTATCCTTAAGAGCTCTATCCAGCTCTCTCTTGAAAGCATCCAACGAACTGGCCTCCACTGCCTTCTGAGGCAGAGAATTCCACACCTTCACCACTCTCTGACTGAAAAAGTTCTTCCTCATCTCCGTTCTAAATGGCCTACCCCTTATTCTTAAACTGTGGCCCCTTGTTCTGGACTCCCCCAACATTGGGAACATGTTTCCTGCCTCTAATGTGTCCAATCCCCTAATTATCTTATATGTTTCAATAAGATCCCCCCTCATCCTTCTAAATTCCAGTGTATACAAGCCCAATCGCTCCAGCCTTTCAACATACGACAGTCCCGCCATTCCGGGAATTAACCTAGTGAACCTACGCTGCACGCCCTCCATAGCAAGAATATCCTTCCTCAAATTTGGAGACCAAAACTGCACACAGTACTCCAGGTGCGGTCTCACCAGGGCCCGGTACAACTGTAGAAGGACCTCTTTGCTCCTATACTCAACTCCTCTTGTTACGAAGGCCAACATTCCATTGGCTTTCTTCACTGCCTGCTGTACCTGCATGCTTCCTTTCATTGACTGATGCACTAGGACACCCAGATCTCGTTGAACTCCCCCTCCTCCTAACTTGACACCATTCAGATAATAATCTGCCTTTCTATTCTTACTTCCAAAGTGAATAACCTCACACTTATCTACATTAAACTGCATCTGCCATGTATCCGCCCACTCACACAACCTGTCCAAGTCACCCTGCAGCCTTATTGCATCTTCCTCACAATTCACACTACCCCCCAGCTTAGTATCATCTGCAAATTTGCTAATGGTACTTTTAATCCCTTCGTCTAAGTCATTAATGTATATCGTAAATAGCTGGGGTCCCAGCACCGAACCTTGCGGTACCCCACTGGTCACTGCCTGCCATTCCGAAAGGGACCCATTTATCCCCACTCTTTGCTTTCTGTCTGTCAACCAATTTTCTATCCATGTCAGTACCCTACCCCCAATACCATGTGCTCTAATTTTGCCCACTAATCTCCTATGTGGGACCTTGTCGAAGGCTTTCTGAAAGTCGAAGTACACTACATCCACTGACTCTCCCCTGTCAATTTTCCTAGTTACATCCTCAAAAAATTCCCGAAGATTTGTCAAGCATGATTTCCCCTTCGTAAATCCATGCTGACTCGGAATGATCCCGTTACTGCTATCCAAATGCTCAGCAATTTCGTCTTTTATAATTGACTCCAGCATCTTCCCCACCACTGATGTCAGACTAACTGGTCTATAGTTACCCGTTTTCTCTCTCCCTCCTTTCTTAAAAAGTGGGATAACATTTGCTATCCTCCAATCCACAGGAACTGATCCTGAATCTATAGAACATTGAAAAATGATCTCCAATGCTTCCACTATTTCTAGAGCCACCTCCTTAAGTACCCTGGGATGCAGACCATCAGGCCCTGGGGATTTATCAGCCTTCAGTCCCATCAGTCTACCCAAAACCATTTCCTGCCTAATGTGGATTTCCTTCAGTTCGTCCATCACCCTAGGTTCTCCGGCCCCTAGAACATTTGGGAGATTGTGTGTATCTTCCTCAGTGAAGACAGATCCAAAGTAACGGTTTAACTCGACACAAAATAATCTCCCAGATGTACTGGAGGATAGAAGATCTAGGGGGGTAGAGGAACTAAAAGAAATTTTCATTAGGCGAGAAATAGTATTGGGTAGACTAATGGGACTGAAGGATGATAAATCCCCTGGGCCTGATGGTCTGCATCCCAGGGTCCTCAGGGAGGTGGCTCTAGAAATAGTGGACGCATTGGTGAATATTTTCCAATGTTCAATAGATTCAGGATCAGTTCCTATGGATTGGAGGATAGCTGATGTATCCCACTTTTCAAGAAAGGAGCGAGAGAGAAAACGGGGAACTACAGACCAGTTAGCCTGACTTCGATGGTGGGAAAGATGCTGGAGTCAATTATTAAAGAGGTAATAATGATTCATTTGGATTGCAGTAAAAGGATAAGTCCAAGTCAGCATGGATTTATGAAAGGGAAATCATGCTTGACTAATCTTCTGGAATTTTTTGAGGCTGTGACAAGTAAAATGGATGAAGGGGAGCCAGTGGATGTAGTGTATCTAGACTTTCAGAAAGCCTTTGATAAGGTCCCGCATGGGAGATTGGTGACTAAAATTAGAGCACATGGTATTGGGAGTAGGGTGTTGACATGGATAGAAAATTGGTTGGCAGACAGGAAGCAAAGAGTCGGAGTAAACGGGTCCTTTTCAGAATGGCAGGCAGTGGCGAGTGGAGTGCCGCAAGGCTCGGTGTTGGGGCCGCAACTGTTTACCATACATATTAATGATTTGGAAGAGGGAATTAGAAGCAACACTAGCAAGTTTGCGGATGACACAAAGTTGGGTGGCAGTGTAAACTGTGAAGAGGGTGTTAGGAGGTTGCAGGGTGACCTGGACAGGTTGAATGAGTGGGCAGATGCATGGCAGATGCAGTATAATATAGATAAATGTGAGATTATCCACTTTGGCGGCAAAAACAAGGAGGCAGATTATTATCTCAATGGTGTTAGGTTAGGTAAGGTCCTTGTACACCAGTCACTGAAAGTTGGCGTGCAGGTGCAGCAGGCAGTGAAGAAAGCTAATGGAATGTTGGCCTTCATAACAAGAGGATTTCAGTATAGGAGTAAAGAGGTTCTTCTGCAGTTGTATAGGGCCCTGGTAAGACCACATCCGGCGTATTGTGTACAGTTTGGGTCTTCTAATTTGAGGAAGGACATCATTGTAATTGAGGCAGTGCAGCGTAGGTTCACGAGATTGATGCCTGGGATGGCGGGACTGACATATGAGGAAAGATTGGAAAGACTAGGCTTGTATTCACTGGAGTTTAGAAGGATGAGAGGGGATCTTATAGAAACATATAAAATTATAAAAGGACTGGACAAGCTAGATGCAGGAAAAATGTTCCCAATGTTGGGCGAGTCCAGAACCAGGGGCCACAGTCTTAGAATAAAGGGGAGGCCATTTAAACCTGAGGTGAAAAGGAACTTTTTCACCCAGAGAGTTGTGAATTTGTGGAATTCTCTGCCACAGAGGGCAGTGGAAGCTAAATCACTGGATGGATTTGAGAGAGTTAGATAGAGCTCTAGGGGCTAGTGGAATCAAGGGATATGGGGAGAAGGCAGGCACGGGTTATTGATTGGGAACGATCAGCCATGATCACAATGAATGGCGGTGCTGGCTCCGAATGGCTTCCTCCTGCACCTATTTTCTATGTTTACTGGTGCTGTCTGTACGGAGTTTGTACATTCTCTCCGTGACCTTCGTGGGTTTTCTCCGAGATCTTCGGTTTCTTCCCATACTCCAAAGACCTACAGATTTGTAGGTTAATTGACTTGGTTTAGTTTCAAGATATAAATATGGTATAAATGAGAAATTGTCCCCAGTGTGCGTAAGGTTGTGTTAATGTGCGGGGTGCCGAATCGGTGGACGAAGGGCATGTTTCCGCGCTGTATCTCTCAACTAAAACTAAAATTAAAAGTAATTAGAAAATTCTCGATGATCATGGAAGTTTCTAATGCATTATGATTAGATAATGGTGAGCTCAGACTATTAAAATTTATATTTACATGAGCAAAAAATATTAGACACGAAGGCCAATGTGAAAGTATTGGTAGTTTGCAAATGATCATGTTAGAATAAAGTCATAGGAGCATTAAATGAAATGAGCTCCTGAGACATCCAATTTTGCATTTTTCCACAGCGTATAGATCTTTCAATCATCCAAGTGTTACGTAAATTGAAGAAGGGGAAAGGTCAGATAAAGAGAACAATTGGAGGTGAAGAAATGTGGAACATTCCTCTCTGATCTAACTACAGGCCATCAAAACAAGTCTAGGAAGCCACTCTGCCTGATAAACATGGTGAATTATAGACAATAGGTGCAGGAGTAGGCCATTCGGCCCTTCGAGCCCGCACCACCTTTCAATGTAATCATGGCTGATCATTCTCAATCAGTACCCGTTCCTACCTTCTCCCCATACCCCCTGACTCCACTATCCTTAAGAGCTCTATCTAGCTTTCTCTTAAAAGCTTTCAGAGAACTGGCCTCCACTGCCTTCTGAGGCAGAGAAAGTTTCTTTGACTGAAAATGTTTTTCCTCATCTCTGTTTTAAATGGCCTACCCCTTATTCTTAAACTGTGGCCCCCGGTTCTGGACTCCCCCAACATTGGGAACATGTTTCCTGCCTCTAACGTGTCCAACCCCTTAATAATCTTATATGTTTCAATAAGATCTCCTCTCATCCTTCTAAATTCCAGTGTATACAAGCCTAGTCGCTCCAGTCTTTCAACATACGACAGTCCCGCCATTCCGGGAATTAACCTAGTAAACCTACGCTGCACGCCCTCAATTCTATCCCAGCTCAGGAATAGCCACGACTAATTCTCGAAGAAGATTTATTTCCCTGGGAAAAAGATACCTCACCGTTACTTCCACAGATGCTGCCTGACCCACTGAGGTACTCCTGTACTTTGTGTTTTACTCAAAGTACCAGCATCTGCGGTGCTTTGTGTCTCCATTCTACTATCTCACCATCTAACATGGTTCTGATCTTATCAAGTTAAAAATGCGATGTTCTTCTCTCCAATTTATCTGGTTGAAACAAATAGTGGCAGAAACATTATCTCTAAATTCATAATAATCTCTCCTTAATACATAGACTTTGGAAGGAAGAATAAAGAGAGCACAAATAAATGACATTTGTGTAGTGATATAAACCCATGAATCTGTGTATAAATATTTGTTTCAAAAAAGCTTTGTTGAATCTGGGTTTTATTAACAGGGGATCAAAGTACAAAAAAAAAGTCATGCTAAGAGGTTGGCCCCAATTGCAATATCGTTCTCAGCATTGAACTTTGTGAAAAGTGTAAATTCTATGGAAAATGGTGCCAACAAGTTCCTTGTTTATTTCTGATTTTCCAGAATCCATTTTTTTTTTGCTCTGATACTCATTGGTTTACTTAAATTGTTAACTTAAATCTATCAAACATAGAAAGGTATGGCAGAGAAACAGGTCTTTCAGCCCACAATGTCCGTGCGGAACATGGCAGATCTATATGTGATCCACATCTCTCCATTCTTTGCATATCCATGTCCCTGTCTAAAAACCTATCGTATCCACCTCCAGCCCCACCCACAGCGCACGTATCAGGCACATTTTGCCCTGCACATCTCCTCTCAAATAGAAGGTAATCTTTCATAGAAAAAATGAATAATGGAGGGAATGGTTTTGAAGGTGAAAGGGGAAAAGCTTAAACAAGATGTGCACACAAATTTTCCAGGGGGTGGTGAGTGCCTGGAGCGTGCTGCCAGGGTTGGTTGTTGAGGTAGATACGACAGTGGCATGTAAGAGGTATTTGGATAGGTACAGGGATATGCAGGGAATGGTGCGATTTGGATTATGTGCTGGTCTTGGCATCATGTTTGCCACAAACATTGTGGGCCGAAGGATGTGTGCTTATGGGTTCTAGGTTTTTATCTATACTCTTTATTGTCACCATGATTTTTTTTCTTCAATATACTTTGCAGGCACGGTCTTCCATACTTTGAAAAACTTGCTACTCTCACATTCAATACCAGCTTCATTGCCACACTGATATTTTTAAAGATCTTGGCCAAGTGAGCAAGCAAGATCTCACAGATTAGGTATCCACAATGATTTAACAAACATTTAACACTATGGTACTAATAACATCTTTGATCAGCAGTACTCTCCCTTCTCATTTGAACGCAAAGCATTTTTTATAAAGAATTTAAATTATTTATCACATTAACTCAATAATTGAGTACGCTGATAAAAGTCAGATATCATGAAACAATCTGCATTTTTCATCCAACATATTCAACATTAAGGTCAAAGGCCTGTCATTGATTCTAATATTCCTTTATTTGTTTAATTCATCATATTTTTCATCAATTACCCTCAGCAACATTCTAATAAAGTTGCACACCTTCTCTTTTGCTCCTTCCCACCCACTACCCCACCATCTCACTTTCTCTGCACCGTAGAACCGGTTCTCTAACTTTTACACAACTCATATATTTCTTTACTCATACATGGGGCCAAATGTGCTAGTTTTGGCAGCAATTTTTCAATTTTAGATTTTTAGAGTATGTTTGAATTTGGTGCTTACATGCTTAGAAACATACATGCTTAGAAACATAGAAAATAATTGTAGGAGTAGGCCATTCAGCCGTTCGAGCTATCCCGCCATTCAATATGATCATGGCTGATCATCCAAAATCAGTACTCCGTTCCTACTTTTTCCTCATATCCCTTGATTCTGTTAGCCCTAAGAGCTAAATCTAACTCTCTCTTGAAAACATCCAGCGAATTGGCCTCCACTACCTTCTGTGGCAGAGAATTCCACAGATTCCCAACTCTCTGGGTGAAAAGGTTTTTCCTCATCTCAGTCCTAAATGGCCTACCTATTATTCTTAAACTGTGACCCCTGGTTCTGGACTCCCCCAACATCGGGACCATTTTTCCTGCATCGAGCGTGTCCAATCCCTTAAGAATGTACTTCCTCAAATTAGGAGACCAAAACTGCACACAATGCTCCAGGTGCGGTCTCACCAGGGCCCTGTACAACTGCAGTATAGGACGTCCTTGCTCCTAAACTCATATCCTCTCGCAATTAAAGTCAACATGCCATTAGCTTTCTTCACTGCCTGCTGTACCTGCAAGCTTACTTTCAGTGACTGATGCACAAGGTCTCGTTGCACCTCCCCTTTTCCTAATCTGACACTATTCAGATGTCTCCCATTCCCAATCTGACCTTTCTGTCATGGGCCTCCTCCAGTGCCATAGTGAGGCCCACCGGAACAGCACCTCATATTTCGCCTGGGCAGTTTGCAGCCCAGCGGTATGAACATCGACTTCTCCAACTTTAGATAGTTCCTCTGTCCCTCTCTTCCCCTCCTCCTTCCCAGATCTCCCTCTATCTTCCTGTCTCCACCTACATCCTTCCTTTGTCCCGCCCCCCCTGACATCAGTCTGAAGAAGGGTCTCGACTCGAAACGTCACCCATTCCTTCTTTCCCGAGATGCTGCCCGACCTGCTGAGTTACTCCAGCACTTTGTGAATAAATACCTTCGATTTGTACCAGCATCTGCAGTTATTTTCTTATACTATTCAGATAATAATCTGCCTTTCTGTTCTTGCCACCAAAGTGGATAACCTCACATTTATCTGCCATGCATCTGCCCACTCACCCAACCTATCCAAGTCACCCTCATAACATCCTCCTTGCAGCTCACACTGACACCCAGCTTTGTGTCATCCACAAACTTGGAGTTACCTAAAAAGTACATAGATGAAAAGATGGGTTTCAAAACATTTGGGACGAATAAGCTAAGGAATGGTACACTTAATTTATTTTGAAAAAAAGAACGTAGTAGAGACGCATGACACGAGTGGGAAGAGACTGAGGAAAAGTAATTATTTAAAAGGGAAAAATTTGTGTGTCTGTAAGTATGTAGATCACATTGCCAAGGATTGTGTGTTTTACCTTCGTTAAATAATAAATGTGGTTGGGTACATCCTGTAGTTTAGGTTTGCTGAGGCACTCTCACCTCCAAATCAGAAGAAAGTAGGTTCAGCTTCGACACCATTAATACATAAAGTACAGGCTGCTGATCCAGTGCATTACTGAAGGAATGCTGCACTGTCAGAGGTGCTGTGTTTCACATGAGCTATTAGACTGAGGCCTCACCTGCTCTCCCAGGTGGATGAAAAGGATCCCAAAGCACTATTTTGAAGAAGAGCAGAGAGTTGACCCCGATGTCCTCACCAATATTTATTCCTCAATCAACAATGTTAAAATTCTCGAGGTGGGTAAAAAGTGCACTATTGAGTCTGAGCTCCCGAACGAGTTCCTGGGAACACCTTGGTCCCTCGTTTGAGGTCGATCTGGTTCCTGCCAAGATCTTTTAGACAGACAACATAGGTAAGACAATTCTTCGTTATATAAGGTGAGATATCACATGTGTTAATGCGAGAGAGTGAAAATTTCTTGAAAATATTGGTTAGGTCGGATGTTATCCGTGAAAATATCTTAAAACGATTGGTCAGGTTGGATGTTATCCGTGAAAATTTCTTTTAAAAGATTGGTCAGGTCGGATGTTATCCGTGAAAATTTCTTAAAAAGATTGGTCAGGTCGGAAGTTATCTGAAAATTTCTCAAAAAGATTGGTCAGGTCGGATGTTATCCGTGGACAATTTCTTAAAAATGGAGCAGAGTTGGATTAAACTCTGTTGAGATGAGAGTTTCTCCACACAGTATTACTAAACTAACACCTGCCGAGATCATATATGGACGACCACTACGTACTCTTCGGGGTGCGTTTACAAGTACAGAAGTGAGTTTTGATCTACATGCCCATCGTGAGGAGTTAATTATGTACGCACAGCAATTGACCCGAATCTTGTCAGTCTTGCATTCACAGGTTTTGGAAACGCAGAGACCATAATGGCAAATTCATACAACCAGGAGACTACATACTAATAAGAAATTGGGATCAGAAGAAACTAGGAGAACGGTGGAATGGGCCCTGCTAAGTACTACTGACTACACCTACAGCAGTGAAAGTCGAAGATCACCCTCATTGGACACACCTAACTGATTACAAAAGAATTGGTAACTGGGAAAAAGGACAATGACATTAATAACCCTGAGAGTCAAGAGGAGTATCTCAGAAGCACAGAGGTTTTGGTTGATCGCTTTCCCCAGCTATGGGAGTTAAGGCAGCTAGGGAGTTGATCAATATGGCCACCAAGGAAACATTGACAAATACAACTGCCAGTGCTCTAGTAGATACAAACATGGCCATAACGTCTCTTTCAGCTGAAATGGTTGCCATCGCACTGTGGCTTTACAAAATCGTATCGCACTGTGGCTTTAGAGAATCGTATGGCCGAGGAAGGAGGGACCTGTGCCATAATAGGACGGGAATGTTGTACTTATGTTCCTGATGAGTCCTCTAATATTACATTGATCACATTGAATGGTGGTGCTGGCTCGAAGGGCCGAATGGCCTACTCCTGCACCTATTGTTTATTACCAACTTAGCTGCCCACATATTTCAGGAGGTCGGTGTGGATAGGAAAGAATGTGTGAACCATGGAATTGTGAAGGGAGCGGTTTCTGCGAAAAGAAGTGGGAATAGGAAGATAGTATGACTTTGAGAGAAATATCAGAGAATTATGTAATAAAAAACTGCAGATGCTGGTTTCTACCATATTCTGGAGTAGAATTCTGACACAAAATTCTGGAGTAACTCAGCGGGTCAGTCAGCATCTCTGGAGGCAGCGGCGTAGCAGTAGAGTTGCTGCCTACCGGCATTTGCAGCGCCGGTGACCCGTGCTCGATCCTGACTACGGGGTGTACAGAGTTTGTACACTCTCCCTTTGACTACGTGGGTTTTCTCCGAGTTCTTTGGTTTCCTCCCACACTCCAAAAACACGTACAGGTTTGTAGGTTAATTGGCTTGGTATAAGTATAAATTGTTCCTAGTGTGTGTTGGACGGTGTTAATGTGTGGGGATCACTGGTCGGTGCAGACTCGGTGGGCTGAAGGGCCAGTTTCCGCGCTGTATCTCTAAACTAAACTAAAATTATGATGTTTCAGGTCGGGACCCTTCTTCAGATTGATTACAGTGGGGAGAACAGCAAAAAACTGGAAACAAAAAAATTGACAAATTAGTAATAATGACCTCAGACAAGGAGGTTCCCTGATAGGCAGATTGTTGGACAGAGATGGGTGCTAGCCCAAGAGGAATATATATTTGCGAACTGTGAAGCAAGTTAGTGTGCTTTTAGTAGAGGAAGCGGGTGAAGGGGGGAAACGGGGGCTGAAAGATCAGCTAACTTTCAGGGGAAGGAAGTGGGGAATCAAAAGTAAGGAGGGGGAAGAAGTAGTGTTACATCTCCTGAGGTTGCAGGGGAAAGTATTTGGGGAGGGGGTGGATTGGGTGGGAAAGGATGAGTGAACCGAGGAGTTGCGGAGGGTGCGGTCTCTGCGGAAGGCAGAAAGGGGTGGAGATGGGTAGATGTGATTAGTGGTGGGATCACGTTATAGGTGACAGAAATGTCGGATGATGATGTGTTGGATGCGGAAGCTGGTGGGGTGAAAGGTGAGGACCAGGGGAAATCTAACCTTCTTGTATCTACTGGAGAGGGAGCAAGAGAAGAACTCCAGGATATAGAAGAGACGCAGGTAAGGGATCCATCAAAAACTGGGAAGAGATCCGTTCACCAAAGAATGAGGACATCTCAGATGTTGTTGTGAGAAAACCCTCATCTTGGGAGCAGATGCGGCAGGGAATTGAATAACATTTTTGCAAGAGGCAGGGTGGGAGGAAGAGTGGGCCAGATAACTGTGCGAGTCGGTACGCTTGTAGTACACATCAGCCAATAGTCTGTCTCCTGTGATGGAGACAGAAAGATCAAGGAAGGGAAAAAGGTTGTCAAAGAACCAAGTGAATTTGAGTGTGGTGACTTTTGCACGGAGGCAGAGAAGAAAACATCTACGTTATGGCTACCCCCTTGGAGGAGGGAATGTAGAGATACAAAGGGAAGGCCCCCATTAAGGACTGGCCGTTCTGTATCAGAGTCAGTTCAGGGGATGATGAAAAAATGACTGCAAGAGGATGATGGCTCAAAGAGGAGGGGGTGTAGGAGTGGAGAACAGGTGGGGGGTAGTGTGAATAGCATGGTTTAAAGAGGGAAAAGGGCAGCAGGGCCAAGAGCTACTATCATAGAGGTTCCCTGTTAGAAGTGGGAAATAGTAGGACTCATGAGAGTCAGGCCATGTGGTGTTGGAGTCAACAATGTGGAGTTTGGGCTGGAGCTGAGTCTGGAACTTAGGTGAGTCAAAGGCTCCGGCTTACTTGTGGGCAGGTGAGAGATGAGGATCAATGGAGAATGTCAGTGGTCGGTGAGGAGTTGGAGTGTAGACAAGGGTCGGTGTGAAGATGGTGTTGGTGGCTCCAACCTGGGAGGCGATGAAGATCGATGGTGGACATTGGTGTTGCTGATGGTGATGGCGCCCTGTGTTTCGGCTTTGTGATGGTCAGGCGGGCAGTCCGATCCAGAGTTGAAGCTCCGGGCCTGCAAGAGGTCGGATCGAGAGATGTTGGCACAAGGGCAGGTCTGGAGGCGGGAAAGCTTGTGATCCTCAGTGGAGTCTAGGTCGGTGAGGAAGCATTTATTGAAGGTGTGGACCCCGACTAGAATGAAGTAAAGTTTGGGCTCATTGAAGGTCTGGGTGAGGAAGGCCAGGAGTTGTGGGAGAGTCAGAATGAGGGCCTGCTGGTGCTGGCACATGGTGGCCTGTGTGGAACGTTTGGCACGGAAGGAGAAATGTTGTGACTGCCAGTACCTGAAATCCGGACTCAGTCTGAAATGCGAGGTCTGGAACTGGAGTGGAAAGCCAAGAGGTACAAGATGGAGGTGCAGGTAAGCGCCGAGGAAACACAGTTGGCTGTGGTAGCGAGTCCAGGTTAAAATATGGTCATAGAGCTGGAGTGCAGGCAGAATCATAGAGGGGGAGCAGCGAAAGAGGGTCTAGATGAACTTGTGTTGGAGAGAGGAGAACTTCTTCAAAGCACGAATACCTTGAGGAGATATTGCAGTGGAGCAAACAAAATGTAATAAAATGGAACCAAGGGCAGAAAACGCTTGTTGGAGTTTTGTATAGACCACCGAACAGCAGTACTGAGGTTGGGGATAGCAACAAGCAGGAAATTAGGGATGCGTGTAGCAAAGGTACAGCAGTTATCATGGGTGACTTTAATCCACATATAGATTGGACAAACCAAATTGGTAACAACACTGAAGATGAGGATTTCCTGGAGTGTAAACGGGATGGTTTTCTAAGCCAATATGTAGAGCAACCAACTAGAGGGCAGACCATCCTAGAAAGGGTATTGTGTAATGAGGAAGGATTAGTTAGCAATCTTGTTGTACAAAGCCCCTTGGGCAACAGTGACCATAATATGGTAGAATTTTGCATGAAGATGGAGAGTGACACTGTTAATTCAGAGACAAGGGTTTTGAACTTAAAGAAAGGTAACTTTGATGGTATGAGATGGGAATTGGCTAGGATAGACTGGCAATTGATACTTGAAGTGTTGATGGTGGAAATGCAATGGGAAAGATTTAAAGATCGCATGGATGAATTACAACAATGCCCTGTCTGGCATAAAAAGAAAACAGGGAAGGCGGCTCAACCGTGACTACGAGGGAAATTAGGGATAGTGTTAAATGCAAGGAAGAGGATAAATTGGTCAGAGGAAGCAGCAAACCGGAGGACTGGGAGAAATTTAGAATTCAACAGAGGAGGACAAAAGGGTTAATTAAGAGGGGGAAAATAGAGCATGAAAGAAAGCGTGCGGGGAATATAAAAACTGACTGTAAAAGCTTCTATAGATATGTGAAGAGGAAAAGATTAGTGAAGACAAATGTAGGTCCGTAGTCAGAAACAGGTGAATTTATAATGGAAAACAAGGAAATGGCAGATCAGTTAAACAAGTACTTTGGCTCTGTCTTCACTAAGGAAGACACAAACAATCTCCCAGAAATACTAGGGGACCGAGGATCTAGTGGGAGGGAGGAACTAAAGGGAATCCACATATGTCAGGAAATGGTGGGACTGTTGGGACTGAAGGCAAATAAATCCCCAGGGCCTGATGGTCTGCATCCAGGAGTACTCAAGGAGGTGGTCCTAGAAATTGTGGCTCCATTGGTGATAATTTTCCAATGTTCTCTAGACTCTGGATCAGTCCCCGAGGACTGGAGGGTAGCTGGTGTAACCACACTTTTTAAGAAAGGAGGGAGAGAGAAAACAGGGAATAAAAGACCAGTTAGCCTGACATTGGTAGTGAGGAAGGTGCTTGAGGCAATTATTAAAGATGTAATAGCAGCGCATTTGGAAAGCAGTGATAGGACGGGTCAAAGTCAGTATGGATTTATGAAGGGGAAATCATGCTTGACTAACCTTCTGGAATTTTTTAAGGTTGTAACAAGTAGAATGGATAAGGGAGAGTCAGTGGATGTGGTGTATCTGGACTTTCAAAAAGCGATGACAAGGTCCCACACAAGAGATTAGTGTGCAAAATTAGATCACAGTATGGGGGTAGGCTATTGACAAGGATAGAGAACTGGTTGGCAGACAGGAAGCAAAGAGTAGAAATTAACAAGTCCTTTTTGGAATGTCAGGCAATAACTAGTGGGGTGCTACAAGGCTCGGTGCTGGGACCCCAGTTGTTTACAATATACATTAACGATTTAGACGAGGGAATTAAATGTAACATCTCTAAGTTTGTGGATGACTCAAAGCTGGGTGGCAGTGTGAGCTGCGAGGAGGATGCTATGAGGCTGTAGGGTGACTTGGATAGGTTGGGTGAATGGGCAGATGAATGCCAGATGCAGTATAATGTGGACAAATGTGAGGTTATCCACTTGATTGGTAAGAACAAGAAGGCAGATTATTATCTGAATGGTGTCAGATTAGGAAAAGGGGAGGTGCAACAAGACCTGAGTGTGCTTGTCATAAAGTAAGCATGCAGGTACAGCAGGCAGTGAAGAAAGCTAATGGCATGTTGGCCTTCACAGCAAGAGGATTTGAGTATGGGAGTAAGGAGGTCCTGCAGTTGGTCAGGGCCCTGGTGAGACCACACCTGGAATATTGTGTGCAGTTTTGGTCTCCTATTTTGAGGAAGGACATTCTTGCTATTGAGGGAGTGCAGCGTAGGTTCACCAGGTTAATTCCCGGGATGACGGGTCTGACATATGATAAAAGAATGGATCGACTGGGCTTATATTCACTGGAATTTAGAAGGATGAGAGGGGATCTTATTGTAACATATAAAATTCTTAAGGGATTGGACTGGCTAGATGCTGGAAAAATGTTCCCGATGTTGGAGGAGTCCAGAACCAGGAGTCACAGTTTAATAAGGGGTAGGTCATTTAGGACTGTTGAGGAAAAACCTTTCACCCAGAAAGTTGTGAATCTGCGGAATTCTCTGCCGCTGAAAGCAGTGGAGGCCAATTCACTGGGTATTTTCAAGAGAGAGTTAGATATAGCTCTTTGGGCTAATGGAATCGAGGGATATGGGGAGAAAGCAGGAACGGGGTACTGATTCTGGATGATCAGCCATGATCATATTGAATGGGGGTGCTGGTTCAAAGGGCTAAATGGCCTACTGCTGCAGCTATTTTCTATGTCTCTATGTTGCCAAACTTGAGGGGCTGAGCTGTAGGGAGAGGTTGGGCATGCTAGAACTTTATTCGTTGGAGTGCGGGAGGAAGAGGGGTGATCATTTAGAGGTGTATTGGATCATGAGGGGAATAAGTCATGTGCATGCAGTCTTTTACCCAAAGTATGGGAATCCAGAACCAGAGGACATAGGTTTAAGGTGAAATGGGAAAGATTTAAATAGAACCCCAGGGGCATCATTTTCACACGGAGGGTGGTTGGTATATTGAACGAACTGCCAGAGGAGGTAGTCAAGGGGAGTTATGATAATAACATTGTAGATAGCACATCTTGGTCGGCATGGGCAATTTTGGCCGAGGGCTTGTTTCTGCACTGTATGACTCTGACTCAGATGCTAACATGTGCTTAAGGCATGTGTTGAAACAAACAGGCTGTTACCTGTCTTTTTTTTATGGTAAAGTACTGGAAAGATTAATGGTTTTGCTGAAGAACAAAAGTCAGTGAGGATTCTCAAAGGTCTGTTATTTGCAAAACATAACCAGCAAAATGTCAGCACGTCACTGTGCTATCATGTACAAGAACTAGAGTGACGTAACAGGCTGCAACATGGAAAAACACATTCTTTTAAAATAATTTTGCACCTGCTGGTTTAGAAAAGGTCATTTTAAAAAACCATGCTGTGACTGGAAAAATAAACAAGTGAAAATGAGCACAAAGATAGTCCCTCTACTTACATTTGCTGAACACAGTTTGATGCAGGTAATGATCAGATATCTGGTTATTTGACAACCTGGCTTCAAGGGATTGAGGAGTTCATCTGAAATAATCAATGTATGTCAGAATAAGTTTGTTTATTCTACAAAACTTGTTCATGCAGTACTCAGCATCTTGCGAAACGTGGGAACAAAAAGAAATGTAGCTAGCTGGTCAAAAACACTGCGACTTGCATAATAAGAAGGCAAAGGAGCTCTGCTCTTGAATGGAAAGAGCACGTGTGTACATTGTGACGACATGTCCTCCCTTCGAGCCACTCTGATCCCCATCACCAATACACAGGCCAGGGGAAGCCTAATAATTTTGTAAACGTTGTGATAGTCCCTGCCTCAACTACCTCCTCTGACAGCTCGATCCATACACCCACCACCCTTTGTGTGAAAAATATACCCTCAGATTCCTATTAAATCTTTCCCCCTTCACCTTAAATCTATATCCTCTGGTTCTCGATTCCCCCATTCTGGGCAAAAGGCTCTGTTTGTCTACACGATCAACCCCTCTCATGATTTTATACACCTTTTAAACGGCAAGGAAACAGGCCCTTTGGCACACAGAGTCCGCACTAACCAGTGTTGATCCCGTACAGCAACACTATCTTACGCAATAGGCACAACGTACAAGAACAGAACGCAATTAATCTACAAACCTGTACATCCTAGGAGTGTGGGTGGAAACCAGATCATCCGGAAAAAATGCAGTCAGATCCTCGCCTTGATCTGAATGTAATAAACACACGTCAAGGACACTGAACATAAACGCTTTGTTTTATTCGTTTGCCCCTTGACTCTGGGTCTAATTCCAACTGATGATAACCCCACTTTAGATCTAGCTTTGAAAATACTTTACTTGTAGATAGCTCTTGTAGGACCTCGTCGACAGTAGGCATGGGATGTCTCTCTCGTATTATTGCCTCGTTTACTTGTCTCATGTCCATGCAGTACCATTTGGCTTTGCAACTACCACAACTAAATTGACCCATAGCATCGATTCTTCAACAGGTTCAATTGTATACTGTTCAATGAGGTCTTGGATTTTCGCCTCAACCTATTGTATTCATGGTACCACACATCGGAACATGATGATTCAGGCAGACACTAATTCGGTTGAAGGCTGTTGGATTGACAGTGAACGTAGACAAATGTTTGCTTATTGTTTCAGAATTGGTGTTTATGGGCCACAAGCTGACCAGTAATGGCATCAATCCAGCTGAGGGCAAGATTTATTCCAAACCTAGCTAATGTAGCAGAGCCACTGAGAAGGTTGACAAGGAAAAATGTGCACTTAGTGTTTGATCCAGAACAAAGAACTGCATTTCAGATGTTAAAACAGAGTTTGATAAGTGCCCATATGTTGGGATACTATGATCCAAAGGCACCAACCCAAGTTATTGCAGATGCAAGTCCAGTGGAGCTGGGAGCAGTACTTGAACAGAAGCATGCGGGACAACAGAGAGTCATTGCGTATGCAAGCCGGTCATTGACAGAAGTAGAAAGAAGATATTCTCAGACAGAAAAACTAGGCTTTGGCTTTGGTGTGGGCATGTGAACAGTTTCATGATTACCCGAATGGCATCAAGTTTGAGTTGTGGACAGACCACAAACCGCTGGAGACAATTTACTCCCCTCAATCCAAACTGTGTGACTGGATTGAAAGATGGATGCTTAGACTCCAACAGTACAAATACAGATTGATCCACATTGCTGGAAAGAACAATATAGCTGATTCATTATCCAGACTGCTGAAGGTAGACAAGCCGTAGACAGAAGCAGAATCATTTGTGAGAATTGTCACAGTAAACTCCACACACAGAGCAATGAGAACAAGAGAAATAGAAGTGTCGGTCAAGGATCCAGAACTACAAGATGTTCAAGAGCGGATCCAAAGAGGTGACTGGGAGGAATATCCACACAGGACACATGCAGCTATCAGAGATGAACTATCCACAATTGGAAGGTGTGTGCTGAGAGGAAACAGGATCGTAGTGCCAAAAAAACTGAGATCAAGGATGATTGAGTTGGCTCACAAAGGACATTTAAGAATTGCGGCCCGAGAACCACTCACTACACACTGTGGGCAATTTTTTAAATTTTGATATACAGCGCGGAAACAGGCCCTTCGGCCCACCGAGTCCGCACCGCCCAGCGATTTACGTTGGCCATTTAATATACCAGCCATTGCTTCAAAATACCATTGGGATATGGAAGCAAACCGCATATTTCAGGAAACAACATCGTCATGGGGAGAATGTGCAAACACTAAGATTGCACTTCTGGTTGGGATTGACAACATCTACAGCACTTTAACCACCAACGCACCTGCTCCCCCTCAAACCACCTGCCCCCCCTTATCCTGTCAGCCCCTGCCTCAGTTCTCCCCAATCTCCACCACCGACCTCTCTGACCTCTTCACAGGAATAAAAACTGCCACCTGCTCTCTGGACCCCATCCCCTCCAGCTTTGTCAAGGCCTGCCTTCCTGCTCTCTCTCCACTTATCACTCCTCCCTGTCCACTGGCATCGTCCCGCCATCCCTCAAAATCGCTGCTGTCACCCCCATTCTGAAAAAACCTGGTCTAAACCCTGACACCCCAAACAACTTCAGACCAATCTCCAACCTACCCTTTCTGTCCAAAGTTTTGGAACGTGCTGTAGCTTCCCAACTCAAATACCACCTCTCTACCAATAACCTGTATGAAACTTTCCAATCCGGATTCCGCTCAAACCACTGTACTGAAACTGCGCTCCTCAAAATCACAAACGACATTCTCCTCTCCTCCGACGCTGGCAACCTCAACATCCTCATTCTACTTGACCTCAGCGCCGCCTTTGACACCATAAATCACTCCATTCTCCTCACCTGACTTGAAACCTCCCTTAACATCACCGGAAAAGCCCTATCCTGGTTCAAATCTTACCTCTCTGACAGACACCAGTTCATCTCCATTAACAACTGTAAATCCCCCACCGCTCCCCTCCCCCAAGGTGTCCCCCAAGGCTCAGTCCTTGGCCCCCTCCTCTTCATCCTCTACCTGTTCCCCCTTGGTCAATTAATCCGCCGTCATGGTCTCAACTTCCACTGCTTCGCCGATGATATCCAGCTCCTCATCTCCACCAAGTCAATCTCCCCCACCACACACTCTACACTGACAAACTGCATCACTGAAATAAAATCTTGGCTTCAATCAAACTTCCTCAAACTCAATTGCAACAAATCTGAAATCATCATCATTGGTCCAAAAACGCTCACCAAATCCACCCAAAACTTCATCCTCAACATTGATGGTCTCCCAGTATCCACCTCACCTCACATCCGGAATCTTGGAATCATCCTTGATCAAACCCTCTCCTTCGACAAACACATGAAACACATCACAAAGACAGCCTTCTTCCACCTCAAAAACATTGCCCGTCTCCGTCCATCCCTCTCCTCCACAGCTGCAGAAACCCTCATCCACGCCTTCATCACCTCCCGTCTGGACTACTGCAACAGCCTCCTTTATGGCGCACCCTCAAAAATCATCAATAAACTTCAATACATTCAAAACTCCGCTGCCCGTCTACTCACACACACCTCGATCCGTGACCATATCACCCCAGTACTTTATAAACTCCACTGGCTCCCCATCCCCCAGAGAATCCAGTACAAAATCCTCCTCATAACCTACAAAGCCCTCCATAACCTGGCCCCATCCTACCTGACCGACCTCCTCCACAGGCACACTCCCACCTGCACCCTCCGCTCTGCCGCTGCCAATCTCCTATCCCCCCACATCCGGACCAAACTCAGATCCTGGGGGACAGGGCTTTCTCCATCGCTGCTCCCACCCTATGGAACTCACTACCCCAAACCGTTAGAGACTCCTCCACACTCACCACATTCAAAACATCGCTGAAGTCTCACCTGTTCAGTACTGCCTTCAACCACTGAAGGTCACCTCACCTTCTGTCTCCTTTCTCTGTTCATTTATTTATTTACTTATTTATCTATTTATTCATTTCCCTATGTTCTCAAAATCTCTGTAAAGCGTCTTTGAGTATATGAAAAGCGCTATATAAATAAAATGCATTATTATTATTATTATTATTGAAACTGGGTCTCTGGTGCTGTGCCTCTGTTTTCGTCTGACAATTCTGTGTTGCTCCAAGTTCTGAGTCACCTGTGATTTTGGAACCCCAGTAGCCCTCATTAATGCATCTTGAGAAAAGCTTAATACCAATTTCTGGTGAAATCCATGAGACACATTCTTCTATTCTGTTAAAAAAAACCTTGTAATTCAGTTAATTCTCCACCCGTCTTATTGCAAGGTCTTCAATACTGAGGGGGAATGTCCACCAAGTGGCATTTTGTCAGATGACTTTTGGAAGTCCACATTTACCACATCTACTAGATCATAAATACATTTAAGATCGAAGTCTGGAAATGTTTCATCACAAAATAAGAAGTAGGGAATAAAATTCTGGATTTCTTGAAAATAAAACTGGAAGATGGGATGTCATCTTTCTCAAATCTCAATAGATTAATGAAGATCGGCCGCATATTTCTATCTTCTTCATCCACCGTTTCCTTGAATGAACAGCCCTGATTTTGAAGGACAAATGAATCTTTCAGTTGAATACATTTCTCGGATCTTCCAACGTCCGACGCTGAAGGCAGCCAACCCCACGTGACCCTACGCTGTGCACGTCACGCACGCGCAGTCCTGCGGCCACCAGCGCGTGCGCAGACAGCCGGCGGGAGATTTTGAATTCCGATTGACCAACGGCCGCCGGCGCGCGGCAGCACCGGAAGTGCGGCGATCTCCGGCCCCAGGTGAGCGGTGTTCCAGTACGCCCATCAGTCCGGGCCCGCGTTGTTGGCGACCCGGCCCGTTTACTTTGTCGTTGGAGCGGCTGCGGAGAGACGGGCCTTCTCCTGGGGAGTCGTCTGTGAAGGCGGCGGGAGCGGGAAGTCAGAGCGGCGGGCTGTCACCACCCCTCCGTCCTCTCACCTTTACACATCCTCCGCCCCGTCGTGCAACTGAACGGCGCTGTTTCACTGAGATAAGATCTATCAAAGTGTTTTAAGGTGGGGAAAAATAATAGATTGCTGTTATCATAATGTTTCACGGTGGCTCGAGCATTGCGCATCTACTGAAGCTCCTGTCACTATTGTAAAATGGGTCTGGGTTTATTATTGTCGCGTGTACCGAGAGTCAGTGAAAATCTTTGTTTTGCCTGTTATCCAATGGTGAGATAATACTAAAATACAAGTCAAAATCAAGTACAGTAGAGCAAAAGGGGAGATCTTAATTTCTTTGTTTTTATTTCAGATTTTCAGTAAATGCAGTTTGTTTTGATTTTCATTCACTGAATTTGGTTGATCATGTTGAATGATGGAGCATGCTTGTTTTGTAATCAATCCATTACAAAGTATTAGGTGAACCACAAGGCATTTATTGAAACCCATGCAGAGTGAACAATACATAATGTTGCACTCCTGGTATAAGCTTACAGACAGACTACCAAAATTTACCACATCTACTAGATCATAAATTCCCTTTGAGAGTGGGGAAGATTCCAACAAGGGGACATAGCTTCAGAATTGAGGGACAAAGGTTTAGGGGTAACATGAGGGGGAACTTCTTTACTCAGAGGGTTGTGGCTGTATGGAATGGGCTTCCGGTGGAAGTGGTGGAGGCTGGCTCGATTTTATTATTTAAGAGTAAATTGGATAGGTATATGGATAGGAGGGGATTGGAGGGTTATGGTCTGAGTGCAGGTAGATGAGACTAGGTCAGGGAGAATGGTCGGCGTGGACTGGTAGGGCCGGACAGGCCTGTTTCCATGCTGTAGTTGTTATATGTTATAAAATAAAGGGACGAGCAGGCTGTTATCAGTGACTACAGTCCTATTCAAATCCCGGACGGGGGTACCTAGTGGAATGTGTATCATGCATAAGATATACAATACAATTACAATACATCTTTATTGTCATTGTACAAGTACAATGAGATTAAGAATGCCACTTCCATATCGATGCTATCGAATAAATAAATCATGGCGAAAACAAAAACAACAAAGGGAGGGGGGAAAAAAGGAAACTGGGTAAAGTGCAAAAAAGATTCATGCAGGGTCAGTTGTGAAGGTTATATTGACAGATGTAAATGTGGTAGATCTACAATGTTGGAGGGGCTGAATGGCCTATTGCTGCTTCTAAATTCTGTGTTCATTGTAAACTAAAACTTTACTAAATAGACTGTTTACTTCAACAGATGTGCAGTGTTAATGAGATATTATTATTGGTGATAACGTTTATAGTGTCATTTTTTTAATAGCAAAGGGACTGAAAGTAGTGGTTGAAATCCACTTCTACGCAAGGTAAAACTTAGTAAAATACATTAGTCAGTGGGCAGCACATCTCCTGAGTCAGTAAATTGTAAGTGCAAGTGTCAAACACAAGCATGTTATCTATCCATGGAGCACTTTCGTGCAGTACTGAGGCTGTTTTGCTGTCTTTTGCCTGTGCCACCAATCTGTATGTAACAAAAAAAAATGATAGTTATTAGAATGGTAGCGCAGCGGTAGAGTTGCTGCTTTACAGCGAATGCAGCGCCGGAGACTCAGGTTCGATCCTGACTACGGGTTTTCTCCGAGATCTTCGGTTTCCTCCCACACTCCAAAGATGTACAGGTATGTAGGTTAATTGGCTGGGTAAATGTAAAAATTGTCCCTAGTGGGTGTAGGATAGTGTTAATGTATGGGGATCACTGGGCGGCACGGACTTGGAGGGCCGAAAAGGCCTGTTTCCGGCTGTAGATATATGATATGATATATGATATATGATAATGGCTCTTTTGAAAATCATACTGGTGGCCACGGGCAATCAATCAGCAATTAACACAAAATCCATTGATGGTTTGTCTCATGGATCAATAGAGCCCTTGCACGGCAGGCCCCTGACCCATACTGTTGCCGCAACGCCTTCTGGAGCAAGTGGTGAACTTCAGGTCAGCACTTACTATGGTTGCCAGTGGCCCGTCTTCTGTCCCAGCATCAACGTAATTGAAGAGTTGGGATGTTTGCTTATTCAAAACTCCGCTGCCCGTCTACTCACCCACACCCCGATCCGTGACCATATCACCCCCGTCCTTTATAAACTCCACTGGCTCCCCATCCCCCAGAGAATCCAGTACAAAATCCTCCTCATAACCTACAAAGCCCTCCATAACCTGGCCCCATCCTACCTGACCGACCTCCTCCACAGGCACACTCCCACCTGCACCCTCCGCTCTGCTGCTGCCAATCTCCTATCCCCCCACATCCGGACCAAACTCAGATCCTGGGGGGACAGGGCTTTCTCCATCGCTGCTCCCACCCTATGGAACTCACTACCCCAAACCGTTAGAGACTCCTCCACACTCACCACATTCAAAACATCGCTGAAGTCTCACCTGTTCAGTACTGCCTTCAACCACTGAAGGTCACCTCACCTTCTGTCTCCTTTCTCTGTTCGTTTATTTATTTACTTATTTATCTATTTATTCATTTCCCTATGTTCTCTAAATCTCTGTAAAGCGTCTTTGAGTATATGAAAAGTGCTATATAAATAAAATACATTATTATTATTATTATTAGTCTTTTTCTTCTATTTTATGTTTGGAACGACTTCTGTTGTGGAACAATTCGTCAGTCCTAATTTGAGAGGATGGTGCATTTGAATGTTGCGGCTGCACTTTGCTGCAGCTTGGCTTCCCCCAGACCCTCCGTTTGGTCTTCTCCCATCAGCGCGTCTCCCGCTCCCTCCATGTGCTCCGAGTATCCCTCCACCTCTCCCCCTTCCTGCACTCCTCGCTCCTCCAGACTGCGCCTCGCTTCCAGCTGCTCTTCGGCCCCTTGCCGTTCCTGCTGGCCCTCGAGCCCTTCTCCCCGCTCACCCTCTCCATCAGCCAGGCTGCCGGGCTCCGTTTCCACTTGGCCGGTGCGCAACACTTCGAGGCTGGGGCTGCCAAGCAGAGCCGTGCCTTGGTCCTCCGCCTCAGCTCCCAGCGCACGGCTCAGCTCTCGCTGTTGATCGGCCTCCGCTGCTGATCGGCCTCTCCCCGGCTCCTCTTCCTCCTCCTCTTCCACCACTTCCTCCTCCAGAGAGCACGGCTCTCTGGGCCCTTCACCCTCAGGCCCCGGCGGGTCGCCGACCTCCAGCACTCGCTGCTTCTACCCGTCCAGGCCCCTCGGCTTGGGTTCTTCCCACTGCTCCTCTCCCAGCTCGCTCAACCCCATCCTTTCCTTCTCCTCCTCTCTTTTTCTCCCCCTGCTGGCCGGTCGGCAGCCCTCTGCTTCTCGGCCTTGCTCTCCTGCCTCCCATCCCGGCCGCGTTTCCCCTTCTCCCGCTGGCTGGCCAGACGTTTCTCCTCACGTTTGGAATTCTGAAGTATGATAAAAAAAATTAGCCCTATTTCCACAATTTTTTACAGCACAAAAATTGACCATTTTGGCCTTTTTTTCGAGGTAAGAACATACTTGTTGCATGTGTTACTAGTGTATGCTGGAAGCTGCCATGTACTCCAGATGGCTTGAGGGATTCCGTGCATCACAACCTTTGACCTTCTGACCTTACGTGCAAGGGCTCTATTCAGTGTAGAACAGCATTGTTGCTGCTTGTCATTTTGATCACCCAGCAGTATGGCAGATTATATGAAATATAACTGGAGATATTATTTCCATGTGTGTACAACTGGTTTATCTTGAATTCATAATTATTTTGCAGCAAAGCGACAAGGCACAGAAGTAAAATACTCTAGTGGTGTGGTAACTCTGATTATAAAGAGTGGGATAAAACCAGTATGGCAGAAGTATTCATTTCAGAAAATCAAGGTGGAATCACTTTGCATGGAGCTAAGAAACATTAAGGTCAAATATCATTGTTCAGGAATTGTACCTTTAATGGTTGTACAGGACATAGTATCAGGATGTGTAGGGAAAAACTGCAGATGCTGGTTTAAATCAAAGGTAGATATAAAATGCTGGAGTAACTCAGTGGGACAGACAGCATATCTGTTCCTTCTCTCCAGAGATGCTGCCTGTCCCGCTGAGTTACTCCAGCATTTTGTGGTTACATAGTATCAGGAAATTAGCTGTGCATGTAAAAGGAGTAATACAATAATTGTGGAGGACGTGAATTGACATATAGACTGGGTAAAGAAAATGAGGGGTAATAGATATCAATCTTTCACCATTTATATGTGCCCTGGGTAAAGGGAGGACGTAGTCAATTTTCTGATAATACAAAGTTTGGTAATGGTAAATAAAGAAAGCTACAAATGGATATAGATAGATCAAGGGAGTTGTGAGGCTTGAGAAAGAGAAAGGACCGGGGGTATTACTTGAAAGTGGAGAATTCAATGTTAGTAGCTTTGAGTTCTATAATTGGATTAATCGGTCATCGTCATTCAAGACTGAAACAGGCCTTTCGCTCCAACTTGTCCATTCTGACCAAGGTGCCCTATTTACCTGCATTTGGCCCATATTTCTAAATCTTTCCTATCCATGTACCTGTCCAATATCTTTTAAATATTATTATTGTTCTTGCCTCAATTACTTTCTCTGACTACACGTTTGCTACTGATAAAATTCCAGATGACAGTGTGGCTTGTAAGAAGGATGCAGAGAGGATTTGGGGGGTAAATTAATGGCATGGGCAAGCAGTTGGGAAAATGTACGATTTAACACTTTTGTATGAAATGCCTGTTACAGTAAGATCATGGTGTTTGGGGGATCTGGATGACCTTGTAAACAAATTTCTGAGTGTAAAAACACAAGTTTAGCAAGCAATTACAGCATATGGTTCATATGTAGGAAGGAACTGCAAATGCTGGTTTAAACCAAAGATAGACACAAAAAGGGACTGGGATTGACGCTCCGACCACGGCCTGCGGACTTTAACATCAAAGAGCTTGTAGTCTCGGGTTGAGACAAAGTCGGGAGCTCCAAGCTGCACGAGGTTCGACAAGCCCCGACCCCAGGGTAGATTGCTGGAGTGGGGGAGCTTGATCGCCTCGATGAGGAAGGCCTGCCATCGGCCACGGAAGTCAAGATCTGTCAACGGAAGGTTAGAGGCTCCCGACCGCTGGAGGACAAAGAAGGGAGAGATTGAAACTTTTTTCGCCTCCCATCACAATGAGGAATGCGGAGGAGTCACTGGTGGATGTTCATGTTAAAATGTGTGTCCCGTTGCTTTTTATTGTTATGGCTGTATGGCAAATGAAATTCCTCGTACGTTGCAAAACATACTTGGCTAATAAAGTATGATTGTGATTGATTGTGAGCGAAGTGGATAGATATTTACATAAGGGAATTGAGGGATATACAGTGAGCATAGGAATGCAGCACCAGAGCATAGGAATGCGGCACCAAGGTAAAAGATTAGCTGTGATCTTGGGTAATGGCACTGGAGCAATTTACAAGAGGTGGTACCAATGCAGTCATTGATGTAGCGGAGGTAGCGTTCGGGGATGTTTTACAAGAGGTAGCACCAATTTCCATCCTGGACTTCATACACTTCACTACCAATTTCCGTCCTGTGACTTCATACACTTCACTACCAATTTCCATCCTGCGACTTCATACACTTCACTACCAATTTCCATCCTGCTCTTAAATATACTTGGACTATCTCCGACATCTCCCTAGCGTTTCTGGATCTCACCATCTCCATCACAGGAGACAGACTAGTGACTGACATCTACTATAAACCCACTGACTCGCACAGCTATCTGGACTGCACTTCTTCCCACCCTGTCCCCTGCAAAAGGTCTATCCCCTACTCCCAATTCCTCCGTCTACGCCGCATCTGCGACCGCGATGAGGTGTTTCACACTAGGGCATCAGAGATATCCTCATTCTTCAGGAAACGGGGCTTCCCCTCTTCCAATATAGATGAGGCTCTCACTAGAGCCTCTTCAATCCCGCAGCTCCGCTCTTGCTCCCCCTCCCCCCATTCGTAACAAGGACAGAATCCCCCTCGTTCTCACCTTCCACCCCATCAGCCAGCATATCCAACAAATCATCCTTCAACATTTCCATCACCTCCAACGGGACCCCACTACTGGCCACATCTTCCCATCCCCTCCCCTTTCTGCATTCCGCAGAGACCGTTCCCATCGTAACTCCCTGGTCCACTCGTCTCTTCCTACCCAAACCACCCCATCCCCGGGCACTTTCCCCTGCAACCGCAGGAGATGCAACACCTGTCCCTTTACCTCCCCCTCAACTCCATCCAAGGATCCAAACAGGCTTTCCAGGTGAGACAGAGATTCACCTGCACCTCCTCCAACATCTATTGTTTCCGCTGCTCTAGATGTCAACTTCTTTATATCGGCGAAACTAAACGCAGGCTCGGCGATCGTTTCGCTCAACACCTTCGCTCAGTGCGCCTTAACCAACCTGATCTCCTGGTGGCTGAGCACTTCAACCCCCCCTCCCACTCCCAGTCTGACCTTTCTGTCATGGGCCTCCTCCAGTGCCATAGTGAGGCCCACCTGAAATTGGAGGAACAGCACCTCATATTTCGCTTGGGCAGCTTGCAGCCCAGCAGTATGAACATTGACTTCTCCAACTTTAGATAGTTTCTCTGTCCCACTCTTCCCCTCCCCTTCTCAGTTCTCGCTCTATCTTCCTGTCTCCACTTATATCCTTCCTTTGTCCTGCCCCCCCTGACATCAGTCTGAGGAGGGGTCTTGACCCGAAACGTCACCCATTCCTTCTCTCCTGAGATGCTGCCTGACCTGCTGAGTTACTCCAACATTTTGTGATACCTTGGGTAATGGCAGAGTAGGTCCCGGGGCAGTATGACTGACACCTGTTATTTCTTATGTTCTAAGGACAATATGTTTGTGATCTTATGCAGTGTTTGTTTCTCACAGGCTAAAATGAATACTTCCACACCAGTCACCCGCATGAGCCTTGCTGGCCCCAGTTTTGTTTCTCCTTCCACAAAGCGGCAGGGTATTCCAAGCCTGAAGACCACAGTAAATATTGAAGTTGCAGCAAATGATGACGAACGTGAAAGGAGGGAGAGAAGGCGCTCAAAGGTGACCGACTTGCAGCTGAGTGACTTAGACACTCCACTGGCATCCCCAGGGCAAAGGTAGGGGCTCACCTTCATTTTGTTTTGCTTTGTCTCAATATGCATACAAGTACTCTTTCCATTCAAGAGCAGAACTCCTTTATCTACTTGCCATGCAAGTCCTAATGCTTTTGATTAGCTAGCTTGGATTCTTGTTCTGGCACTCTCTGGTAATTTGCCCTGGCACACTCTAGTGATTTGCTGTTGTTATTTATTATTGCTATTAATATGTATTGTTGTCATGCCTACTGTGAAAAACTTTTCAGTGCTATCCAGGCAAATCATGCCATTCATGAATGCATTCATTAATACAAAAGAAAATGAACAGAATGCACTATAGCGTTACAGCTGCAGTGAAACTACAGATAAAAAAAGTATGAGTGATTTCAAATTATGTTTACCTGTTGAGGTGTATTGTGGGTATGCTGGTATTATGATCTTGTGTGTCTTAAGTCTGTTCGGCTAGATATTGAGAACTGCAATAGCAGCTTTCGTATACCAAATAACTAATTCTGACTTCCATTTATTATTATAGGGGGACTCCTCAATCCTTTGAAGCCAGGTTATCAAATAATCAAATATCTGAACATTACTCTACCTGCATCAAACTGTGTTCAGAAAATGTAAGTTGGGGCTTATCTTTGAGCTAAATTGGATTTTGTTTATTTTTCCAGATTTTAAAAAATGGGTTATTTGTAAGGGCAAAATTATTTTGAAAGAAGACACAAAATGCTGGAGTAACTCAGCGGGTCAGCCAGCATCTCGGGAGAGAAGGAATGGGTGACGTTTCAGGTCGAGGCCCTTCTTCAGACTGATGTCACGGGAGGGGCAGGTCAAAGATAGAATGTAGTAGGAGACAGCAAGACTAGTGGGAGAACTGGGAAGGGGGAATGGATAGAGAGGGAAAGCAGGGACTATCTGAAGTTAGAGAAGTCAATGTTGATACTGCTGGGGTGTAAACTACCCAAGCAAAATACAAGGTGCTGTTCCTTTAATTTGCGCTGGGGCTCACTCTGACAATGGAGGAGGCCCAGGACAGAAATTGGGAATGGGAGGGGGAGTTGAAGTGCTGAGCCACCGGTAGATCAGGAAGGTTAAGACGGACTGAGCGGAGGTGATCAGCGAAACGATCGCCGAGCCTGTGCTTGGTCTTGTCGATGTAGAGAAGTTGACACCTGGAATAGCGAATACAGTAGATGAGGTTGGAGAAGGTGCAGGTGAACCTCTGCGTCACCCGGAAAGACTGGATCCTTGGATGGAGTCGAAGGGGGAGGTAAAGGGACAGGTGTTGCATCTCCTGCGGTTGCAGAGGAAAGTACCTGGGGAGGGGGTGGTTTGGGTGCGAAGGGACGAGTGGACCAGGGAGTTTCATAGGGAACAGCCTCTGCAGAAAGGGGTGGAGGTGGGAAGATGTGGCTGGTAGTGGGATCCTGTTGGAGGTGGCGAAAATGTTGGAGGATAGTATCTTGTATGCGTCGGCTGATGGGGTGGAAGGTGAGGACAAGGGGGAGGGGGAGCAAGAGCGGAGCTGCGGGATATTGAGGAGACCCTAGTGAGAGCCTCATCTATAATGGAAGAGTGGAAGCCGCATTTCCTAAAGAATGAGGACATCTCCGATGCCCTTGTATGGAACACCTTATACTGGGCGCAGCTGCGGCGTAAACGGAGGAATTATGAGTAGGGGGATAGCCTTTACAGGAAACACTGGGAAGAAGTGTAGTCAAGATAGCTATGGGAGTCTGTAGGTTTGTAGTAGATGTCGGTAAATAAATAAATGTACTCCACAATTTGAGATTTGTAATAGAAAAAAATCACATGTGGTTAAAGTGCACATTGTGGAATACAGAGGCAAATAAATAAATGATGAGTCTTTATCCCAAACATTATGGAGGGCACCTGTACTAGCTGAAAAAAGATGTGCCGTGGGTTCTTATTAAATCTTTCCCCTCTTACCTCATAACAATGTCCTCTGGTTCTTGATTCCCTTACTTTGGGTAAAAGACTGTACATTCGACCTACTTATTCCGATCATAATCTTATACACCCCTATAAGATCACCCGTCATCCTCCTGCACTCCAAGGAATAAAGTCGTAGCATGTCCAACCTATCTCTACATTCAGCCCCTCATGTCCGGCCATCATCCTTATAAATCATCACTACGCTGTTCCTAGCTTAACAACATCATTCTGACAGCAGGGTGGCCACTAACTGAACACTATTACAAATATGACCTCACCAAAGTCTTGTACAAATGTTGCATACCATCCCAACCTCTATACTCAATACCCTGACCAATGAAGGCCAATATTAAACCACCTTGTCCATCCTATCTACCAGTGATACTACTTTCAAAGAACTATGTACCTGCACTCCGACAACGCTTTACAACACTCACCAGTGTCGTGCCAGTCACTGTGAAGGTCCCGCCCTGGTTCGACTTCCCAAAGTGCAATACCTCGAACTTATCTGAATTAAACTCCGTCAACCATTCCTCTGCCCGCTTGCCCAACTGATCAAGATCCTCCTGCAATTCTTGATTACCACCCACATTCATATCATCTGCAAGCTTACTAATCATGCCTTCTACATTTTCAAACAAATCATTGTTATAAACCACAAAGTGCAATGGCCCCAGCACCAATCCAGAGGTACACAGGCTTCCAGTCCAAAAAACAACCTTGCACCATCCTACGCTCTGCTTCCTTCCATTAAGCCAATTCTCTATCTAGTTTGCTAGTTCCCCCTAGATTCCACGCAGTCTAACCTTTCAGAACAGTCTACCATGCTGAACCTTGCCAAATCTTTGTTGAACATCTACGGCTTTGTCTCTTCGACCTATTTGGTTACTAGTTTAAAAACTCAAATCAGATTTGTAAGACATGATATCCCACGAACAAAACCATGCTGACTTTCCGTATCGGCCCCATGCCATCCAAATGAAATCTTATCCCTCAGTGAAAATAAAAACAAATATAGGTGAGGTTTTTATGTCCAGATGTTCTTCTGCATTTTTATATTTTTGTTTGTGATAATGTCAGTGCACCATGATGTAGAGGTCAAGTTGGATATAAAATTGGGGCTGCAGACAACCTGATGTGAATTGAATTCAAATACTTGTGGGTCTGACCTGATCCTTGGTGTTGTAGCCTTAGGCATACTGTTCACATGCCCAGTAACAGCACTTGGTGTAATTCTGAGATTCTGTTGCGACAAAGTGCACCTCACAATTTAGAATCGTTTTGCTTTTTTCACTTTACTTGGACATAAATTACATTAAAATCTGTTTAGTGAAACTTCTCTAGATAATCTAAGGTGCTGCAAGTGTAGACACAAAATATTGGAGTAACTCAGCGGGACAGGCAGATCTCTGCCGAGTGACGTTTTGAGTTGAGACCCTTCTTCAGACGTCACCCATTACTTTTCTCCAGAGATGCTGCCTGTCCTGCTGAGTTACTCCAGCATTTTGTGTCTATCTTCGGTTTAAACCAGCATCTGCAGTTCCTTCCTACACGCCAGGCTGGTGGTGACTGACATAGCTATTGTTATGATATTTGTAGTCATTCTTAATCTAATTTTATTCTTTGGCAAATTTAGAAAATTACCACCAAGAATGCCTTTGGTCTACACCTGATTGATTACATGGCTGACCTCCTCAAAGAAAAGGAATCTGAACTTACTAGTTTCAAGGTTAGAAAAACATACAATACATAAATCTTATACAATTGATTCTTACAAAATCTTGTGAACTTCCTAAAGGACATCTGAAACTCCATAGTGTTTTTGTGATGGATATGATGTCTGTTAACTGTCTCTCGAGTTTTGATTGTACCTCATTAAATATCGTTGCTATGTGGGAATCTTTCAGAAGTTAAATATTCAAGGCCGACATGTTCCCATAAAGATGAAGGATAGGACAATTCCAGGAATTCCTGGATGTCAGCAAACGTTGAAAGTTGAATTACAAGGCAAAGGAAGCATGTGGCAGCTATAGAACAGTGACAGTGAAGGCTGGAATATAAAAACTGTAGGGGGGGGGGGGGGTGGTTGGGACTTAAGAAAACAATTACGAGGGCAAAGAGGGGACATAAAATATAGCGAGTGCAGAACTCCGAGCTTACAGTTTAGATATGGGCCCTTCAGCTCAACCTGTCCATACCCACTGTGATGTCTATCCTGTTTTTTTGCCGTGGACTTTAGAGATACAGCTTATAAACAGGCCCTTCAGCCCACCGAGTGCACGCTGACAATCCCGCACTTTAGCACTATCCTACACACGAGAGACAATTTACAGAAGCCAATTAACCTACAAACCTTTAGAGTGTGGGAGGAAACCAAAACACTCAGAGAAAACTCACGCGGTCACAGGAAGAACGCACAAACTCCATACAGTCAGCATCTGTAGTCAGGATGAACCCGGGTCTCTGGTGCTGCAAGGCAGCAATTCTGCCGGTGTGCTGCCCGTGTAGGACAGAAAGCCTCTACTACTTGAATGTAGGTATGATAATTCCAATCTTCCAGTCAACTGACGCCTTGCCTGTGGCCAGCAAAGATTTTAAAATCTCAGTCAGAACTTCAATAGCAGCCTGGGAAACCTCAGGCCCTCGGAAGTTATCCATCTTTAATTCCATAAACTAGTTCAAGAAGTTAAAATACTAAATTGGGGCAAGGCTAAATTTGAGCGTATCAGACAGGAACTAGCTCTACTTGATTGGAGTAGGTTGTTTGGAGGAAAAGGAATGTCAGAAAATGCACGCTGACAAGAATCCGGGACATGCACGATCCTGTTAGTGAAAGGCAAGGCAGGTGAGCATAAGGAAGCTTGCATGCCTGGAGAAATTGGTCAAGAGTAAGCAGGAGGCATGGGGCAGGTATAAGCAGCTGTGATCAAGTGTATCCTTGGAGGAGTTTCGGGAACTAAGGAGCAAGCTAAAAAAGGAAATTGGGAGGGCAAAAAGGGGACAGGAGATAGCTCCGGCAGATGGCATTAAGGATAATCCCAAGAGATTTTATAAGTACATAAAGGGAAAAAGGGTAACCAGACAAGAATGGGATTCCTCAGGAATCAAAGCGGTCAGGTCTGCATGGAGCCACAGGTCCTCAGTGTATTTCTCCAATTTATTTCTGTAGACAAAAACAGGAGGACGGAGTAAGTTGGGGTAGTCACTGGAAGTAGCTTCAGTGCAGTCAGTATTACGGTTAAAGAAGTGCTGAAGGTGCGATTATTTGAAGGTAGACAAATCCCCCGGGAATGATCAGATATATCCAAAGACATTGTGGGAAGCTAGAGAGGAAATTACAGGAGCCCTGGCTGAGATTTATGAGTCGTCATTAAGTACAAGCGAGGTGCCGGAAGACTGGAGGGTGGCAAATGTGCCTCTATTCTGAGGGATAGGATATACTTGCATTTGGGTGGAAAGGGCTGATTAGTCAGCCTGGTTTTGTACGTGGGAGGTTATGTCTCATGAATCAGAATTTTTTTAGGATGTGACCAAAAAGGTCTGAAGGCAGAGCTGTAGACATTGTCTACATTTGTACAAATGGTATATATTTTAGAAAGGCATTCGACAAGGATCTACATGGTAGGCTGCTATGGAATGATAGATCTCAATGGATTCAAGGAGAGATAGCTGAACGGATAGAAAATTGGCTTCATGGAAGGAAGAAGGTGATAGCAAAAAGGTTGCTTTTTGGACTGGAGGCCTGTGACGAGTGGTGTGCCTCAGGTTTAGGTACTGAGACCATTGGTGTTTGTCATCTATATCAATGATTTGGATGAGAGAGTACATGGCATGATTAACAAGTTTGCAGATGACACAAAAGTGGGTGGTATTGCAGATAGTGAAGGTGGTCGTCAAAAATTGCATCAGGTGGGCTGAGGACTGGTTGATGGAATTTAATACCGAGAAATGTGAGGTGTTGCATTCTATAGTTCTGGGCACCATATTATACGAAAGATGTTGTCAAGCTGGAAAGAGTGCAGAGAAAATTTACGACGATATTGCCAGGACTTGAGGGTCTGAGCTATAGGGAGAGGTTGAGTAGGCTAGGACTCTATTCATTGGAGGGCAGGAGGATGAGGGGTGATCTTAGAGGTGTACGATGAATAGATCGGGTAGCACGCAGGGTCTCTTGCCCAGAGCAGGGAAATAGAGAACCAGAGGACATAGATTTAAGGTGAGTGGGGGGAAAGCTTCAATAGGAACCTAGAGGGTAAATTACATACAAAGAGTGGCGGAATGAGCTACTGGAGGAGGTATAAGAAAATAACTGCAGATGCTGGTACAAATCGAAGGTATTGATTCACAAAGTGCTGGAGTAACTCAGCAGGTCAGGCAGCATCTCGGGAGAGAAGGAATGGGTGACGTTTCGGGTCGAGACCCTTCTTCAGACTGGAGGAGGTAGTTGAGAAAGGTATTATTGCAATGTTTAAGAAACATTTAGACAGGTACTGGTTTAAGACTGGTACTAAGACTGGCTAAGTAGCATGTGGGCCAAGCACAGCCAGGTGGGACTAGTGTAGATTAGATATGTTGGTCGGTGTGGGCAAGTTGGGCTGAAGTATGTATGTCTCCTGTGATGGAGACAGTGAGATCCAGAAACGGAAGGGAGATGTCGGAGATGGTCCAAGTGAATTTGAGTGCAGGATGGAAATTAGTCGTGAAGTTGATGAAGTCAGTGAGGTCTGCATGAGTGCAGGAGGCAGCACCGATGCAGTTGCCAATGTAGCGGAGGTGGAGTTTGGGGATAGGGCCAGTGTATGCCTGGAACCGTGATTGTTCGACGTACCCTACAAAGAGGCAGGCATAGCTGGGGCCCATGCGAGTGCCCATAGCTACGCCTTGGATTTGGAGGAAGTGGGAGGAGTCGAAGGAGAAGTTGTTGAGGATGAGGACCAGCTCTGCTAGGCGGAGGAGAATATTGGCAGATGGAAATTGGCTGGTTCTGTGGTCCAGGATGAAACCGAGGGCTTTAAGACCTTCCTGGTGGGGGGTTGGAGGTGTAGAGTGACTGGAAATCCATGGTAAAGATGAGGGAGGCCTGGAAAGCAGAAGTCGTTGAAGAGACGAAGAGCATTTGAGGTGTCTTGGCCATAAGTAGGGAGGGATTGGACCAGGGGGGATAGGATGGAGTCGAGGTCTGTGGGAATTATTTCAGTGGGATATGAACAAGCAGAAACAATGGGTCTGCCAGGACAGTTGGACAGTTCTGTTTGTGGATTTTGGGGAGAAGATAAAATCGGGGCATTTGGCGCTGGGACGATATGGTTGGAGGGCAGAGAGCCGGAAGTAATAAAATCAAAAATTGTGTGTGATATTAAGGTCTGGTGTTCATCGGTGGAGTCATGGTCCAAGGATAAGTAGGAGAACGTGTGTGAGAGTTGTCGCCTGGCCTTAGAGGTCAGCGCGCCAGACTACCACAGCGCCTCCCTTGTCAGCGGGTTTGATTATAAAGTCGCTTTTTAGGGTTCATCGAACAGTCACTGTTCCAGACGTACACTGGCCCTATCCCCGAACTCTACCACCGCTACATTGACGACTGCATCAGTGTACACCTGGAACAGGGATTGTTCTACACCTCTATCAGGCAGCCAGTGCTGGTGGCGCCACCCGGTGGTGAATCATTTTGATGATCCTATGAAAATCAAATGATCCTGTTTCTCTTCTACATCCTGCAGCTCCGCTCTTGCTCCCCCTCCCCCCACTCGCAACAAGGACAGGATCCCCCTCGTTCTCACCTTCCACCCCACCAGCCAGCGGATCCAACATATCATCCACCAACTTTTCCGTCACCTACAACGGGACCCCACCACTGGCCATATCTTCCCATCCCCTCCCCTCTCTGCGTTCCGCAGAGACCGTTCCCTCCGTAACTCCCTGGTCCACTCGTCCCTTCCTACCCAAACCACCCCAACCCCGGGCACTTCCCCTTGCAACCGCACGAGATGCAACACCTGTCCCTTTACCTCCCCCCTCAACTCCATCAAAGGACCCAAACAGTCTTTCCAGGTGAGACAGAGGTTCACCTGCACCTCCTCCAACCTCATCTATTGCATCCGCTGCTCCAGATGTCAACTTATTTATATCGGCGAAACCAACCGCAGGCTCGGCGATCGCTTCGCTGAACACCTGCGCTCGGTCCGCATTAACGCAACTGATCTCCCGGTGGCCCAGCACTTTAACTCCCCCTCCCATTCCCAGTCTGACCTCTCTGTCATGGGCCTCCTCCAGTGCCATAGTGAGGCCCGCCGGAAATTGGAGGAGCAGCACCTCATATTTCGCCTGGGCAGTTTGCAGCCCGGTGGTATGAATGTCGACTTCTCCAACTTCAGATAGCTCCTCTGTCCCTCCCTTCCCCTCCTCCTTCCCAGATCTCCCTCTATCTTCCTGTCTCCACCTATATCCTTCCTTTGTCCCACCCCCGACATCAGTCTGAAGAAGGGTCTCGACCCGAAACGTCACCCATTCCTTCTCTCCCGAGATGCTGCCTGACCTGCTGAGTTACTCCAGCATTTTGTGAATAAATTGATCCTGTTTCTATATTCTATTCACAAAGACTCGCCAGATGATCCTCCAAGAATACCTTCTCTGAGCAGTGCAGTTATGTCCTTCCTGATCAAAAAGGCAACTCTGCCTCATCTGCGACCCGTGACGTGCCTCATTCACGTCTGTAGATCTCTTTCACGTCAGAACAATGTTCTGATTTTTTCAAATTTGCAGATAACTATTTGAATATAAATGGACAATTTAAACATTTTGCTAATAGTTTTCTGCAGTTACTTGCAAGTAATGTGATGATTTATTAATATTATTTGTATTTGATTACAGATGGCAGCTGGCACATTGGATGCTAGTACTAAGATCTATGCGGTGCGCGTGGATGCTGTTCATACAGATGTATTCAAGATCCTAGGTGGTCTAGGGAAGAATCCTGAAGAGTTAGACGCAGGTAAATAATGACAATTTCAAGCCTTTTCCGTTGAAAAGAACATTGGATTTAAATCTTTAATAGTTAATGCATTGGTCATTTGCCAATTTTATGCAGCACATGCCAGATTTTGCCTCATAAATATAATTAATCACGATTGGTTCAAACTACGCCAAGATTCTTTATGGAGTTCAAACAAGATTTATTAACTCTTTAGTTACTTACACTTTTAGTTGGGCAATTCTTTAGTTAGTTTCACAACTTCCACAACTCTTACTTGGATATCTAACGAGGGTAGTACTTTTATAGTGAACTAGACCAAGTGGACCCGTGCATAAAATGCAACAATATTAGGCCCACCTTACTCACCGCCGTCCCTTTGGTGCTAATGGAAGTTTCATTGAAATCGGTGTTATATTTTTTAAGTTATTTACATTTTAAGGTTTAAATCTATCTCCTAGGTAGGGGGGGGGGAGGATAATTAGGTTGATTGAGTATAGAGTTAGGATATTGAGAAGTTGAGAAGTTAGGATATTATGTTACAGTTGCACAAGATGTTGGTGAGGCTGCATTTGGAGTATAGTGTTCAGTTTTAGTCACTCTGCTGCAGGAGAGATGCAGTTATCGGAAAGTTTACAGAAAAGATTTATGAGCATGTTGCCAGGACTTGGAGTGAGTTATAAGGAGAGGTTGGGGAAGCAGGGACTTTATTCCTGGGAGCACACAATACTGAGGGGTGATCTTATGAGGGACTATGAGGCATAAAATCACGAGGGGCATAGATAGGTTAAATGTGCACATTCTTTTTTCAAGAGCCGATGAATCAAAAACTAGAAGGGCATCATAGGTTTAAGGTGAGAGGGGAAAGATTTATTAGGATCTTGAGGGGCAACTTCTTCACGCAGGTTGGTACATATATGGAATAATCTGCTAGAGGAAGTGGTTGAGGCTTGTAGAATAACAATATTTAAAAGATATTTGGACGGGTAAATGAATGGGAAGGGTTTGGACGATATGGGTCAAACTCTGGAACTAGCGTAGATGGATCAGTTGGGCTGAAGGGCCTGTTTATGTGCTATTTGACTGACTTTTTCAAATTCCATCGAGCTTCAAGGGATATGGGGAAAAGGCAGGAACTGGTACTGATTTTGGATGATCAGCCATGATCATATTGAGTGGCGGTGCTGGCTTGTTTTACTTTTGTGCTGCTCTTATTTTACTTTTAAAAGCTGGATTTTTTCCTTTGCTTAAATAAAATATCACATGTTGAATGGCCTACTCCTGCACCTATTTTCTATGTTTCTAATCCCCTTATCCACCTGGTCTGAAATTCTAAGAGTTGGGTTTTAGATAATTTACCAGACTTTCCCTGGAGCACTGTATCCCAAAATGTTTTGAACGTCACAACACCCTTAAATATTTTTCAGTGTGTTTAGAGAGCGTGGAATGTTCTTAAGGCTGTAAAGCCAGCTCAGCTGAAAGGTTGCCTCAGCTATGCTTCCCAATGACACTAACCAAATGTCCAAGTATCAGAGTAACTCTACTTCACACAGTTCTGCTTCATGCTAACCAGGTGTCCGTTTCCAGTTCTTCTACTTAACTGTACAAAGTCATGAGAGGAATAGATCAGGTAGATGCACAGAGTCTCTTGCCCAGAGTAGAGGAATTGAGGACTAGAGGACATAAGTGCAAGGTGAAGGGGAAAAGATTGAATAGGAATCCGAGGGGTAACCTTTTCACCCAAAGGGTGGTGGGTGTATGGAACAAGGCACCAGAGGAGGGAGTTGAGGCTGGGACTATCCCATCGTTTAAGAAACAGTTAGACAGGTACATGGATAGGACAGGTTTGGAGGCATATGGACTAAGCACAGGCAGGTGGGACTAGTGTAGCTGGGACATGTTGGCCGGTGTGGGTAAGTTGGGCCGAAGGGCCTGTTTCCATACTGTATCACTCTATGACTTAACTCTTTCTTTCTCGACTCTTCAGTACTTTCCGTAGAGTACAAGATGCAATTCCAGGAGCAAGAAAGCTCGCACTAAATTGGGGTAATCTATTAATGACACTGCGATGTTTTGAACCTAGCATGAACCCCTATCTTCTTGCTGCTGCCTCGGGAACTCTGTTTGAGGCCCCAGCACTGTGCTGACGATACCACAGTAATGAAACAGTTGATGCGATGTCATCGCACCCAGTTCACCACTGCAATGGTTGCCTAGGGCAGCTGGTGTTGGGTGGGCTGTAACAGGTCATGTGACAACTCCTGTGTCCAACAAATTGAAGGTTGAGAGAAAAGCCTTATTTTATTTTTAAAAGCTGGATTTTTTCCTTTGCTTAAATAAAATATCACACATGTTGTAATATTACAAATTATAGTGTGGATAGGTCCTTATTTCCTCTTATTAATCCTGTCATAGCCCTCAAAGTAATTGTGCTTTGTCTGCATGTAGAGAGAAATCCTGGATCTAATGAAGCTGATAATGCAAAAGGCTCTCAGAAACAACATAAAAAAAAGCATTCGTACAAAACTATTGAACAGAATTTGAACAACATCACATACAGCATGAGTGACATGAAGTGTGAGGTGAGCTTATTCTTCCTGTTTACTGTGTCTGAGAGATTCGGGTGTCTTTGAGCATTGTACAAGCCTTGACAATGAGGGCTGACAGTTTCTTCAATCCTGAGATGAGTTATGCTGAACTATGTCCATGACTCCACACCTGTACATTTCCAGTTGAAATTATTAAATATAAATTAGGAATGGGAAATCTGATTTGCTTATACATTAATTTAGAATTGCCATTCTGTAAATCGGGAAAGCTTTTAAGGCTTATTGTGGAGTTTGATATGTGAATTTTTGCATGCTTGACCCATTCAATTATGTAGTTACAATCCATGGAAAATAAATTTATTAAAGTTTTGCCAAAAAATAAATGTGAAAGGCAAGTCGGATTTACAAAGATAACCAAAAATATTTACATGGAAATCATTGCAGATAAGATTTATTTCTTGTATACTTCTTGTATCTTTTTAGACTGACCCAATGTTCCAGAAAGCTGCCTCGTTTAATGAATGCAGCACAGTAGCGGGTTTCATGGTCAATCTCCAGACGTATGGACACTCTGCTCAGTTGCTGTTTGATTCAGATGTCAAGCTCATTGAAACTGGTTCTGCACCAGAATTGCCACCCATCAGTCATGTGGAAATAACTGACCTGCAAGGTAAGTTTAAACAAAATTATCGCTGATCGAATAGTTTATATGATTGCTGATTAGCTCCACAGTTATTTCTTTTCATATTAAGTGTCAGCTTCCTTTGGGGTGGGCAGCTTCTGGGGTGGGTCTGTCTCCAGTATGGTGTGGGAATGTCGCTGATGACCAATTGTTATATTAGTGTCAGCTGGCCCTAGAATCCATTGGTTTATTTCACCAGATGCTGAGTACACTCCTGGTGTGACTAGGCTTTCTAGCAGTGTGCATAAATGTATTTACCTGTGAGTTTTTTTCCCGAAAATAATAATTTTGTTGTGTTGTCTTTATGCTGGTCCTGTTCTAGCATATGTTCCATAAGTGGCCTAGATCACAGAGTGCTGGAGTAACTCAGGGGTCGGGCAGCATCTCTGGAGGATGTGGCAAGGTGACTTCGGACTCCATGTCATCCACTGATGCTACTTGACCTACTGAGTTACTCTTGTACTCTGTGCTCTGCACCAGATTCCAGCATCTGCAGTTCTGTTTCTATAAATATAATAGATATACCGAATGTTCACTCTCCATAGCTAATCCTTGACAGGAAATAATATTCATATAGATACGAGACTGCAAGTGCTGGAATCTGGAACAAAAGAAAACAAAGGGCTGGAGGAACTCTGGGTCTGACATAGAAACATAGAAAATAGGTGCAGGAGTAGGCCATTTGGCCCTTCGAGCCTGCACCGCCATTCAATATGATCATGGCTGATCATCCAACTCAGTATCCCGTACCTGCCTTCTCTCCATACTCCCTGATCCCTTTAGCCACAAGGGCCACATCTAACTCCCTCTTAAATATAGCCAATGAACTGGCCTCAACTACCTTCTGTAGCAGAGAATTCCACAGATTCACCACTCTCTGTGTGAAAAAAAACTTTCTCATCTCGGTCCTAAAAGACTTCCCCCTTATCCTTAAACTGTGACCCCTTGTTCTGGACTGCATCTGTGGAGGGAAAAGGACAGATGTTTTGGGTCAAGAGGCTTCTTCAGTCTGAATATTTTAAGTATATTAAGCGAAAGAGGGCAACCATTCAAAAACCGAAGTGATCATCTATGTGTGGAGCCGCAGAGGTTGGACAAGGTCCTCAATGAGTGTTTCTCCCCTACTTTTATCATGGAAATAAAAGGACTAAGGAACTTGGGACAGATAATTGAGATGTATTGAGGGCAGTCTGTATTATAGCCAAGGAAGTACTAAATGACCTAGCAATATGAAAGTAGATACATTTCCTGGGCTTGATCAGATATATCTGAGGATGCTATACAAACCCAGAGAAGAAATAGCCAAATTCTGGCTGAGGCATGAATTGTTGTTAGCTATGGCTGACGTGCAGGAGGGTGGCTACTGTTGTTCCTGTATTTCAGAAGGATTGCAAGGAGAAAGCTGGGAATTATAGACCAGTGAGCCTAACATCTGTGGTAGGTATGTTATTGGACAAGCTTCTGAGGAATAGAAGCCCAATTTGAGGAAGGACATCCTTGCCATTGAGGCAGTGCAGTGTAGGTTCACAAGGTTAATCCCCGGGATGGCGGGACTGTCATATGAGGAAAGATTGGAAAGACTGGGCTTGTATTCACTGCAATTTAGAAGGATGAGAGGGGATCTTATAGAAACGTATAAAAGGACTGGACAAGCTAGATGCAGGAAAAATGTTCCCAATGTTGGGGGAGTCCAGAACCAGGGGCCACAGCCTAAGACTAAAGGGGAGGCCATTTAAAACTGAGGTGAGAAAAAACATTTTCACCCAGAGATTTGTGAATTTGTGGAATTCTCTGCCACAGAAGGCAGTGGAGGCCAATTCACGATGAATTTAAAAGAGAGTTAGATAGAGCTCTAGGGGCTAGTGGAATCAAAGGATAAGGGGAGAAGGCAGGCATGGGTTACTGATTGTGGATGATCAGCCATGATCACATTGAATGGTGGTGCTGGTTTGAAGGGCCAAATGGCCTCCTCCTTTATTATTTTCCATGTAATCTATGATTAGGATATATATGCATTGGATAGATTTGGGCTGATTAGGGATATTCGGCATGACATTGCATATGTGAGAGCATATCTTACGAATTTGAATTTTTTGTAGTAACCAAAAACAGTTGATGGCAAGGCCACAGACATTGTCCATATGTACCTCAGCAAGGCGTTTGATAAGATTCTGCATGGTAGATTGCTCTGGAAGGTTAAATCACATGAGATCGAGAAAGAGCTAGCTGACTGGGAAGAGATTGACCTCAGAGAAGGAAGCAGAGGGTGGTGGCAGAAGGGTGTTTATCGGATTAGAGACCTGTGACCAGTGGTGTGTCTGGGGGTCGGTGCTGGGCTCATTGCTGTTTGTGGTTAATATCAACAAGGCACAATTAGTAAGTTTGCAGATGGCACTGAAGAAAGTAGTATCAAAGATAATGAGGATCATTATCAAAATTACAGCAGGCTCTTGATCAGCTAGGCAAGTGGGCTGAGCAATGGCGAGTGGAGTTTAATGCAGATAACTGAGGTGTTGCAGTTTGGGAAATCAAACCAGACAGGACCTTCACAGTGAATGGTAGGTTACTTGGGAGTGTTGTAGAGCAGACGGATCTATGAGTATAGGTACATATTTCTCTGAAATTGGTGTCACGGGTAGTTTGGGTGGTAAAGAAGGCTTTTGGTACATTGGTCTTCATCAGTCAGAGTATTGAGTATAGAAGTTGGAACAATAATTTTCAATTGTAGAAGAGATTGATGAGGCCATATTTGACGTACTGTGTTCAGTTTTGGTCATCTGCAACAGAAAGGATGTCATTAAGCTGGAAAGAGTGCAGAGAAGATTTATGAGCATGTTGCCAGGACTTGAGGGTTTGTTGTAGGGAGAGGTTGGGCAGGCTAAGACTTTATTTCTTGGAGTGCAGGAGGCTGAGGGGATGATTTTATAGAGGTGCATAAAATCATACGGATGAGGACATGGGTTTAAGGTGAGAGGGGCAACCTTTTTACCCAGACGGTGGTGGGTACATGGAACGAGCTGACAGGAGTAGTTGAGGCAGGTACTATAACAGTATTTAAAAGACACTTGAACATGGATAGGGGAGGTTTTATAGGGAAATGTGCGAAACATGGACAAATGAGACTAGCCTAGATGATGCATTTTCGTCGGCATGGCCAAGTTGGACTGAAGGGCCTACTTCCATCCTGTTTGACTTCCATGCTTAATCCCATTCCGACCTTTCTGTTGTGGGCTTCCTCCATCGCCAGAGTGAAACCACACATAAACTGAGGAACAGAACTTGTTTTCAGATTTTCTCTCCCTTGCTACAATTAGTCTGAAGAAGGCTCATGGACCGAAATGCCGCCTGTTCATTTTCTCCAGAAATATTGCCTGACTCGCTGATTTACTCCAGCACATTGTTTTACATTGAGTTTTATTGGTGTGTTACCTGTAATCTGTCCTATATTTAACTGGTTTCCATTTTCTGACAGCCCTTCACTCTCTGGAAAACAAGAAAATTTGTCCTTCATTTGAAGATTTTCAGTTCACAAATTGGGACAGTGAAGCACACAATCAGGTAATGTAGTATTTTCACAAATCTCATCCGTGCTGTATTCAATCTTGTTATACTGCTTCAGTTTCTGCTTGTAAGCAGGGAGTAGAAGATGATCAGATTTACCAAAGGACAGGCTGGGAATGGAGCAGTGTGTGTTTTTGATAGTTGTGTGGCAGTGGTCGAGGGTGTTTGGGTCTCTTTTTGGGCAGGAGAGGTGCTGATTGAATCCAGAGCTGATATGTACAGAGGATTCTTGGGGTCCAAGTCCATAGCTCCCTGATAATTAAAGATGATATTCAATCTAAGACAGTATTTTTTCTAAAGAAAAGACAGTAAAGTAATAAGTCTGGGAATTAATCTTGCACAATTTAGCAAAGGTGATCAGGAAATTGATAGTGAAAATGGGAAAATGGGAAGCATGAAACAGACTGATAGCATGATGGGTAGATAAAAAGAAAATGATGAGCGGGGTGATTATGGGTTATTAATATGCAGTGATGGGAAATTATTTAACAGAAATTAAAGGAATTGTGGAATCATTAAATATTTTGTGTGTATTTATGGAAAGCACAAGAGAACCTAGAAATAATGGAGATTCAAATGAATAAATTGGTTAAGAAAAACCAGTAGAAAAGTTAATGGGCTAGAAAATTTGTATTCCACTTTTATCCTCAATTTAATTGGTTTGTATACCATCTGTTAATATTTTTATTTGTCAAAATGTGCACACATTGATTATTTTACATTGTTGAATGTCTGCGATCTAGGCTGTTACTTCCATATTGGAGAAATTCAAGAAGAGTAACCACTTATTTGACGTGAATGCAGAGCCAGAATTTGCAGATGATCAGCAAAATTTGCAGAGTGTCTGTGACACTCTGATGGATGACTTTGACGGGGATGTTTGTGAAGATGGTGAAGATTTTATAGGGCAAGGTTTCCATGAACAGAAAGAAGCATGTACGGTGAATCGTGATCAAGGGAAGTAAGTGTTTCGCCAGCTCCAGAAACATTTATGTGTCATAAAAATTGTCATTGTTCCACACAACTATAAGTGGAAAGCTTTTTCATGTATGTTGTTACAATTGGGATTAAAAACAAAAAGGGTGTGAAATGGTCCATCAGTATGTTAAGGACACAGGAAGCGCAGTATCAAGAAGGATTGAAAATCTGTTGATCTGAATATATTTCAATTAGAAAACACTTTATTTACATACTTTTTGTTTCATAGTAAAGAAGGTTTTCCGCTCACAGATGTGGATTTCAACAGCCTATGTGTCCAGCTTTCAAACCAGCCTGGGGAATATTCCTATTTTAGTCCCAGAATAATGAGAATGTGGGCAGGGCCTAATCACTGGCACTTTAAAGCCCGACATAAAGGTGAGAATGACAACTGGTTCACATGAGTCAAGTCCAGTACCGGAGGTGCTGCCAAATCAACATGTTAAATGTACTCTGATTAAACAATCCAAGAAATCAATTCTATTTGAAGGCAGAGTACCTTATTCACAATGTTTACATTAGTATTTATTTTTAAAAATGCATGATTTTAAAACATAGAAACATAGAAAATAGGTGCAGGAGGAGACCATTCGGCCCTTCGAGCCAGCACCGCCATTCATTGTGATCATGGCTGATCGTCCCCAAAGTTTCTTGATAGTTTAATTTCTGGCAATTTTGCACATTGGGTTGAAGAGCAATGGGAAATTGTAATTGGTTCTAATATTGCATGAAAAAGATCTTTTCAGTGGAAGTTATTGATTCTGAACACCTTCAATGTTTTTTATTTTTCTCTTCAGGAGACACAATCCCAGATAAAAACAGGAAAAGGCTGCCAAAGAAAGTATTTGAACTTGACTTTGAAGACAACATTAATTTTGAGACTCATTTCAGAGAGACCAGGGTTAGTATATAATATTGGCTATTTGTGCCTCATGGGAGCAGTTAAACTACGTGACGTGTGGGTGAGAAGCAAATAGAGTGAGCGAGGAGAGATTAGAGATTCAGTTAAGTACATCCAATAGCACTAACGGGCAGAGCCAGGTTAATGAACACGGCAGAACTGACGGTCTGAAGTGTATTTTAATGCAAGGAGCAGAATGGGCAAAGCAGATGAACCTAGATCATAACACGGATGTACAATGTTATAGCTATTATAGAAACTTAGTTGTGAAAAGGGCAATATTGGCAGCTCAATATTCAATGGAACAGATGTTAGCTAATATGTTTCCATATCACCCATCAACTATTCAAACACCACTGAGTAGAGACTAAACTTACTCAATGTTCCATGGTTTAATATTGATGACATGATAGTGCGGGATGTAAAGGAGTGGGGGGGGGGGGGGTTGCATAAAACAAAGCTCTGGAGGAACTCAGAGGGTCAGGCAGTCAGCGCATCAATGAAGGACAGCTTAATAGTAGAGGGAAAGAAGCTCCAAGTCTGTTCTTGTGGTTGGCATAAAGTAACAACCTTAAAGGGCCTCAGAATACATCAGGGAAAGAAGAAGTGCTTGTTAGAGGGAGTTCAGGGAAATCGCATTGAGCAGTACTTCTTGTCAAGTCAGTCGAGTGAAGTCCAGCGACGGGTAGAAAACCATAGCTCGCAGGATATTATCCCTGTTACTGATGAGGAGGGAACAAGTGCTGTGGAGGGGGAGATGTAGGTGGTGGTGAGGTTAATCTGCCAGTCAAGGAGAAGAGCGGTGGGCTAAAACCTAGAGTTGAATGGTCTAGGGCAAGTGAAAGGAAGGAATGGGAAACTGTTTATATAGATTTGATAAAGGTGTTAGAGAGTCTGAAAGGGAGAGTGGAAAACAAGTTAGATAAGATGGGAGAGATTATTTATCAATATGGTGTGGACAGGTTTGGTGTTATTGAGAAAAAGATGCAGGCTCTACAGATGGTTAGATCTAGACGAGGGAGAGAAATCAAGAGATTAGTGAAGGAGAGGAGGCAGTTGAGAGGCTACAGTTGAGAGAGAGGGAATTAATGTTTTGCAAGAATGTTAAGAAATGGGTTAGCAATATTAAGAAGGGCAGAACACATGAGGAAGAGAAAGAAGAAGGAGCGAGTCAGGTCAGCATTTTGTAGGGATCCGTTTAAATTTGTTAAAAGAATGTTTAGGCTGAAAAATAGTGAAAAGCTCAAAGTTTCAAAGGAAGAGTTGGAGGAATATTTAAAAAAAGGACATACTCAGATCCAGAAAAGAAATGGGGAAGGGGTTTCCCTCCAGATATACCACCTTTGATGTTTTGCCAGTAAAGTGCAAGCAGTAATAAGGCGTGCAAAGGTTTCTTCAGTCCCAGGGCCAAATGGAGTCTATTACCGGGTATATAAAAGTGCACGTGATGTGCTTAGATTCTTTGGAGGCTCTTGCGAATAGATTTTGGAGAAGCAGGTCATACAAGGAGTTTGGCGTAGAGCAGGGGGAATTTTCATTTTCATGGCGTAGAGCAGGGAGAAAGAGTCTTCAGAGTTAAGTCAGTTTAGGCCTATATGTCTTCTCAATGTAGAAGGCAAGATTTTCTTTAGCATAGCTTGCCAGCATCTGTGCCACTATTTATAAAGGAACAGGTTAATAGATACCACAATGCAGAAAGCAGGAATCCCAGGTTTTGCAGGATGCGAAAAACACATTAGCGTAATATGGCACCAGATGCAGACAGCCAAGCTCGAAAGACTGAGATTTGCATGTCGTGTTTTTGGACCTGGCAAATGCGCTTGGATATGTGCCACCTAGTCTTATTTGGGGTGCTTTTGATTTCTTTAGAGTTCCAGGATCGATAGTAAATTTAGTGAAAGCATATTTCCAAGATGTCCGAATGTGTTTTAGTACAGCAGACTTTATGACAGCATGGCAGAGACTAGATATGTGAGAAGGATGGGTATTAGGGCAGGGTGTACTGTTTCCCCGTTAGCTTTTACAATGGCGATGGAGCTTGTGATTAGAGCATCATGATGGGTTGTCGGCAGGGAGAGACTGCAGGATGGGCTGTGCTTCCCTTCAATCAGGGCCTATATGGATGATATGACCTCGGTGACCACAACAGCAGCTTGTACAAGAAAGTGATGAGAAAAGTTAAATGATAAACTTAAATGGGCTAGATTAAATATTAAGCCTAGTAAATCATGGAGTATTTCTTTGGTAAGAGGAAAGGTAGTAGAGAAAAGGTTTTATGTAGATGAAGAAACCTTGTCTACAATGGAGAAACCAGTTAAAAGTTTGGGCAGGTGGTATAACAGGAAGTTGGATGACACTGAACAGGTTAGGCAATTTAGAAAATATGTTAATGATGGGTTAGAAAGGATAGAGAAGTCAGGGCTTCCAGGCAAGTTGAGGTTGTGGTGTTTACAGTTTGGGTTATTCCCTAGGTTGATGTGGCCACTGACAGTATATGAGGTGCCAATTTCTAAGGTGGAAAGATTGGTTAGTTCATATATTAGGAAATGGTTAGGAGTTCCACAGTGTTTTAGTAATGTGGCTTTATAAGGGAAAGGTATTCACCATTTACCATTGTCTAGCCTTTCAGGAGTTTAAGTGTACTCGGGTGAGGTTAGAATTACAATTATCAGGGAGCAAGGATACCTTGGTTAGTAATTTGGTGCCAAGTGGAACTAGAGGGAGGAAGTGGAACTCAAAGCAGGCAGTAGAAAAAGCACAAGCAGCTCTCAGCCATACAGACACTTTGGTAGGGTGCAGCATGGGAAAGGAGGTTTAGGGCTCAGCATAAGGAAACCAGTGTGGAGTAAGGCAGGTCCAACAGAGAGGAGGAAATTGGTTGTAGAGCAGGTGCGTCGTCAGGAGGAAGCAGTGAGATGTGTAAGGGCAGTAGCTCAGGTTAAGCAGGGACAGTGAATGAACTGGGAAAGTGTAGAAAAGAGGAGGTCCAGCTGGAGGGGCCTGTGGTGTATGGAGGTGGCTCGTGTAAGTTTCCTTAAGGGCTATTTATGATGTGCTGCCATTGTCGCAGATCCTCAAACAATGGGTAAGTGGGGACGCGGCATGTCCCTTGTATTCACAGGTGGCAATGTTGAGACATATTTTGTCAGGATGTAGGACTAGTCTTTCTCAGGGTCTGTATACTTGGCAGCATAACCAGATCTTGAAGTGCATAGCTGCAGCAATTGAGAGAAGGAGAGCACAAGTGAATTCAGTCGGCATCAGGACTGAGAGGGTACCGAATCATTTTGTCCGTGAGGGAGAGAATAGTAGAGGAGGGAAGTTTGCAGACAGGCATGAGTCAGGCCAGTCACAGGGAGCCAATGATTGGGAGATTAAGGTAGATTTGAGAGGAGAGCTTGTTCTGCAGGAAATAATTAGTACTAGTTTGAGGCCTGATAGTGTCATGGTCACTTAGTCAGCGGATGGTTTTTGAGAGAACTGGGGAGAACTTAGTGGATGAGGCTTATGAAACGAAAAAGATATGGAGAGTTGGCAGCAGAAGTTGAGCAGCGAGGATGGAGAGCAAGAGTATGTCCGGTAGAGATGGGTTGTAGAAGTTTCATAGCGAGATCGACTACATCGCTATTTGGACAGCTAGAAATTTGTGGACAGAGTTTGCATCAGGCCATAAATCAGTTGTCAGAGGCAGCAGAGCAAGGCAGTAGGTGGATTTGGTGGAGAAGAAATAATATTAATTGGGGGCAGAAAGGAAACGTATGACATGCAGTATGTGCATTTCTTTGTAATTGTAGTCTGTGTAAGTGTATGCAAGGATGATATTTATGTGTTGCAAGCTAAATGATGGGCTAGGATAAGTTGGAAATACGGTGCAGGTGTTTAGCATTTGTTAGTTGGCTGCAGCTTCCTTTATTTAGTGGATACTTGTGGTGAGAGCAGGTATTGAGGAGGGTTGTTATGGGATGCCAGAACCAACTGTTGAGCCTTCCCGATATGTCGTGGGCCGAACTCAATGAAACACCAGTGAAGGGAGGTGCCCATTTGATAAGCCCAGTAATATACTTGCATCCACAGGATTTCTTTTATTAAAGACCAAGTTAATATGTAGGTAGTTGTTTTTTGCACAGAGTTATTTATTGTAAGTTGGTATATTTAGTTAGATAGTTAAATAATACTTTGGCTTTGGGGTTGGCTTTCTTAGTTGAGCGCTTATCCTAGAGTTATAGCACAAGTACTTTGTGTTTTACTTGTAATTTATCATGGGAAATAGACAGACAGTGTTTCAGCTTGTGACTCTTCTTCAGACTGGGAAGTTGCATTAAAGGTGCATTTAGAGAAGAGATCATGGAGGCTTCATCCAGTGAGGCAATTTGCATGGAACTCAGGAATGTAAAAGGCGCCATCATTATGAGTGGATTACACTACTAGGAGCTCCCAATCCTCAGCTGGAACTGAGGGAACTGAATACAGGCACCTCATTGAAGCAATGCAAAACAACCTTATTGTTGTAGTGATTGATAATATGTTAATTGAGACTCTCTTAGTGCCAGAAGCTTAAATGAGGAAGAATGTATTAGTTGCATCCAGGAAGGTTTATTGAGAGGGATGAGGCCATACCAGATCTTTATTGGGGAATAAACCTGGCCAGGTGATTGAAGTTTCAGTGGAGAAGTATTTTGGGAATAGTAATGATAATTCCATAAGTTATAAGATGGGTACGGATATAGATAAAAGTGCAAAATTGGGAGAAGGCTAATCACAACAGTATTGGGCAGGAACCTTGGGAGGTAGGTTGGGAGAGGCCATTTGAGTGAAAAGAGAGGTTCTAAATTTTAAAGGCCAGGTAGTTAGAGTTCAGGACCAACATGTTTCTGTGAGGATGAAAGATATGGATGGCAAGCCTTGGGAATCTCGGATGACCAGATATTGTAAATATTGTAAGATACAGTGTTTGTAAGGAGTCTGAAGAAGGTTCCCGATCCCAGACCTCCTAACCCGAATTTGGCGGAAAGATTCAGCTTTCTTATTTCATTTGCGCCATTCTGATTTTGCCTCACATTTTTCCACAAAACACATGCCTCGCCGCGTAGCGTGAGGCCTGTTGATGTTGAGAGGGGATGAGGTGGGTGAATGGGGGGGTTGGGGGAGGGGGAGGGCAGTGGGGGACAAGGGGAAGGGGAGTGGGGGTGGGCTGGTGGAGGAAGGGAGGGGGGGTGGAGGGTCAGGGGGAGGGGAGTGAGGGTGGGGGGAAGGGAGGGGGAATGGAGGTGGGGAGGGGGGGGATTGTGGGGGGGCGGGGACATGGACCGATGTGATTTGCTGTTGAAGGCCACTGGAGCAAGTATGTCTTCAATGAAATTAAGGACGTGCAGTTTTAAATGAAACTCTTTCTTCATAACTTAGTCATACATTTTATGACCTTTATTCCATACCAAGTGAATTGGGATGTGTAAGGAAAAAGCAAAATAGAAAATACAAAAAATGTTTTCTTTGCTTTGTAAAAAGTATTTCTGTTCAATAACCTCTCTATAATAGTAGAATATACTCATGATAGGCCTGACATTGTACATGTAGTCCAAGAACTACAGACTTTTGGAAATAATAGTAGTTTTTCACACATGAATAGCGCAACGTATATGCGCATCTGGTGTGCATACTTTTGTTTTGCTGAAAAGTTGCATTACGCACCATGTTATGAATTTTGATGTAAAATTCTGAATTTTGGACATCAAAATTATGAATTTGTAAAATCAAATGTTGGGAGGTCTGTGACCCGAAACGTCACATATCCATTTTCTCTAGAGATATTGCCCGACCCGCTGAGTGACTCCAGCATTTTGTGTCTATAAAGGGAAGTGCATGGAAGGTTTTGGGCAGCTGAAATCAGCGAGGGCCTTTGAATGTAAAGGAAGCAGCAACAAAACCCCACAAAATTAAGAGGACTCAAGAAATCCTTAGCAAATAGGCTTAATATCCTAAAATAATTTGTCTGTTAAAGCAAGAGGGTAGCTGGGTAAAAGATAGATCCACTCATGGATAAAGGAGGCAATTTATGCCAGGAAGTGGGCAAGGAGGTGTGGGGACAGGTGTAGTGTCTCCTGCAATTGCAGGGAATAGTGCCTGGGGAGGGGTAGGCTGGATGGGAAGGGTCAAGCAAAGAAAGGAGCTGCAGAGAATGGTCTCAATAGAAAGATGTGGGGTTGTATAGATGTAACCGGTGGTGGGATCACGTGGAGTGTTGCAGAAATATCAGAGAATGATATATTGGATGCAGAGGCTAGAGGGATGAAGGGTGAGGACTAGAGAACTCTTGTTCCCTTTGGGGGGAGAGGGGTGAAGGCTGAACTGTGGAACACAGGAGACGGGAGTGAAGGATCATCCACAACAGCAGGGGTAAAACCACATTTACTGAAGAAAGAGGACGTAAGGATGTTAGGGTACAAAGCCTCGTTTTGGAGGCAGATGCAGAGGAGGATAATTTAAGAGTAAGGAGAGGTGTCTGCAAAAGGCCATGTGGGAGGTCAATGTAGCTTTGGGAGTTGATGGGTTTGTAGTGGATCTCAGTAGATAGTCTGTCTCTAGCACAGGGTTGGGTTATTTTTAATAAAATCGCCCGGGTGCGGGCGAGGGGAGAGAGGCGAGGGGAGAGGGAGCCACTGACCCCGGGTGGGCGGCTCCGCTGCCGGCGGCCATCTTGTTAGGGCGAGTGAGGAGAGAAGCGCAATTGAAGTCGTACGTGGCCAATTGTGACATCATACGCTGAGCACTTTCAAGAAATCGGTTAGAAAGGAAATTTTTTAACTTTAAAATCTCTCTAGCTTTATAAATGTAGCTTCAATTTGAATGAGAGTTGTTTCAAATGGTGCACAGGATAATGGTGAGTAAGGTGGGCCAAACATTGTGGCGCTATGGTGTACCATTTTGGCTGTGCGAAACCACAAAGTTATGGTGCACACATACGCACAAACAAACCGAGAGTTTTAGTAATATAATATATATAAAGAGCGGGCGTGCGCTGGACCCAAAGCCTCTCCTGTATTGGTGTACCACCCTCAATTGCCCCCCCCACTCAATCCCCCTTGTCCCCCCCGCCTCCCCCCACTGACCCACTCCATCCCCTACCCCACCCCCACTTGCCCCTCCCCTGCCCCACCCCCATTCTCCCCTCCCCACCCCTATTCCCCCACCTCCCTCCCCTCCGGACCGGACTCACCATCAGCGGAGCCGACCGGACTCACCATCAGCGGAGCCGGCCGTCCTTGGAGGCTGCGGGAGCGGCTGTGACTCGCCTTAGTCTCGGGCCGCGTGGATGCCGACATCGGGAGCCCCGGCAGCGGCAGCGTGTTCGCCCGCCCCGGATTGCGGGGCGTGGGTCGGCCCGCCGCAGACATTTCACCGTCCGGCGCGGCATGAAATAGGCCGCGGGGTTTTTTTCTGCTCGGCGGGGGCTTCAATATCGGGAGCCACGACCGCCCCGACGTGCAGCAACAGCGGCAGCGACAGCGTGTTCGCCCGCCCCGGATCGGGAGGCTTGGGTCGGCCCGCCGCGGACCTTTCACCGTCCGGCGCGGCCTGGAACGTGACAACGACACCAGCCTGACCGCGGGAGAGGACAGCAGGGGAAGGGAAAAGACATTCTGGCCTTCCATCACAGTGAGGAGGGGACTGGAGGAGACTCACTGTGATGGATGTTTCTTTTTTTTTTGTGTGTTGGTTGGGGTTGTGTAATTTGCTTATTTTATTGCTTTTATTGTTGGACTAAATGTCGTCCAAAAAACTTGTTTTTTGGATGACAAATAAAGATATCTTGAATCTTGAAGAAAGGGTATGGAGAAAAAATGCCAGCAAATTTCAGAGTTCTTGAAGTGAATGGAATGTTGACAATTTCCATACACCCCAAACTATGCAGTATAAGTTAGATATCGTGGTGATGCATTATCTACATAACTGTTTACTTGCCTTTCCTGGATTGAATCTCAAAATTACAGGTTGATTTTGGTAAATTTTATCATCTCTTGGGCCAGTTCCCCATGTATGATACAATTGTATGATGCAATACCATTTTATTAATCACTGAGAGAGATTGGTCAAAAGATAGTTACAAGGCATTGAAAATGTTATGTGCATTACAATAATAATGACATTTCAGTGACCAGTTATGATCTTATGATCAGTGATCTTATTGCACAGTTATGGCACAGCACATACGTAATATTGCACAAACATGAAATTCAATTATCGAGTGGAAAAATCCAGAAGTGATGTGCAAAGATTGGGGGGGGGGGGGGGGGTCAGTCTACCCCACAACATAAGTGGGAGTTGTACAGTTTGAAAGCCACAGGGGGAAAAAGATCTCCTGTGGTGTTCTGTGTTGCACCTTGGTGGAACCAGCTTGTTGCTGAAGGTGCTCCTCAGGTTGACCAGTGTTGCATGGAGAGGGTGAGATGTATTGTCCAAAATGCTCCACAGTTTGAGGAGCATCCTCCCAGGACGGAGCCAGCCTTCCTGATGAGGTTGTTGATTCTGTTGGCGTCCATGACCTTCGACCTGCTACCCCAGCAAACAACAGCATAGAACATGGCACTGGCCACCACCAATTGATAAAACATCTGCAGCACTGGCGTTGAAAGAGGGGAGCCTCCTCAGAAAGTACAGCCGGTTCTGTCCCTTCTTGTACAGTGCCTCAGCGTTCCTGTACCAGTCCACTTTACTGTCCAGGCAAACTCCATGGTACTTGTACTCTTGGGTAACCTGCACATCCACACCCTTGATGGAGACAGGGGGCAGGGATGTTCCTCTCCTAAAGTCCACCACTAACTCCTTAGTCTTGTTCGTTTTGAGCTCCAATGATTCAGCCCACACCACTCAACAAATTTGTTTACTACATCTCTGTATTCCAACTTCTCTCCCCTCACTGATGCAGTTCACAAACCTCTGCAGGTGGCAGGAGTCTGAGTTATATCTAATGTCCGAGGTGCAGATTGTGAACAGGAAGGGAGAGAGGACCGTCTCTTGTGGGTGCCCCGTGTTGCTCACTACCATGTGCAAGACACAGTTCTCTAGCCTGACATACAGCGGTCATCCAGTCAAGTAATTGGTGATGCAGGCCACCAATGGAGCATCCACCAGTATCTTTGTCAGTTTGCTCCCTAGCAGTGCAGGCCGGATGGTGTTAAAAACACTGGGGATATAAAAAAAACATGAAGCAGTGCTTCTCGGCTTATCCAGGTGAGCATAGGAACGATGGAGCAGGTGGATGATGGCGTCCACCTCCACCACCTAGGGGAACCATAGTGCTTGGTTCCCTGATCTTTCAAACCAAGAAAGTTATGGAATCCCGCAACATGGTAACCTTCGGCTCAACTTGCCCTTGTCGACCAAGATGCACCATCCATGCTAGTCCTTTTTGCCCATATCTTGTATATCTCTGAACCTTTTCTATCCATGTAGCTGTCTAAGTGGTGTTTTCTTTTTAAATTCCGCCAATGAACGATCCGCCATAACCCTCCAGGATAGAGAATTCCAAATATTCTTTGAGGTTGCTGCGCAGATCAGTTTTAAAAGGCATTCTTCCTCTCGCGAACCTCTTTCGCATCAATCTTGCAATTGTATTTCCCTCCCCACCCCCTTGTTCAAGCCTCTCATACTAGTGTAAACATCTTGCCACCTACCCTGCAGTGCCCTGTTATATTGTTTTTTGCAATAAGATCACCCCTCTTCTAAACTCCAGAGTAGAGATCTTTAGGATGTAACTTGATTTAACAAGAGATTTAAAGTTTGAATCATTATCATTGTGTTCTGTTTCTCTAGGCTGCCACAACAATCTCAAAAGCAACGTTAGACCGGCGGAACGGAAAGCTGACAACGCTGCCAACAGATTTCCATTATGATCCAGACAACCTAACCTGTTTGTTCCTTAAACCCTCTATCAAGGTAAATGGAGACATTTCCAATAAATTACTGTAATGAGCATGAGGGAATGATGTATTTAGGTTCCTCTGAGGTGTGTTCTAGACACAAGGCATCGTGAAGGCGCCCTAAAACACATTAGTCTTGTCTAACATGGTGGGCCCAATACCCATTATTTGCTGCTCTTCCAATATCTTCCATCTAGAGATGTAACTGAGCAGGATAACTGCCCCATTCCCGCATGCAGCAGGAAAGAGAATGAGAACAAATTGCTGTCCTTATGAGTAGAGAAAATAAAAAGAACATAACAAAAATAGAAAGGAAGACCATGATAAGTGACAGACTCCCTCAGAAGGACCCACATAATTCCCACAAAGTTTGTTTCCACTGAACTCTAACATTTAACAGATAACCTCTCCAATGTCAGTTTGAGGGAGTCAATGTAAAAATTGTCCCTAGTGGGTGTAGGATAGTGTTAATGTGCGGGGATCACTGGGCGGCACGGACTTGGAGGGCCGAAAAGGCCTGTTTCCGGCTGTATATATATGATATGATATGATATGATGATGATTTATCATGGTCTTCCATTCTGTTTTTTGTCACGTTACATTTCTTGCCCCTTAGAAAACAAATTGCTATCTTTGGATTTACAATCTTCCTACTACAGTTTGGCAGATGGTTCTGTTTTATTAAAAGTAAAAAGAACAGTGACAAGTGTTTCTTGAATGGATGTTCATTAGTGCATTGCGAATGGGTTTGAACAATAGATCATGAACTGTTTTCATTGTATATAATAAAAGCATGCTGGTTGCCGTTAAATGGTTATTACAAATTGCCCCCAAGGTAGGTAAGTGGCAAGACAATCTGGGCTTGGGAATAGTTGATGGGGGTGCTGAAAAAACAGGATTCGTGTGAATGGGCTGAAGGCCTGTTTCTAGACTGACTGCGTGGTGGTAGGAGCTTTGTATTCATGTGAATTGTGAGCACCTGACCCAGATTTGATTCACGATGGCTACATTTAGAGTAAGGGTTTTATTTTCCACTGTTGACTTGGCTCATTTTGTTCAGTCTGAAACCTTTCTCCAAAATTGTCTGTTTACAGATAAAGCGAATTGTGAAAGAAAACATCTCGGACCAAGATGAAAAAATTGAGGAATATGATTATAACAACCCCAATGATACTTCAAATTTCTGTCCCAGAGCTCAGGTCTATATCTTTCTTATGAAATCATTTCATGAATGGACAACATCATCTACCTATGAAATAACCTTGGTTCCCTTTATTTTCCTGACAGATGGATAGCGATGATGAGCATGAAGGATTTGTTGGCTCAAATGATTCCTTTGAGTTTACAGATAATGTTGCAATGCAGCAGAAAGGGAATATGATGGAGCAAGATAGAAAATGGTCAAATATCACAACATATGGAGGTGAAAACCTAGTAGCAGAACCACATAGAGTAAGTGTGATATTGGTTACAGAAAATACATTGAAGGAACTTTGCAGTATAATTGAGCAGTGCAGAGATCAAATTATACGTGGTCATACTGATGGAAACAGCCCCGTTGGCCCAACTTGCCCCAACCAACCAAGATACCCCATCAACACTAATTCCACCTGCCTGTATTTGTCCCATGTCCTTCCAAACATTTCCTATCCATGTACCTATTCAAATGTTTCTTAAATATTATAGCACCTGCCTCAACAACCTCCTCTGGCAACTCATTCCATATATCCACCACTCTCTAGAAAAAGTTGTCCCTGGGTTTCCTGTTAAATCGATACCCTCTCATCTTAAACCTTTGTCTTGTGGCTCGTGATTCCCCTTCTCTGGGTAAAAGACTGCAATCACCTTATTGATTCCCCTCATGATCTTGTTCATTTCTATAAGATCACTCCTCATCCTCCAGCGCACCAATAAATAAACTATCCTGCCCAACCTCTCCCTAGTCCAAACAACATCCTTGTAAATCTTTTCTGTACTCCTATTAACTTAACCACATCCCTCCTATAATAGGGCGACCAAAACTGAACACAATGCACAAAATCTAGCCTCACCATGGTCAGAGTAAATTGAAAATAGATTTATTCTGGTAAAATGCTCTTCTGGGCAAGTATTACTTTGCCACAGAAGGCTGTGGAGGCCAAGTCAATGGATATTTTTAAGGTGAAGATTGACAGGTTCTTGATTGGTAAGGGTGTCAAGGTTTATGGGGAGAAGGCAGGAGAATCGGGTTGAGAGAGAAAGATAGATTAGCCATGATTGAATGGCGGAGTACACTTGATGGACAGAATGGACTAATTCTGCTCCTACAACTTATGAACTTATTGCAATGTGTTGGCTTAGATCTATCAAAACAGGGAAGGAGTACAGCAGAAAAGCTGAGCTTGGTTGCTATCATAAGCTTAGTTTAGTTTAGATACAGCATGGAAACAGACCCTTCGGCTGAGTCCATGCCAACTATCGATCACTTGTACACCAGTTCTATGTTTTACACAAAAGGGGGTGATTTACAGAAGCTAATTAACGTACAAACCTGCCTGTCTTTGGAAAGTGGGAGGAAATGTACCGGTACAAACTCCCTAACAGACAACACCTGTAGCCAAGATCATACCAAGGACTCTGGTGGTGAGGCAGCAGTGTGACTATGCTGCCCCTAAAATAAACACAAATTGCTGGAGTAACTCAGTCAGGCAGCATCTGTGGATGCATGGATAGGTGATGTTTTGGGTTGGCACCCTTCTTCAGAATGAATAAGTTCCTTGTTTACACGCATATTTTGCTATCATCTCTGATTTAAGCATTTCCCTGTGATCTACTGTGCAGTCACTGTATTTGTTTAACCATTGATAAAGCTGGAAACCTCTTCTCATCCCAGTTCAGGCTTTGTGTTAAATGAAAAAATAAATTTGATCGGCACTGTGTTGTAAAAGTTTACGATTCTAACTCTGAAATTCTGAATCTTTACAGGTCAACAAAATTCTGTTGAATTATTCAAAAACAGCAAAAAGGATGGATGTGAAAAGATTGAAGCAAAACATGTGGGAACTCCTGACTGGAAATTCGGCTGTCGCAGATGGAAAGGTAAGGCATGTGCTGAATGGGATCATCAGTCACTGGAGAGTAATCCATCCTTTGGAGCTGTAATTATTCAGGAAGGGTAGTGCTCTGAAATGCTTCCTCCTGTTAGCAGTAGGTTTCCCAAAAAGCTGCATGTTTACTATTGGATTTTAAAGGCGCTCCTCTTGTGCTTAGCATGTGTATTTAAGTCTCCAATGGTTTGAAGAAGTACTGTCTGAGGATTGTGTAGGAAGGAAGTGCAGATGCTGATTTAAACGTGGACACAAAAAGCTGGAGTATCTCTTCAGACCTGAAACCTCACCCATTCCTTCACTCCAGAGATGCTGCCTGTCCCGCTGAGTTACTCCAGCTTTTTGTGTCTATCTACTGTCTGAGGATTGTCTGAGAAGACATCTTTCAGACGTACTGTCTTCTCTGAATGGAGTATTTTGAAGCAGAGTTCATCAAGGTGTTCTTATGAATATTCACACTCATCCATCATCAATTAGTTAGCTATGATGCATTTGGTGCTGAGGTTTTATAGGCTGTGAAGTTAGGCTATATCCATGTACTGTATGCATTAATATTTGTGTTTGAATAATTAGGATAAGGCAATTGAAGAGCCACAAGACAATGTAATGACAGTGAAAGGACGACAAAGCTTAGCAGCTATTACCAAGGATCTGTTTGGAAGGTTTGTTTCTCTTGATTAAATTAAATCACTCTCACTAAATATGTTTATTATGAATCAATCTTTAATAATTTTAGAAATAATTGTTCAATTAAATGAACCTGTTCACACAGTGGGTGGTTAGAATCTAGAACGCAAAGTCTGAGAGGATTGTACCCTCACTCACAACATTTAGGAGGTATTTTAAATAGCCTGGGCAGAGGTTATGGACCAAAGCACTCATTAATGAAATGTCAGACCTCCCAACCCGTCCGAATTTGGCGGAAAGTTTCCGCTTTCTTATTTAATTTCCGCCATTCTGAGTTCGCTTCACAATTTTTCGCAAAACACATGGCTCGCCTCACCCCGCCGCTGGCCCGGCCTCGCTGCTGGCCCAGCCTCGCCTCGCCGCTGGTGTCGTCTCGCCGCTAGCCTGGCCTCACTTCGCCGGTAGCCTGGCCTCATCTCGCCACTGGCCTGGCCTCGCTGCTAGCCTCGCCTCACCTTGTCGCTGGCTCGGCCTGGTGTCACTTCGCCTCTCGCTGCTGGCCCGGACTCGCCCCTTGCCTAGCCTCGCTGCGGAGCGTGATTCCCGTTGATGTTGAGAGGGGATGGGGAGGTTTTTGTGCGGGGGAGGGGGGCAGTGGAGTGGGGGTCGGGGGGTGGAGGAAGGGAGGGGGAGAGTGGGGGTGGGAGGGGAGTGGAAGGGGAGGGATGGGGGGAGTAGGGGGAGACATGGACCGTTGTGATTTGCTGTTGAAGACCACTGGAGCAAGTATGTCTTCAATTAAATTCGGTATGTGCAGTTTTTTAAATGAAACTCTTTCTTCATAACTTAGTCATACATTTTATGACCATTGTTCTTTTATTCAATACCAAGAGAATTGGGATGTGCAAGGAAAAAGCAAAATAGAAAAAACAAAACAAAACAATTTTTTCTTTGTTGTAAAAAATATTTCTGTTCAATAACCTTTCTATAATAGTAGAATATACTCATGATAGGCCTGACATTGTACATGTAGTCCAAGAACTACAGACTGTTGGAAATAATAGTCGTTTTTCACACGTGAATGTAGCGCAACGCCTACGCGCATTTGGCGTGCATACTTTTTTTTGCTGAAAAGTTGCATTATGCGCCATATTATGAACTTTGATGTAAAATTCTGAATTTTGGAAATTCTGAAATGTATAGATTGGACATTGAATGATCAGCGCAGACATTGTGGGCCAATGGGCCCGTTTCTGTGCTAAAGGCTCTGACTTTATTGTACGTGTGTATGTAATCATTTTTATGCTTGTACTCAGATTCTTTTTTGTGTGTGCAGGTTGCCAAGTACACTAGCAAAGAACTTGTCTGTTCCCATGGCATTTGCCTGTTTGCTGCACTTGGCCAATGAAAAGGTATGTATATAACATTATATTATTGCTTGTTACATTAGCAACTGAATGTCCATCCAATAGTTGATTGATTGAAGGAAACTGCATGGAAACAAGCACTTCGACCCATCGTCCATACCAACCATCGATCACCCGTTCACATGAGCTCTGTTATCCCACTTTCCCCATCCACACTTGCCACTATCATTGGGTAATTTATAGAACCCAATTAACCTACAAACCCTGTACGTCTTTGGGACGTGGAAGAAAACTGGAGCACCCAGTCGAAACCCACGGTCACAGGGAGAACCAGGCATGTGAATTTTCCGCGGATTTCCGCGTTTTAAAATCCAGTTTCTGTGCTTTTTGCGTGATTTCCACTTTTTTACTTTGGCAAAATCGCATTTACCAATGGAGAAATCGGATCGGAAAAAGAAAATAAATGATGTATACACTTATAATGAACACTAGGGTTCCGCTAGAGGTCTCTAGGGGTTCCGTGAGAAATCCCCTGCGCCCTGGAAGTCTCCCCGAAAATGTGGCACCTAGGCTGGCCAAGGCAGCCAATCTCGACCTCATCGGGACTTCCACGGCCGATCGGTGGGTTGAATTTGCAACCTGCGGCTGGGGCTCTGGAACTCCAGCCCAGCTGCAGCCAGCAAATCTATCCCCATAGCCGTCTTCCTTGGCCGGCTGGATAAACCAGCAAAGCTCTGTAACCAAGAGTGCCAGAAAATCAGTGGTGGAACTGTAATGAGTAAATATTAAATTTAAGTACAAGATTATATAACTAAATTAATTAAGACGCGGTTAAAATATAAAACAGCAGGAAAGCCAATTACCACCTTTTTGGGCTGATTATCAATTAATGTGCGAATTTACTTAAATGTTATTTGTATACAATGACATTCACATTATTTTGTAATGTCCGTTTTTACTTTGAAATGCACTAAAAGAGGCTTGAACCTGGTAATTTTGTGTAAATATTTCTAGTTTTTTGACCCCCGCTGCAAGCGCTCAGCTCTTTTTTTAAGCTCACATGCCTGGAGAACCTGCAAACTCCACACAAGCAGCACCCGTGGTCACGGTCGAACCCGGGTCTCTGGTGCTGTGAGGCAGCAGCTTCTACAAGCTGTGCCACCTTGCTGTCCTTGAGTAACTTAGCTGAGTGACATAGCCCTTGTAAGCAATCGGGGACTGGTTGGAGAACCAATAATCTTGTGATTCTGAGGCCCAAATTATAGTTGGGTCAGGCAAAAAGACCTGGTTGAAACTGGACAGGACAAAGTGGCCTGAAAGACTGACAATTGTGCATTTAAATGTTTTATCTTTCAGAATCTTGAAATCGAAGGGAAAGAGGATTTGTCAGATGTTTTTATCAAACAAGGAAACTGAAGTAATATTGCTTGTACATATCTGAACTTTTGAGGAAATTGTACATATTGTAATGTTTTATAGTGATACAGAGCCTTGTCATGCTATAACTTTACCTCATTTTCATATGGTAAATCTTGTGTCGTGAGTCCTTTTTTAAACATTCTTAATGGCGTTCACTTCTTTAGAAGTGAGGTGTTTAGAAAAGCAATTTCTAATAATTTTCTAGAAATTAATTATTTGTACTTGTTAGCTATCTTTTGTCGTCTCAAGACATTTTAATCCTTGCTCATCATCCAGTGTGGTATATAAAAAATATACAAAAATTATGTTCCTTACCTACCATTAATTTAAAAGGAAAAAATTAGGTTGAGGTTACTAAATTACAGCTGTATTCTTTTAAGAGATTAGGACGAACTCCCAGGTACACTGACCAATGTTTATCCTCCAACCAAGACCACCAAAACATAACTTAATCATTTTCTACTGTTAATGCAGCCATTGTGTGTGCAGATTGTTTCATTTTATATATAATGGTGACCATGCTACAAATAAAATATTTAATCAAATGTAATTTACTTGGGAACTTCCTGGTGTTAAAGACAACATAATTAATTGCTTATTCATGCACATTCTGCCGGCACTTCACAGGAAACCCATGCAATCTTTACTGGCTGTGCTAGAGTTAGCCAGATAATACTTTCTGCTGGAGATATAATATTAGGTTACTCAAAGATAGGCAAAGTGATGACACTCATGAGCTGTATCTCATCTGAACATGGTCACTTTGTCTAAGAGATTTCACATGGAAAGATTAAGAGAGGCCTCCGATTACTACTTTAAAAAGTTTATTTCTAAAATAAAGTTAGTAATCAACAGTAATAGTTAAGAGATTTATAGAACTGGTAATGACAAATGCCACTCATCGTGACGCAACATTAAACATTTATTACAAGTTATCGGCTGTACAAATGCAGGCTTCAGCCAATCTTCCCACAGTAGAATTCATCAAAAGCTTTTTGGTCTCTGGTGCATTTATTTAATGTACAATGTGTAAAAGGTTTGGCACAGTTCTAGAATTTCAATAGTTTTTTCTTGAATGCCGTTGCCTTTGTCAGAATGTTATGTGCAAGTTTGAGTTTGGGTAGTTCTACTACTTGATAATTGTGTTCCTAAGTAACCTTGTTACAGAAAATCCAATTATGAAGAGAACTGTGTTAATGGAGATGGGGGGTTAAGGACAAAAGTTTCAGACTTGCAATAAGTTATTTTTCCCATAGGACTTTCAGTGAACAGAAATAACTGTATTTTTGTTACTGCAAGCTAAAATACAAAAGGCTGTATACAGCACAAATATCAGGAGTGACTGCCTGTCAATTTAAATGGCGAATGGCCACCCACGGTTAAAGCACCAGCTGTGTTCTTAAGAGACAATGGGAATGTTACGTGGCAATAGGTCCAGTTCTTTTTCTCCCACCACCACCCCCCTCATACTATTTTAATCCAGGATACCTCTTTTCTGCTTATTAATTTCACTAGTTCCGAATCAAAATAACATTTATAATCAATTTGTGTTTTGGAAATGCATGATAGCAGAACATGCACTTGTACCATATTATTAATGTGACAAATGTTATTACACAGGCTCCTTGCCTGGGAAATCCATACTATTGACAGTACGATGTGGCCATCAAAAGTTGACTTCACAGCTCTGTTAGACTGCAGTTTCATGCACTAATTGTGCTTTTGTTGGTTGGTTTGTAATCCCAGCCAGAGATTAGGCATTAAGAACGGTTAATTGGCTGGGTAAATGTAAAAATTGACCCTAGTGGGTGTAGGATAGTGTTAATGTGCGGGGATCACTGGGCGGCACGGAGCCAGCACTGTGATCATGGCTGATCATCCACAATCAGTAACCTGTGCCTGTCTTCTCCCCATATCCCTTGATTCCACTAGCCCCTAGAGCTCTTAAATTCATCCAGTGATTTGGCCTCCACTGCCCTCTGTGGCAGAGAACTCCACAAATTCACAACTCTCTGGGTGAAAAGTATTTTTCTCACCTCAGTTTTAAATGGCCTTCCCTTTATTCAAAGACTCTGGCCCTTGGTTCTGCATCAAGCTTGTCCAGTCCTTTTATAATTTTATATGTTTCTATAAGATCCCCTCTCATCCTTCTAAACTCCGGTGAATACAAGCCTAGTCTTTTCAATCTTTCCTCATATGATAAAGGTATTTATTCACAAAATGCTGGAGCAACTCAGCAGGTCAGGCAGCATCTCAGGAGAGGGCGGCACGGTAGCGCAGCGGTAGAGTTGCTGCTTTACAGCGAATGCAGCGCCGGAGACTCAGGTTCGATCCTGACTACGGGTGCTGCACTGTAAGGAGTTTGTACGTTCTATACAACTGCCGAAGAACCTCTTTACTCCTATACGGAAATCCTCTCATTATGAAGGCCAACATGCCATTAGCTTTCTTCACTGCCTTCTGTACCTGCACGCCAACTTTCAGTGACTGGTGTACTAGGACACCCAGGTCTCACTGTACTTCCCCCTTACCTAACCTGACACCATTGGGATAATAATCTGCCTCCTTGTTTTTGCCGCCAAAGTGAATAACCTCACATTTGTGCACTGTTCCGGTGCATTCTCCAAAGCCATTCTCCTTTTATCCCTTTAGCCACTTTAAGCATTGAAAGTTGGAGTGTGATTATTTAAGCGAGAAACTTTCAGTAAGGATAGTTCGATGACACAAATGATATCATATCATATATATACAGCCGGAAACAGGCCTTTTCGGCCCTCCAAGTCCGTGCCGCCCAGTGATCCCCGCACACTAACACTATCCTACACCCACTAGGGACAATTTTTACATTTACCCAGCCAATTAACCTACATACCTGTACGTCTTTGGAGTGTGGGAGGAAACCGAAGATCTCGGAGAAAACCCACGCAGGTCACGGGGAGAACGTACAAACTCCTTACAGTGCAGCACCCGTAGTCAGGATCGAACCTGAGTCTCCGGCGCTGCATTCGCTGTAAAGCAGCAACTCTACCGCTGCGCTACCGTGCCGCCCTCTCCTGAGATGCTGCCTGACCTGCTGAGTTGCTCCAGCATTTTGTGAATAAATACCTTTATCATATGAGGAAAGATTGAAAAGACTAGGCTTGTATTCACCGGAGTTTAGAAGGATGAGAGGGGATCTTATAGAAACATATAAAATTATAAAAGGACTGGACAAGCTTGATGCAGAACCAGGGGCCAGAGTCTTTGAATAAAGGGAAGGCCATTTAAAACTGAGGTGAGAAAAATACTTTTCACCCAGAGAGTTGTGAATTTGTGGAGTTCTCTGCCACAGAGGGCAGTGGAGGCCAAATCACTGGATGAATTTAAGAGCTCTAGGGGCTAGTGGAATCAAGGGATATGGGGAGAAGACAGGCACAGGTTACTGATTGTGGATGATCAGCCATGATCACAATGAATGGGGGTGCTGGCTCGAAGGGCCTCCTCCACCTATTTTCTATGTTTCTCTGTTTCTAACTAGGCTTGATCAGTTGCTCTGCCAGCATCCATCAATGCAGAGTTGGAAGAATCAGCATTGGCCTGCAGATGATACTAAAAAACCCCAGGGACTGGTTTAATTCACTATGCAGAAAGAAAATGCATGTGAGATGACAGTACATTGCTATTAATAACTAGTACATCAGGTACCAAAGTCACATGGAAATAACCACATAAGGAGCAGAATTAAGCCAATTGGCCCATTACGTCGACTCCACCATTCAATCATGGCCCTTTAAAACCAAGAGGAAAAACTTTTTCAGTCAGAGTTGTGAATCTGGAATTCTCTGCCTCAGAAGGCAGTGGAGGCCAATTCTCTGAATGCATTCAAGAGAGAGCTAGATAGAGCTCTTAAGGATAGCGGAGTCAGGGGGTATGGGGAGAAGGCAGGAACGGGGTACTGATTGAGAATGATCAGCCATGATCACATTGAATGGCGGTGCTGGCCCAAAGGGCCGAATGGCCTCCTCCTGCTCCTATTGTCTATTAACCCCATTTTCCTGTCTTCGCTCTGTAACCTGTGACATCCTTACTAATCAAGAACCTATCAATCTGTTTTAAAGAAACCCAAAAACTTGGCCTCCATTGCCATTGGCCTATGGGACCAGCCATCTTAATTCAAATGTAAAATTTTCATTTCATCTTTAACTGGTAAATTGATTTAAATAGCTGCATGAGAAAATTCCTATTTCACGCCAGCTTCATTAATTGTTTTGTAGCAGATGGGTCTCACTGAATATCTTCACATTGTATTCATTAATCCACTAAGTTTTTGCTATCAGAACCAAATCCCAGAAGTTGGTGCTGATATTTCTTCACATTGGTTGATTGACAGTGTGGAAATGGGCACTGTCCAAGATTACCTGTTCACACTAGTTCTATGTTATCCCACTTTCTCATCCATCCCTGCACACACCAGGGGCAATTTACGGAGGCTAATTAACCGCACGCCTTTGGAATGTATGAAAAAAACAGAGCATCCAGAGGAGACCCATCTGATCACGGGGAGAAAGTATAAACTTCACAGGAGCACGCATTGTCAGGATCAAAGATGGACACAAAAAGCTGGAGTAACTCAGTGGGACAGGCAGCATCTCTAGAGAGAAGGAATGGGTTACATTTTGGGTCGAGACCCTTCTTCAGACCCCAGGTATCTGGTGCTGAGGCAGCAGCTCCAACAGCTGTCACTACTGCCACTTGATACGTTAAAAATTAGTTGCTCTGGAGCTGTGTGAGCTGAAAGAACTGAAATTCTGCTTAATTTTTCTGTTTCTATAATTCCATCTTTTAAGATATAATATTGGTCACTTAATCTTTTGAAGTGAGGCATAATGAATGTTTTGCCCTGTTAAAAGACGCCATATAAATGTACGTTATTTTTCTTTTCTAAAATTAATCTGATAAGGTGCTTTCTTCTATCTTGAAGTCGCACGAGGGGAAGGGTAATAGATTTCTAGCAAAGGCAATAGCCAAACATGAAATATTATAACAGTTACACCATCTGACAATCACTTAGCTGTTCACAATATATATTTGTCTCATAACCCACTCTAACAACTGCTGATGTTCCCTTAAGCTGAGATAGACAAGGAACTGCAGATGCTGGAATCTTGCATAGAACACAAAAATTGCTGGAGTAAGTCAGGCAGCATCTCTGGAGGATGTAGATAAGCGATATTTTGGCACCCAGCACTTTGTATTCCATAAGCTCAAGACTGGCACTTTTTAATGGAATGACAGAAAAATATATCTTGGCATTGAGACATAGCCACTGTACAACAGTGGGTGAGTGAATGAGAAAATAAGCCAACACTATAAGAACAACAGTTCAGAGACAGTGTCCTTGTAGTATTCCAAAATATTTGCCAGTTAAAATCAAATCCTACTTTTAATTCTTTAAAGTAATTTGAACTTTTTAATCACTTAAATGTTTGTGAAATAAAGCATAATTGAGTGATAGAAGCCCACGATTCTAATTTATTTAAAAGCACAAAAAAGTTTAATATTTACAAGCTTGAAATTTAAATTGTACAGTTTAAGATGCTGCCTCTTTAAATGGTTATGAACAAGTATTTTGCTTACATGGAAGGTACTCCATCTCCCCCCAACGAGTTGCAAAAGGTTCCTATTGTCCCTTGGGGTACAGCAAGAGCAATCGACAAACTTTGGGCTTTAAGATGATCGCAGCTTCCAGCCCCCCAACCAGCAATCATTGAGCTAAGCTGCGTGAATGATGGGAGGTTGAAGGCAACCATTCTAGATTAAATCTATAGAACAAGGTACAAGTTCAAAAAATCGAAGACAAATTTAAGGTGTAAAATGGTAATATGTCCTGTTGATCAAGGTGTGTATGCAGGGGGAGGTTGGAACTGATTAACAATCTCGTATTCGACTGGGTATGGATCATTCTCTTCCATCTCTGATAGTAGTTCCAGTGCTTGTTCCTCTTCCTCTGTTGGGTAGTGTCGCAAGAGGTTAGCAGCTGTTGCTAAGATGGATGCTCCTCCAGCTCCTGCCACCAAGTAAAAACTGACTGCAAAGGTCACGTAGACACGAGAACCATGATATTTCTTATGTTGCTGTTGAAGTGCCAGGATCAGCTCTGATGCCCAGTAACAAAACCCTATCACTGTGGCGCATTGGAGAACTGGAATAAAAAGAAAGCCGGTGAGTGGAGCAGAATATATGGCAGGGTCCATCCCCCGGCATTCTCTCATTGAATCAAACAATGGGTTGACTGCATTAAATACAACAGATAGCAGCAAAAACCATTACAATTGAGAGGGAATATCCTCAATATGTCTAAAGATGATTTACTCTAAAGGCCTTCACGTCTCGTACTTCCACCATTAGCATAGGTGATGTAAGAAATAAGTGAGTGGGGAATTTGTACCACATGTTAATACTACATCGAAACTGCATATAAAACTGAATCATCTTGTAATGTGAAGGATGAGTTCACAATGATGGACTATTTGTTATTTAACAATTAATCAACAATTCACTACCTCAGCATAGATACATTTTTGTTTTAAACGTACCCACAGCATTTTGCTGTTGTTTCACTTTCAAAATGATTGTGCAAGACTAAAAATAAAGCCACACCCTTATTTGATAACAATGTAAGAACAAATTGTTTCACTTCAACAGACCTGTAAGAATATGTGCAAATGCATATCTGCGAGTAATCTTCAACGCTGGGTGTTTAGGTCCAAACACATCAAGCAGGAAGGCTGACAAACTGCAAAGAATCCCCAGGAAACAGAAGGCACTGATGACCCGCAGTAGCAGCACAGTCTGAGAATTCATACAATATTCTGCAGAAAACAAAGATAGGGTTAAACTCCCCACACACACACACCAGATTACAGCCAAGTAACAAAAATACATACAAGAATCTTCCATAGAACCAGCAAGGCAAAAAATAACATAAAAACCACATTCTGACATTTTTATAACGAATGCAGTTAATTCCAAAATTAAACAATTTGTGTCATTTTAAATTTGGAAATTACCCCAATTCAGATTAGACCTGCAGAAAAATATTCAACATCACACACACACTGGCAGAGGCGCCATATGTACATAAGCTGGTGAAAGCATAGAACATTTATAACATGGGAGGGCATTCTGCCCAATGTGTCCATGCTGGTTGAAAAACAGCTACACATCCCCACCCACCTATATTCCTTCCTCTGGCTTCACATATCACCCTTCTCTCCTAATCTTACATACTTTTGTCAGTTCATTTTGAGCCTTTGTCCACTTGTCTGTCATTAAAACCCCAGCTCACCTTTTTGCACCGATCACATCTGAAGAAGGGTCTCAAAACAAAATATCACCTATCCATGGTCTCCAGAGATGCAGACTGACCCTCTGAGTTACTCCAGTACTTTGTGCATATATTTGTGTCTCCAGCCATCACCTTTCTCCCCACTACTACAATCAGTGTGAAGATGGGTCCTGACCTGAAATGTCACCTATCAACGTTCTCCAGAGATACTGCCTGACCTACTGAGTTACTCCAGCACTTTGTATTTCTTTTTGTAAATCAGCATCTGCAGTTGCCTGTGTCTGCATCGGCTTCTCTAACTTAAAGTAACCCTCGCTTTCCCTCCCTCTCCATTCGAGTTCTCCAACCATTCTGACTGTCTTCCTGATTAAATTTTATCTTTAATGCTGCATTGTCACATTCCCCTAGCTAACAATGACCTACATTTTCCTTGAACTTCGTCCCCTTTGATGTCTCGTTTTCACAATTACCCTTCCATATTTCTCCCGCTCCCCTGACTCAGTCTGAAGAAGGGTCTCAACCCGAAACATTACCCATTCCTCCTATCCAGAAATGTTGCCTGTCCCGTTTAGTTACTCCAATATTTTGTGTCTATTTTCAGTGTATCTGCAGTTCCTTCCTAGATTAATCACACTTGCAAATACTTGCTCCATGGTCTTATGGATCATAGCTCTTCAAATTTGTAAATAAGATGAGGATTTCAGCCTTTCAGTGGCGAGTTCCAGATCATAACTGCTCTTTGGATGAAAAAAATCTCTTAAGAATTACTACAGTATAAGTTTAAATCCCGTTTTTGCCCCCTCAATTTAGGACTCAAGTAATTTAAGGCCGTCATTTTATACACTTCCAAGCAATAGCGGAGAACAAAGGTTATGAGTGAATGAGGAGCTGAAAGAAATGGACATTGATTAAAAAGAAACTAGTCGTTAACATACAGATGAGGCAAGTAGAAGTTGCTCTTCGTTGCAATTCAGAGCAAGCCCAAAGATATCTTACTGCAATTATACCTGGACCTGGAGAGACCACACATGAAACATTGTCTGTCTATCCAAGAAGGATGCAGTACATAGAACAGTAATTGCAAAAGAGAGCTCACAAAAAAAATTCAAGAGATTATTACTGGAAAAGTGGGTATTTGAGGGGAGGTTAAACAAACACTCATTCTATGGAGATTAGAAGAGTAAGGATTAATATCATTGAAACATACAAAAAAAATCTTACTGGGTCAAACAGGGTAGATGCGATGATGATGTTTTGGCCTGCTTGAGGCATTACAGTCTCAAAGTGAGGTGTTCAGTACAGAGATGAGATGGAACTTCATCAACCAGAGGGTAACTAAACTTTGGATTTCTCCACCCAAGAAGACTCTAGGGCACAGGCATTAATTTTATTTTTAATATTCAGGGAAACAAGCGGGTTGTGTAGAAAATAGCAGCGGTAAAATATCTTAATGGTGGAGCAGGTACAAGGGGCCAAATGGCGGACTCCAGCTTCTAATTTATAAGTCTCACCCAGCCTCTCATTTACACAGAAAACAAGATTTGCTAGTCCATCATATCCTCAGGGTTAAAAATTTCCAGTGCTGACATTTCCTTCTGTGCCTTTGGTGTGATTTGTGCGATACATGACTGTGGGAACCCTGCAGGGCAGAGGGTTAAGGTGAGGGGGAGAGATTTAAGGGGGACCTCTGGGCAACTGTTTCACTCAGAGGGTATATATCTGGAATATCTAACTGCCGGAGGAAGGTACAGAAGCGGGTACAAGTGCAACTTATAAAAGACATTTGGACAGATATATGGATAGCAAGGGTTCAGAGGGCTAAGGGACCAATGTCGGGAAATGAGACAAGCCAAGTTGGTCGACATGGATAACTTGTACAGCTCGATACTCAAGAATTGGAGAGTTAAGGGGAGAGTGCGGGAAAGTGGAGTTCAGAAAATCTGATGAACAGTTGGGTACTGTGATCTGTAAACAAAGCATATCAGGTGAATTTGAGATATCAATCTAGCACACATGGCAGGATAAAACATTGGTTTATTCTCTATTGTAACAATAGATTATTCAAATGATTTAATGTCACCAATGATAGAAACATAGAAAATAGGTGCAGGAGGAGGCCATTCGGCCCTTCGAGCCAGCACCGCCATTCATTGTGATCATAGCTGATCGTCCCGAACCAATAACCCATGCCTGCCTTCTCCCCATATCCCTTGATTCCACTAGCCCCTATCTAACTCTCTCTTAATCCATCCAGTGATTTGGCTTCCACTGCCTTCTGTGGCAGAGAATTCCACAAATTTACAACTCTCTGGGTGAAAATGTTCCTTCTCATCTCAGTTTTAAATGGCCTCCCCTTTATTCTAAGACTGTGGCCCCTGGTTCTGGTCTCCCCCAACATTGGGAACATTTTTCCTGCAACTAGCTTGTCCAGTCCTTTTATAATTTTATATGTTTCTATAAGGTCCCTTCTCATCCTTCTAAACTCCAGTGAATACAAGCCTAGTCTTTTCAATCTTTCCTCATATGACAGTCCCAGGGATCAATCTCGTGAACCTACGCTGCACAGCCTCAATTGCAAGGATGTCCTTCCTCAAATTAGGAGACCAAAACTACACAATGATGTGTTAGGCTCAATGTTTTTTTAGAAGCTGAAAATGATCAAGAATTGAAATTTAACATAGTGCAGACATCGTGACATCACCTTGCATTTCCACTGCGCCTCATGACGCCCATTACATAAAGGTTAATGAAAACTGAGTTGAGGAAGAAGGAAATGAAAGACAAAGAAGGGTCTGACCCAAAACGTCACCTATCCATGTCCTCCACAGATGCACCTCGACCTCTGAACTATTCTAGCACTTTATGTTCTTTTGATTCAAAGGAAATCTTGGTTTTAGTTTCGGTGGTTTGAATGTGGTTAAACAGGAAGACAAGAGTGTTCCAATTGACGGGCTGTCCAGATGTAAGTTTTTAAAGGCGACAGTTGTCACAAGGAGCTTTTGAATTACAATTACAAGTTTAAAAAAAAATTGGATCGATATAAGATAGGAAGGGTTTGAGGATATGGGCCAAATGTACGGCAATGGGACTAGCCCGGTAGCCAGCTTGGTCGCAAGATGGGCCGAAAGTAGCCCCGTCAGGAGTCAGACCCCAGGCGACCAGTCCTGGCACCGAGTACGGCAGTAGGTTCGGACCCAACCCGCTCGCCCCGACCCGGCCGCGGCCCCCCGGTGCGCCCCGCCCTCACCTTCCAGCAGGGCCGAGTCCAGGTGGCCCAGGACATCGGCCACGCCGAGCTCCTGCCGCGGGCACACGCCGCCGTGAGCGCGCAGCCAGGCGGGCTCCGCCAGCGCCGTGCACAAGGCCGTCACCGAGAGTGCGCCCGGTACCGCCGACGCCAGGCTCCGCTCGGTGTGTTTGGGGAGCGCGCCCCCGGCGCCCGGCCGCCGGCGCGCCCCCGATAAACCCGATGGCCCGTACATCCTGGACCGCCTTGGCCGGGCAACAAATCGTCGATGTCGGTGGCGGTGGCGGTGGCGGCTCTTCCCTCATCCGGCGGACACCGGACGTGACGGAACCGGTGGCGGCTCTTCCCTCATCCGGCGGACACCGGACGTGACGTTGCCGGCGGCGCCCCTTTCCTCACCGGGCGGAACCGATCCGGTGACGTCATCCAGGGGGGCGGAACCAGTGGTCCGAGCCTCTGATTGGCAGCCCCCGGCTTGTTTGATGGCGCCGCCACCCAATGGCGTGCGGCTCCGGAGCGGTCCTCCCACCAACCGGCGGCGGCGAGTTGGCGCGGACATGAAGCGGCGGTTGGTGCTGGAGTCGCGCTTCTCTGCGCATCCCGACTCCCGGGCCTGGGCCGCTGCCTGGAGCCCGGCCGGCTCGCTGCTCGCGTCCTGCGGAGGCGACCGCGCCGTCAGGATATGGGCACGAGAAGGTGCGGGGTCCCGGAGAAACGGGAGGGCGCGGTCGGGGGGCGCCGTGGCGCTGGAGGCCCGGGGCCGGGGGAGAGGGTGGCGGGGGAGAGGGCGGCTGGAGGCCCTGGGCCGGGGGAGAGGGCGGCGGGGAGGGAAGGAGGGGAAGGGGACGACGGGAGTTCTTGTTGACCACCTCACCCACCGGCGTCTCTGACTCTGTTACAGGCGCCTCCTGGGTCTGCCGGTGGCTGCTGGAGGACGGGCACCAGCGCACCGTGCGCAAGGCGGCATGGTCGCCCTGCGGCGGCTACCTGGCCTCGGTCAGCTTCGACGCTACCACCTGCATCTGGAGGAAGAACGAGGGCGGATTCGAGGTAGCGCAGCCATCCTGTGATACTGACGTTTTAGGTCGAGATCGGGACTGTAACATGACTGGACTTGACGAAGTTTAGAGAAGAATTACTCTTGAATGTGGAATCTGCGCCAGGGAACATGGGTACAGATGATAACAAAGTTTGGGACGGAGTTGACCATAAAGCATCCTGCTGTCCGTAGCCTTTGTCGCCACTTGTTAACCAAAAATTGGTCTCTCTCAGTCTTTGTTTAGTGAATTTCCCTGTCATCCCAAGTGTTCAGTGCAACCATCAGGGAAGAAATTACTGCATCTGCCTATCAGATGCCAGTCATTTTTTCTCTGAAGGTTGCAAATATTCAGAATTGTGTACTCCAGCCAGTTTAAGGCTGCACACAACAGGTCTGGGATGTTTTTAATTAATAGCTACGAGGAACAGGCGGTGGACTGAATTTGAGGCCAAGATCCGATCATCCACGATCTTCATGAATGATGGAGATCAAAGGCTGTAATTCCCTTTCTTTGTTCTTTAATTGACTTTACCTTGGAATCCCTTGAATTCAGTAAATTGCTCACAGTATCGAAGTGGTACGGTTACTTTAAAAAGGCAGTTTATTGGCCTTTGTGGACTGATTATAAGATACTTAGCCCAAATGTTTTGTTCTTGACAGTGTCTGACAACTCTGGAAGGGCACGAGAATGAAGTGAAGTCTGTTGCCTGGGCTCCATCGGGTAATCTCCTGGCAACGTGCAGCCGAGATAAAAGTGTGTGGGTTTGGGAAGGTGAGAGGATATTTTTAAAAACTGAGCCTGGTTATCAGTTGGTAAAGGTGAGAAAGTTTAAAGATGTTTATCAATGCTGAGTTTGAATAGGAAGAAAGTTGCGAAGATAAATCAACAAACTACATGAATGAGCAGAGTGACATGATAATAGTTATACAGCATGGAAACAGCCCAACTCATCCATGTTGACTGAGGTCCCCATCCAAGATAATACCATTTGCCTACATTTTGCCCACATCCCTCTCAATCTTTTGTATCCTTGCACCTGTTGAAATAATTTAAAAATGTTGTTGTAAGTATCTGTCTCAGCCATTACCTGGGGCAGCTTGTTCCATATATGTACCATCCCTGTGTTAAGAACGTTGCCCCTCAGATTCCCTTTAAATCTGTCCCCTCTCGTCATACAGCATGGAAACTTACCCATGCCCACCAACATGCCCCATCTACACTAGTCCCACCTGCCTGTGCTTGGCCCATAACCCTCTAATCCTTTCCATGTACCTCTCCAAATATCTCTTAAATGTTATGATAATACCTGCCTCAACTACCTCTTCCAGCAGCTCGTTCCATACACCCATCACCCTTTCTGTGAAAAAAAAAGTACCCCCCTCAGGTTCCTACTAAGTCTTTCCCGTCTCACCTTTAACCCATGTCCTCTGGCTCTCCCCTACTCTGTGCAAAAAACTGTGTGTATTTACCCGATCTACTCCTCTCATGATCATGTACACCTCTGGATGATCACCCCCCATCCTCCTGTGCTCCAAGCAATAAAGGCCGTCTGTTCAACCTCTCCCTATAGATCAGGCCCTTGAGTCCTGGCAACATCTTTGTTCAGCGGAGAGTGGATTGCCACCGCCCCATAGCCGGGACAAGACGAGAGATCGCAGCGCCCCCTCGCAAACAACAAACTCAAGGAAACTTCCCTCCTCGCCGCCGCCGCTCATCCCTTTTTGAATAACAACTACAATTCTTGGGTTTGTTCTTATTTCGCTGCATTAGAAGGAGACGGGGCCGGGGAAGAGAGTTGAGGAGCGGTGCTGAGAGAGGGAGGGAGCAAGTGACTTAGAACAAAAGCTGCAGTGTCAGCAGTGTCTTGTAAATGCAGTTTTAGGAGAGTGCTTCAGTGTTCACTGCATCAAAAATATGGTTAATGCTTGAACCTACACTGGAAATTGGAGGAACAGCACCTCACTTCTCCTCTGACACCCCCTCCCCGTGCTCCCACTTAATAATAATAATAATATAATAATAATAATATTCATTTATTGTCATTGCAGGCAGTGACCAGTGGGGTACCGCAAGGTTCGGTGCTGGGACCCCAGCTATTTACGATATACATTAATGACTTAGACGAAGGGATTAAAAGTACCATTAGCAAATTTGCAGATGATACTAAGTTGGGGGGTAGTGTGAATTGTGAGGAAGATGCAATAAGGCTGCAGGGTGACCTGGACAGGTTGTGTGAGTGGGCGGATACATGGCAGATGCAGTTTAATGTAGATAAGTGTGAGGTTATTCACTTTGGAAGTAAGAATAGAAAGGCAGATTATTATCTGAATGGTGTCAAGTTAGGAGGAGGGGGAGTTCAACGAGATCTGGGTGTCCTAGTGCATCAGTCAATGAAAGGAAGCATGCAGGTTCAGCAGGCAGTCAAGAAAGCCAATGGAATGTTGGCCTTCGTAACAAGAGGAGTTGAGTATAGGAGCAAAGAGGTCCTTCTACAGTTGTACCGGGCCCTGGTGAGACCGCACCTGGAGTACTGTGTGCAGTTTTGGTCTCCAAATTTGAGGAAGGATATTCTTGCTATGGAGGGCGTGCAGCGTAGGTTCACTAGATTAATTCCCGGAATGGCGGGACTGTCGTATGTTGAAAGGCTGGAGCGATTGGGCTTGTATACACTGGAATTTAGAAGGATGAGGGGGGATCTTATTGAAACATATAAGATAATTAGGGGATTGGACACATTAGAGGCAGATAACATGTTCCCAATGTTGGGGGAGTCCAGAACAAGGGGCTACAGTTTGAGAATAAGGGGTAGGCCATTTAGAACGGAGATGAGGAAGAACTTTTTCAGTCAGAGGGTGGTGAAGGTGTGGAATTCTCTGCCTCAGAAGGCAGTGGAGGCCAGTTCGTTGGATGCTTTCAAGAGAGAGCTGGATAGAGCTCTTAAGGATAGCGGAGTGAGGGGGTATGGGGAGAAGGCAGGAACGGGGTACTGATTGATAGTGATCAGCCATGATCGCATTGAATGGCGGTGCTGGCTCGAAGGGCTGAATGGCCTACTCCTGCACCTATTGTCTATTGTCTACAACGAAATTAAAAAATAGCCAATCCTGACGGTGCGTACAAACATATATGCACATAATCTCTCTCTCCCCCCCACCTCTCTCTCTCTCCCTCCCCCCTCTCTCTCTCCCGGTGGTGGCCACTGTGTTTTTTCTGTTTTATAAATAATTATATACATGAAAACGTAGAAACATAGAAAATAGGTGCAGGAGGAGGTCATTTGGCCCTTGGTCCTGTGATCATGGCTGATCATCTACAATCAGTAACCTGTGCCTGCCTTCTCCCCATCTCGTGGGGGGGAGGGGTTGACAAACTGGGAATATGAAGATGGAGTTAAAGAGGAAGCGAATAGAGGAGAAATTGCAAAGGACTCTCGAATGAATGGGATGGGAAGTTCTAGAAGGTATAAAGAGAGTACGGTCGGGGCCGATTATGACCGGTGTGAGAGGGGAGGTGAATACCGAAATTAAAGTGTTGTATTTAAATGCGCGAAGTATAAAACATAAAGTGGATGAGCTTGAGGTTCAGTTAGACGTTGGCAAGTATGATGTTGTGGAATCACTGAGACATGGCTACAAGAGGACCAGGGCTGGGAACTGAATATTCAGGGGTACACAACATATAGAAAAGACAGACAGGTGGGCAGAGGGGGTGGGGTCACTCTGTTGGTGAGGAATGATATTCACTCCCTTGCAAGGGGTAACATCGAATCAGGAGATGTAGTATCAGTATGGATAGAAATGAGAAATTGTAAGGGTAAAAAGACCCTAATGGGAGTTGCTATGATATACTTCTCTTTTATTTTTATGCTGTCCTTGACTTCCCTTGTCAGCCACGGGTGCCTCTTACTCCCCTTAGAATCTTTCCTCCTCTTTGGGATAAATTGATCGTGCAACTTCTGCATTATTCCCAGGAATACCTGCCATTGCTGTTCCACCGTCTTCCCTGCTGGGGCCTCCTTCCAGTCAATTCTGGCCAGCTCATGCCTCTGTACTCCCCTTTGCTATACTGTAATACTGACACTTCCGATTTTCCCTTCTCCCTATCAATTTGTAGAGTAAAATTCATATTGTGATCAATGCATCCTAATGGCTCTTTTACCTCGAGTCCCCTTATCAGATCAGGTTCATAACACAACACTAAATCCAGAATTGCCTTCTCCCTGGTACAAGCTGTTCTAAGAATCTATCTCGGAGACACTCCACAAACTCCCATTCCTGGGGTCCATTACCAATCTGATTTTCCCAGTCTACCTGCATGTTGAAATCTCCATAACCACCGTAGCATTACATTTGCGACATGCCAATTTTAGCTCTTGATTCAACTTGCACCCTTATGTCGAGGCTACTGTTTGGGGGGCTGTAGATAACTCCCATTAGGGTCTTTTTACCTTTACAATTCCTCATTTCTATCCATACTGATTCTACATCTCCTGATTCTATGTCACCCCATGCAAGGGAGTGAATATCATTCCTTACCAACAGAGCGACCCCAACCCCTCTGCCCACCTGTCTATCTTTTCTATACGTTGTGTACCCCTGAATATTCAGTTCCCAGCCCTGGTCCTCTTGTAGCCATTCCCACATCATACTTGCCAATGTCTGACAGCCTCAAGCTCATTCACTTTATTTTTCATACTTCGTGCATTTAAATACAACACTTTAACTTTGGTATTCACCTCCCCTCTCTCACCGGTCACAATTGGCCCTGGCGTTATTCTCTTATCCCATCTAGAACTTCCCTTCCCATTTATTCGAAAGTCCTTTGCAATTTCTCCTGTATTCGCTTCCCCTTTAACTCCATCTTTATATTCCCAATTTGTCAACCCCTCCCCCCCACGACTTAGTTTAAAGCCATACGTGTAGCACTCGCAAACTTGCCTGCCAGAATGTTGGTCCCCCTGCTGTTAAGGTGCAACCCATCCCTTTTGTACAGGTCACCCCTACCCCAGAAGAGATCCCAGTGGTCTGGGACTCGAAGACTCGCACTTTTCTCACAGGGCACTTCCCTCGACAGGGCCGCAACAAGCCTTGTTTATATCAGTCACTAAATTGCCTAATTGGCCAATTTACCAAACTTCTAATTTAAGAAAATAACTGCAGATGCTGGTACAAATCGAAGGTATTTATTCACAAAATGCTGGAGTAACTCAGCAGATCAGGCAGCATCTCAGGAGAGAAGGAATGGGTCAGAAGAATCGGTCTGAAGAAAGGTCTCGACCCAAAATGTCACCCATTCCTTCTCTCCTGAGATGCTGCCTGACCTGCTGAGTTACTCCAGCATTTTGTGAATAAAACTTCTAATTTAATTGATCAGCCAATCCACGTACTTGCTTCTATCCTGCCTTCCTCTGACAAGCTTGGAGGTACACGCTTCACTGATTGCCTGCTAGCGTCCTTTTGGCGCTCTTTTTAAACGGACTTTAACCTACAATTAACATTTACTTTCTCTCAGCCAACGGTCTTCTTTGCTCCTGCACTCCCGACCTTTACTGACTGACCAATCAGATAACAATCTGCCTCCTTATTTTTGCTGCCAAAGTGGATAACCTCACATTTATCTACATTATACTGCATCTGCAATGCATCTGCCCACTCGCACAACCTGTCCAAGTCCCCTTGCAACCTCCTAATATCCTCTTTGCAGTTCACACTGCCACTCAGCTTTGTGTGATCCACAAACTTGCTAGTGTTACTTCTAATTCCATCATCCAAATCATTAATATATATTGTAAATAGTTGCGGCCACAGCACCGAGCCTTGCGGCACCCCACTCTCCACTGCCTGCCATTCTGAAAAGGACCCGTTTATTCCTACTCTTTGCTTCCTGTCTGCCAACCAATTCTCTATCCATGTCAATATCCCAGCCCCAATACCATGTGCTCTAATTTTTTTCACCATTATCAAATGGTGGGACCTTATCAAAGGCTTTCTGAAAGTCTAGATACACTGCATCCACTGGCTCTCCATCCATTTTACTTGTCACATCCTCAAAAAATTCCAGAAGATTAGTCAAGCAGGATTTCTCTTTCATAAATCCATGCTGACTTGGACCACTCCTTTTACCGCTATCCAAATGTGCCGTTATTACCTCTTTAAAAATTGACTCCAGCATCTTCCCCACCACCGATGTCAGGCTAACTGGTCTATAATTCCCCGTTTTCTCTTTCGCTCCTTTCTTGAAAAGTGGGATAACATTAGCTACCCTCCAATCCAAATGAACTGATCTTGAATCTATTGAACATTGGAAAATGATCACCATTGCGTCCACGATTTCTTGAGCCACCTCCTTGAGTACCCTGGGGTACAGACCATCAGGCCCTGGGGATTTATCAGTCCCATCAGTCTATCCAATACTATTTATCGCCTAATGCAAATATATACCTATGGTATATATATATTCCAATATTTCAAGCTCTTTTTAAAAATGGAATATTATTTATTTGTTGCCATATAAACCTCATGTAAACTAACCTAGTTTAACCTTTCCTAATCTAACCTAACCTTGTTTTGAATTTCTTCCATTTGTTTTACTTAAGTTCTTTTTTGAGCTCATTAAATTTATAAAACTGACATTTCTTTTTTTTTCCCCTATGGCCCGCAAAATTGTGCCAAATATATAATGTGGCCCTCATGCTGAAGTTTGGAGGCCCCTGATTTAGAGCATTAAAAAGGAAAAATGTCTTCAGCAGAAACAATATAGTTGGATCAATAATAATCGAGAATACCACATTTTGTAAAGTGCTTGGCTGCCGTGGTTTTGACATTAATCAGTGAGAAACCTGCTCTGTGAAATGAGTTGTGGGGATGATGTTCACTACTGCTGACTTAATTTTGTTGCAGTGGACGAGGATGATGATTATGAATGTGTGAGTGTGTTGAATGCTCACACCCAAGATGTCAAACATGTGATCTGGCACCCAAATGGAGAGGTGAGTTTGTAATCAGCATGTTCCAGTGTCTGACACTCCTATTTCCAGAAGGACTGTGCTTGATGATCCCAAATGTATTGCAATATAGTGAGTGTGCCGCAGTCGGGTAGTGTATGATGTGAAGAACAACGTAAGCAAAAATATATAACAATGGATCTAAGATGGTTAGTGTATATTTCTGAACTTTCCGAACTTCTGGAAATTATAATAACAGCATTAAATATATATATTTAATGTATATCTCTGCACTTTATACAAGCTCCTGGCTTCTGGAAGTTATGATAACAGCATTAAGCTTTACAAGGAGGAGGATGACGACTGGGTCTGTACCAACACCCTGGAAGGTCATGAGTCAACTGTCTGGAGCATTGCTTTTGATAAAACGGGGGACCATCTAGTATCTTGCAGTGATGACAAAACTGTGAAAATTTGGAAAGCATACAGACCTGGTAATGAACAAGGTAAAGAAATTACACTGGGTGCCACAAAGTTCTTGCTCTTTGGTGGAACCAACAGAAGAAATATATGGTGTGGAAATGGGTCAGACAGTTACCTTTGCATCTGTCTGTTGATGTAAGCGGCGATGTAGGTACTGAGTAGTGGATTTACTTCAATCTTAGGAACAGCCACCAAGGATATTTGAGCAGGATGTTATATCTAAATCTTTCAAATTTTGATTTTCATTCCTTAAAGCAAAAATATAAACTGCTTGCTGCACAGCTTGTTGTCAGTTGGTTATTTTTACGTCAAGTTGGAAGCCAAATCTGATAGCACGAGGGGCAGGTTCCTGATGAAATGTTTAATTATCTAGATTATCATAGATGATTATTTACTGCCTGGATTAATCTGAGGCTGAGATTACTGATGCTAAAATGCGTAATAAATATCATGTTTAATATCGTTCAGATCAGTCAGAATCAAGAACATATTTTTGATTTAAGAATATGGTTCCACAAAGGTTTGGTACGTGCACTGCAAATGTATTGTGTTTTTTATTATATATGGTACAGGTGTGGTGTGCAGTGGGTCAGATCTGTCTTGGAAATGCGTCTGCACCCTGTCTGGGTTCCATACACGCACTATCTACGACATCTCCTGGTAAGTTAAAGCCGTCATTTTATCGGGGAAAGAGCTTTCTCATTTAGAATTCCTCCATGATCATTATAAGCATTGCTGTGCTTTAAATTTGCCCCCTCTGTTCCCTGTGCACCACCTTGGTGTGTGTGTACATTTCTGCATTATCCCCCCCCCCCCCCCCCCCCAGTTCTTCTGCCTATATGCATCCCGCTGGCGTCACATTTTAATCTTCTCCCCTTATACCGTTTTATTTTTTTCATCTCTGGGTTTTGTCCACCCTCATCTACCTAGAAAGGCTGCACTCTTCTGTAACAACCTGTCCCTTGCCTGAATTTGTTCCACCCCCAACTTATTTCTAGCTTTCGACCCCCTAGTAAAACCAGTCTGAAGAAGAATCCTTACCTGAAGTGCTCAAGCAATGCTGCCCAACCTGTTTAGTTCAGCAATAGAGCACGGACAGAGGTCCTTCAGTCCACCGAGTCACACTATCCATCATCCTTTCACACTAATTCAATGTTATTCCACTTTTGTCTCCACTCCTTACACACTTCGGGCAATTGAGAGGCCAATTAACCAATACATCCGCTCGTCTTTGGCATGTGGTCGGAAACCGTAGCACCTATGAGCGTTATCACAGGAAACTCGTGGTCACAAAAAGTTGACCTGTGAACTACAGAGACAGCACCCGTGGTCAGGATCGAACCTGGTTCTCTTGTGCTGTGAGGCAGCGGCTCTACCAGCTGCTCCACTATGCACCGATGCTCCGGGACTTTGCTGTTTTACTGTGCTGTAATTGGTGTACAAGTAGAAGACGTGGCAAAGTTATGATTTATTCAGCAGTTAATGATCATCCTTGTCCGTTTATAGTTAAATTTAGAACATAGAAAAGTGCAGCATATGCACATGCCCTTCAACCTACCATTTATGTGCCAAACATGATGTCAAGGCCATCACATATCTACTGCACATGACCCTCATCCGTCCATTCCCTGCGCATGTCCATCTGCCTATCCAAAAGACTTTTAAATGTCAATAACATATCTGCTTCAAACAGCACCCTGGGCAGTCACCACCTCTAAAAAAACTTATCCTTTATATCCTTTGATGTAATCTAGTTTCCAATGTGGATTTCAGGAAAATTTACAAGTTATCTGGATAATTTCCTCAATTTAAGTAACCTTATTAAAAACTAAGATCCATCGTGTAACAAATCAACATTGTATCTTTTCTTTCAGGTGTCACCTAACAGGTGCCATAGCAACGGCGTGTGGGGACGATGCGATCAGGATATTTGAGGAGGATTCTGGCTCAGATCCACACCAGCCAACATTCTCACTCACAGCAAATGTCCCAAAAGCACACACTCAGGATGTCAACTGTGTGGTGTGGAACCCAAAAGAAGCTGGACTCCTGGCATCATGTAGCGATGATGGGGACATCAGCATCTGGAGATATGAGTTTGAAGATTAGTTCTACATGAACAATTAATGCAGGTGCCCCCTGCTATTGCCGCAGTTTTTAAATTAATCACTGACTACTTCATGTAACCATTTTCAAATTTGCACTAAAAATTTTTACTACTTGAGGTTGTACCTGCCAGTAAATGTTGTACAGAGCATTAGTTACCATTAAATATAATTTGCCAAAAAATACAATCACCATTTGTTTTAGGTCTACATTTAGTATAAAATCATCTTGAAATATTAGATTGCACATTTCTCTTGTTCCTATTGTGTTTAGATGTGGCTAATTCTTGACGTTTCACCAGTTATATCACACTGGAATTCTCCCTAGCCTGTGTTCTGATATTTATCATGAGTGAATTCCAAAACAACTGTTTTAATAAAGTCATTCTTGCTCATGTTAACAACTAAGATGTTTACCGGTAGTTTTATCACTTTTCCTACTTAAACTGCTTTTCCTCCTGTGTGAAATATACCATGCATTTTAGTGTCAGGTTCAAGTATTTATTTCTCACCTAAAGACAATCAGCCACGATCTTATTGAATGTCAAATTAGAGGCCTATTATTTCAATTCTTAAAACCATCTAATTCAGAGAAATGAACCAATGACAACAACGTGGAAATAGGCCTTTTGGCTCACTGTGTATATGGAGTCATAGAGTGATACAGTGTGGAAACATGCCCTTCGGCCCAACTTGCCCACACGGCCATTGTGACCATTCACACTAGTTTTATGATGTCCCACTTCTGCATCCACTCATGAGGGGCAATTTACAGCAGCCAATCAACATATAAACCTGTGCATCCATAGGATGAAGCCCATACCGTCACAGGGAAAATACTGAAACTCCATACTGGCACCTGAGGTTAGGATTGAACCTGGGTCTCTTGTGCTGAGAGGCAGCAACTCTACCAGCTGCCCCTCTGTGCCACCCCGAAGTAGCTGCAGAACAGATTCTCAATCTTGCAGCATAGCTGGTCTATGTTTAGCTCCAATGTCTGGTTTTCAACAAGATGCCTACTGAATTACAAATAGACCACAAACTCCTTTGTTTACTCATCCCAAACCACCCCCTCTCCAAGAACTTACCCTTGCAACTGCAGGAGATGCAACACATGTCCCCACATCACCAACCTCACCCCCTTCAAGGGACCCTCAACAGTCCTTTCACGTGAGATAGATTCACAGGAACCTCCAACCTAATCTGCACCTGGTATTCCTGATGTGGTCTCCAGTATATAAACGAGATGAAGCACAGACCTGGCAACCATTTTGCCAAACATTTGCACTCGGTCCACCAAGGCAGGATCCACCTGTTGCTAACCATTTTAACTCCCCTTCCCATACTTGCCTTTCTGTACTGGGCCTCCTCCATTGCCAGAGCGAGGCCACATGTAAACTGGAGGAACAGCACCTCATATTCCACTTGGGTAGCTTACAGCACTGGATTCTCCAACTGTCTACAAAACATCGCCTCCCCTGCGGCCTGGCGGAGCTTGCCACAATCTCTCCTCCACCACCTCTATTCCTAAACAATTAGTACTGTCAATCCTCTAGGTCAGGGGCCTCCAAACTTTTCAGCATGAGGGCCACATTATATATTTGGCACATTTTTGAGGGCCTTAGGACAAAATAAAGAAGTGTGAGTTTTATAAATTTAATGAACTCAAAAAAGTTTAGACTAGGTTATGTTAGATTAGATTAGGAAAAGTTAAACTAGATTAGGTTAGTTTACATTAGTTATATATGGCAACAAATAAATAATACTCAATTTTAAAAAGAGCTTAAGTATTGCTATTATTGCTTGAAATAGGTATACAATTATTTATAAAACAGAAAAAATACAGTGACCACCACTGGAGGTGGGGGGGCGGTCGGGGTAGAGGGAGCAGCGGGTGGGAGCGTGAGGAGGCAGAGGGTGTCAGAGGGGGCTGCTTGCGGGGGCTGCTCCCTCCCTCTCTCTCCCAGAGCCAGTGATATCTGTGCCGCTGCTCCACTCTCTTCCCCGGCCCCATCTCCCTCTAACGCAGCAAAATAATGTACGGGCTAACATTACGAATGCAGCAATGTAGGTTTTATTGCAGGGGTGTAAAAGCTCCAGCTCGGATTATTCCTGGGGCATCCTGTTGTCAGCATGGAAGTGCGGTTTATGGCTGATCGTATCCTCTGATATCAGCAACTGGCCTCAAAGCTTTGAAGTGTTAAGAAGAACATCTTGCCATATGGACTGCCCTTTGTTCCCAAGAAAGAAGAGGTCACGATGGACACGACGGACACGGAGGTCCCGAAAGACACAAAGATTTATAGGGCATTGTAAACTTGCCATATAAGGCAGTGATGGAAAAATACTGGCATATGTATTTAGGGTATAAAAGGTGTGTAAATGTAAGCTTTCGGAGAGAGAGACTACACTAGCTTCCTGAGTGTTTCTAAACGCTCCGGTATCTAGGCTCTCTCCCACCTGGGTGAGTAGAATAAAGAGGTTAAACAAATTCGGTTGTCTGCCTGTTTCTTCTAATAGGCCACGGACTACAACATTTGGCGTAGTCTGCAGGATCTCTTTGGCACCGTCAACCACGAACGACTAAGGCAGCGGTGGCTGAAACACGTCCACAGGGGACAGAGTGCACTTCTCGACCGCTGTTCGAGACCCCGGACGTTGACGTCTTTCAGACACTGAAGACCCTCGTTTGGGCTTGATTTCATGTTCAACTGAGATTCACGGACGAACCGATAAGGATAAGGATAAGGTTACAGATTAAGAAGGTAAACTCTTGTTGACATTGTCTTGGTCTGGGTGAAATTGATCGTTTGGTAATATTTATTGGTAACCTAATTTCGGATAATTGGCAATCAGACATATGGGACAGTCTTTGGATAAGAGTGATGGCGGTGCCCCGGTACAACACGTGTGTTATTTATTACCAGAAAATAGTAAAGATTATAGAATGTTATCTGCTTCATTAATGAAACGATTGGGAAACGAGGCCTGGCCAGTGGGAGGTACATGGAATGTAGAAACTATCAAAGCAGCGGAACAATTGATTTGGGAGCAGGAGGCGGCGAAGAAATGGAAAAGAGGATTAAAGAATGGAAAGAGGAGGCGCAGAAGCGCCATCAGGAGTCGAGGGAGCGAAGTTGGAGGGAAAATGCAAGTAGTAGAGGGATATCAGTGTGTGATAGGTCGGGTATACCAAAAACATGGGATATTCTGCAGGCGGAATGTAAGGTGTATGATCTAAAACTCGGCCGTGCTACCCGAGCTCGAGATCAATTTAAAACCGGTACCAAAGGGATATATCCCGCACAACAACAACAAAAGTCAGAGTCCGAACCACTGGAAGGCATAGCGGCTTTATTAGGTAATCAGGAGTCCGAGGGTGACGAGGAACCTTGGACTCGTCCGATCCCCACAGCTCCACAGGTAGCGCTACCAGCTGCGGTGTTGCCAGTCCCGGTCCTACCCTCCCCGCCAGGATACTCGGGACAACCCCCCGATTATGAGGCAGCATCAGGGAATATGGATAGGTCCCAGACAACCGTTGGTGAAAGGGTTAAGTTGCGCCACGAACAAGAATCCGCACGAGCGGCATTAGAGATTGAGGATACTGCTTACCCTCGCCTTTTTCAGTACACCTCATTCTGCCCAGCAGGTTGAATTATTTGCCCTCACGCAGGCCTGCCACCTTTACGCTGACCAACGTGCTAATAATTACACCGACTCACGATATGATTTTGGTGCCTTGTGGCAGCACAGGGGCTTTTTAACTGCAGCAGGCACTCCTATTAAAAATGCCCTGTTCGAAATCTACTAGCGGGTTTTAACACTCCCGAAAACCTTGGCTGTCATTAAATGTAATTCGCATACATCTGTCAAGGATCCCATTTCTTTCGGGAATGCATTGGCTGACACATTGGCACGTACAGAGGCCCTGACCCCTGTCATTTTAGTTTCTTCAGGAGAACAACAGCAGTTTTCTGCAACTACCGCTATGCCCATTGTTCCGGAATTCTGCCAGCTTCAGGGGGACGCCCCCGAGGCTGAGAGACACCAGTGGAGCCAGGATGGGTGTTCCCCTCGTGAATCTGACTCGCTTTGGGTTATTGCCTCTGGCAAAGTTTGTGTCCCTAATGCGCTTTTCCCTGTTTTGTTGCATTATGTGCACTCTCTTACCTATGCTGGTAAGAAGGGAATGTTGGATGTAATAAATACTACATGGTATCACCCCAAAATACATTGGGGTTTACAAATTGATTTTATTGAATTGCCACGTGTACATAGTTATAAGTATTGCTTAGTTATTGTTGATGTGTTTAGCCGATGAATTGAAGCTGAAGGTCTCGATAGGACTTTGATATCCAGTCTGAAATCTCAAACTATATAATGCTTAGCATTGTAAAATAATGTTCATTTTGCGATTGTTACTCCCGCTATTAGGGGAAGTGCACTCAAGATCTATATGGGATTGTGGTCAATCTGTATTTACTCCATGGCATTTATGTAAAGACGATCAGATGTTGTGCAGAGGAGGCAATGGCACAATACCTTGGAAGGCAGAAAGAATAGGACCCTGCTCAGGATGGTTTAATAAGACCAGAGCTAAACAATTGAGAGGCCAAGCCTATTGGGTTAAAAGCTTTTAATCAGGCATAGCAACTTCATGGTGAACTATTTTATGGATAACACCTTTCCTTACTCCTATTCCGTGCACGCTTTACTATTGACTTATTTACTGCCTAGTATTGAGAGCGATAACCATTTGCTCGGAGGGTGAGCTGGTGCTTTAGAACACCAAGTCAGCATGTGACAGAGCTGATGTTGTCACCCAAGGATTATGAATGCCAGTTTTTGCAGGAACAAAAACGTTGATAGCAGCTGTTCTACACACGTCCAGTATTCTGGCTGTTCCACGTGTTCAGGATGTGCATGCAATAATTCAGCATTCCTCATTGAGGTACCCCTTCATACAGGGATACATGATACATGTTGAGGCCAGTTCATTGGCTATATTTAAGAGGGAGTTAGATGTGGCCCTTTTTGCTAAAGGGATCAGGGGGTATGGAGAGAAGGCAGGTACAGGCTACTGAGCTGAATGATCAGCCATGATCATATTGAATGGCGGTGCAGGCTCGAAGGGCCGAATGGCCTACTCCTGCACCTATTTTCTATGTTTCTATGTTTCTATATAACAAAGAAGGAAACTTGAGCACAAGACTGCTGGTCTAAACGAACTGGGATCTGTACCTTTGGCTTCACATTTCAACATTTGCTTTTTAACTGGATGAATTGAATATTTGAGAATGAATTGAAGATTACAATTGTGCTGGAATTGTGGACCCTTCCCATTTTGTGCTAGCTTAATTGCTAAATTAGCCTTTGAAGCCTATTTACTTGGGTCAGTGGGTACATAAGATATTTAAAGGAAGTATTTTGCTTTTCATTTATTCAATGCCTGAAGACCACATTTAGAAAACCTCTATGTGTATAACCCCACTCTACTACAGGATTAACCCCAGCTGAGGTATTATACGGGAAACCACTCCGAACCCCTTGGGGGGGGGGGGGGGTGGACGGAGAGGGGTGCATCAACCTCCATGAACTGCACGACCTGGATGAGCGTTTAATTGAATATATGGAATTATTAACCCAATCTTTATCAGCCTAGCATTCTCAGGTCCGAGACACCCAGAAACCACGGGACAATATGAGGCTAAAATGGGATTGTAGATTATATTGACCCTCGGTAGTCAGATAGAAGGACGAACCTCGGGTCTCTGGCGAACCAATCGTTTCCTCTCTTTATGTCAGACATATGCTTCACAGGTGGAACGGTCTGCTTGTTGGGTGTGCGCTCCAGGTTCCAACACATGGTAGAAGCATGATGTCTCTCTACCTTTACTCAGAGTGAAGTTAGGTCTGCCCGGGTTCTTTTTTAATCATTCACAGAGCCCTGGCCCCAATAATTGGTGTACGGATTACGACAACCAATCAGATGACTGTGGATGTCAGTGTTTTAATGGGTGGTCCTTGAGACCCTATCTTAATCAAACACAGGAGAATTGGCCCCGGATACAAGTTAATTCTCCTCATGATTCTCCAGAAACACCAATAAATACAACTTGTTTCTATAGAATGGGATCTAGACCAAATGGAGCCTGTCTGGGATTCAGCACATGCACCCATATCAGTACTGCAGTTCCCCCAAGACCTCTTAATGGGATTTACTTAATATGTGGGAGCTGGGCATATGTCTGATTACCAGGACTTTCGCCACGGTATGATCATGGATCTTATGAGACCTGGATGGGGTGTTGTTATCTAGCTTTTGTAATCCCACATTTACGAATTATAGATCATCCTCTACAACATCCAGTGGCGCTCTAAACGAACTGTATCGGAGTTTGAGAGGTTTTGGTGGATAATATTCCCGAGATGGGGAACCGCTCGGGCGGGAACTGAAATTAGAAACTTAGCTAGTGCCCTGGAACAATTAGCAAATTGTACCGCTGATGGACTATACGAGACTCAGGAACAAATAGGCCAGCTAACAACTGAAATGATGGCCCTGCGTCTTGTCGCTCTCCAGAATCGTATGGGGTGAGATTTCCTGCTAGCCGAGAAAGGGGGCACCTGTGCTATGATAGGGCAAGAATGTTATACATTTGTACCAGATGTATACTCTAATATCACCAATATCGCGGGGCATGTGAAGGTTATAGAAAGAGCGTTTAGCGTTTGAGCCCTCTGAGGGGGCGCTGTGAACTGTTTATGTATGTGCTGTTATGTTTGTGTGCTATTGTATGTTTGTTCTTAGTACCTGAACTGATGTACAGTGCTTTGGTCAATGTGGGTTGTTTTAAATGTGCTATACAAATAAAATTGACTTGACTTGACTAGGAAAATAGGGGCAGATTTAGCCCCAAATCAAATTAATGCTTCAGGGTGGATTGGTTTGGTTTAGGATATTTGTGGGGCCGATTCTCCATTATGGCAGTATCATTGTGTTAATTGTTGTGATTCTGTTAATCTGTTATTGCTTCGGTCCATGGATATGCCAAATATTTGTCAATCGGCCACTTTAAAAGACTGTGATTATAGCATAATCAAAGAGGGGAATGTAAGGGCTAACATTACGAATGCAGCTATGTGGGTTTTATTGCAGGAGTGTAAAAGCTCCAGCTCAGATTATTCCTGGGGCATCCTGTTGTCAGCATGGAAGTGCGTTTTATGGCTGATCGTATCCTCTGATATCAGCAACTGGCCTCAAAGCTTTGAAGTGTTAAGAAGAACATCTTGCCATATGGACTGCCCTTTGTTCCCAAGAAAGAAGAGGTCAGGATGGACACGACGGACACGGTGGTCCTCATCATATCATATATATACAGCCGGAAACAGGCCTTTTCGGCCCTCCAAGTCCGTGCCGCCCAGTGATCCCCGCACATTAACACTATCCTACACCCACTAGGGACAATTTTTTTACATTTACCCAGCCAATTAACCTACATACCTGTACGTCTTTGGAGTGTGGGAGGAAACCAAAGATCTCGGAGTAAACCCACGCAGGTCACGGGGAGAACGTACAAACTCCTTACAGTGCAGCATCCGTAGTCAGGATCGAACCTGAGTCTCCGGCGCTGCATTCGCTGTAAAGCAGCAACTGTACCGCTGCGCTACCGTGTTGAAAGACACATAAAGATTTATAGGGTATTGTAAACTTGCCATATAAGGCAGTGATGGAAAAATACTGGCACATGTATTTAGGGTATAAAAGGTGTGTAAATGTAAGCTTTCGGAGAGACTACACTAGCTTCCTGAGTGTTTTTGAACACTCCGGTATCTAGGCTCTCTCCCATCTGGGTGAGTAGAATAAAGAGGTTAAACGAATTCGGTTGTCTGCCTGTTTCTTCTAATAGGTCACGGACTACAACAATAAGAACAAACACAAGTGTAGTTGTTGTTCAAAAGCTCCGCATCCCCAGCGTGAGCGGCGGCGAGGGAAGTTTCACTTGTGTTTGTTCTTATTTTGCTGCGTTAGAGGGAGACGGGGCCGGGGAAGAGAGTGGAGCAGATCTCGCTGGCGCTGGGAGAGCAGCCACCGCAAGTGACGACGCTCCTTCACCGGACCCTCTGACACCCTCCCCCTCCCTGCGCTTCTGCTCTCACTCGCTGCTCCCCCACCCCCCCCCCCCCTCACTCTCTCTCTCTCCCCGGGGTGAGCTGTGGCAGTGGCGGTGAGGAGGGAAGTTTCCTTGGGTTTGTTGTTTGCGAGGGGGCGCTGCCATCTCTCGCCTTGTCCCGGCTCTGGGTCGGTGGCGATCCGCTCTTGTGGAGATCTGTCCTTTTTCTTTGCTTCAGCCACTGGACAGATCTCCACACTCTCTGGAGCTTCTGCCTCCAGTCCCCGCCGCCTAAGAGCTTGCTGCGGGCCATAGTTTGGAGATCCCTGCTCTAGGTACACATTTGGAACTCGTACTTTTGCGTTCATCTCTGGCCTGTCCAACCATCTGCCTATCACTCCCCCACCCCTGCCTGTGTTCACATATAACCTGCCAGGCTTCGTCCTGCCCCTCCACTCGAGCTTTCTATCTTCCCACCCCTGCAATCAATCTGAAGAAGGGCCCCCACTATGTTCTCCAGGGGTGCTGCCTGACCCACTGAGTAACTCACGAATTTTGTCTTTCCACACAAATAATACTTCCCTCACCCAAGCATACATTCAGAAGATAGACACAAAAAGCTGGAGTAACTCAGCGGGGCAGGCAGCATCTCTGGAGAGAAGGAATGCGTGACGTTTCGAGTCAAGACCCATCAGACTGGTTATGGGAAACGAGAGATATAGACGGTGATGTGGAGAGATAAAGAACAATGAATGAAAGGTTGCAAAAAAGTAATTATGATAAAGGACATTGTTAGCTGCTTGTAGGATGAAAATGAAAAGCTAGTATGACAGGTAGGGGAGGTATAGAGAAAGAGGGAATGCCGGGGCTACCTGAAGTGAGAGTAATCAAAACTCATACCACTGGGCTGTAAGCTGCCCAAGCAAAATATGAGATGCTGTTCCTCCAATTTGCGTATAGCCTCACTGACATTGGAGGAGACCTAGGACAGAAAGGTCAGTGTAGGAATGGGAAGGAGAATTAAAGTGTCCAGCTTTAATTCTGAAGGTTGTTTTAGATGCATAAGAAATAGGACCAATGAAGCATTTTCTAGCTATCACCTTGAGTGCAGACTTGTGAAGAATAAAATTGTCAAAAAACTTAATACAAAGGCATTTCACATTTTAATTGGAGCAACAGGTTACATGTAAGAGAAGGTGTGACAGCTTAATCTTAGACTCACCATCAGCTTAAATGTACACATGGCAAAGGGATTCTTGTAAAAATCACTTGGTTAACTTTAAACTCTAGATACATTTTGAATAAACCGTAGAAGCCTATGATAAAGAACTAAATACTGCTGAAAGCAGCCAACACACACTGCTGCTTAAGCCTTCTGCCACACTTAAACATAGAACAGTTACTGGAAAATAACAAAAGCATATCAATTTATTTTTTTTAAATCGGGTGTTAAAAGTGAAGTAGGTCACTATCTAATTACAGATGGATGTGTGGGAAGTTCCAAATAGAGCAACAGCCAGCAGGAGGGACCTTGGATTGAACTGTTCAGTCAGAGTCACTCTCGCCTTCGCTGTCTGCCTCTTTGACATCAATGCTGAATTTGTACTCCTGGTCACAGCCCATGTACGCATCACTCATGAAATACAGTGTGTAGTGTTGGGTACTGGGAGCTGGTGCAAGAAAGTCTAGTTTCACCTGAAAAATAATTAGTAGAATTGATTACATGAAGGCAGTATTATGCAACAGCTAACTGTTAATCTATGTTAGTTTTAAGTCATTTTCACATTTTATGTGCACACACAATTTGTTGTGGGCTGTCAGTTGCTCGCAAGTGTTGGCATGAAAACAACAGTAAAGAATTATGTAGCTTTGTCCCTTTGGAGGTTTGGTGTTTGTTCAGCACCAGCTCCAATGTCACAGAGTAAATGAAGAGATTCCTGTAGGAGCCAACCTTGTGGTCTACAAATGTCCATGTACAAGTATACATATTGAATCTCTTCAATATGGTATGGTAGGATTACAGGAACATAGTTCGTTAAAAGTAGCGTCACAGGTGGTCAAAATGGCTTTTGGCACATTGGCCTTCACCATCAGAGTAATGAATACAGAAGTTGGAAGGTCATGTTGCAGTTGCCACATTCAGTGTATGGCGTTCAGTTTTAGGCATCGTGTTATAGGAAAGAGGTTGTCAAACTGGAAAGGGTGCAGAGTAGAATTACAAGGATATTGCCAGGACTCGAGGAGCTGAGTTATAGGGTGAGGTTGAGCAGGCTAGGACTATATTCCTTGGAGCGCAGGGGTAATTGTATAGAGGTGTACAAAATCATGAGATTAGATCGGAGTAGGGGAATCGTGACTAGAGGACATAGGTAGGAGGTAGGCAGGTAGTATCGCAACGTTTAAGAAACATTTAGACAGGTACATGGATAGGACAGGTTTAGAGGGATATGGGCCAAACACAGGTAGGTGGGACTAGTGTAGATGGGACATGTTGGCTGGTGTGGGCAAGTTGGGCTGAAGGACCTGTTTCAACACTGCATTCATGGTCACTTATGCATCATTGTCAATACTCATGAAGAATCATCTCCCTCCCTCGAGCAAAGGGATGGACAAACCTTTGCCTTCTGCTGTAGGGTCAGCCTCTTGATGGAGATCAAGCTGTTTGACTTGGGGTCGCCAACCACCACCCACCATCCTTCCTCACGTTTCTGAAGAAGAGTGAACAAAGTTCAGATAATTAGAGAGTACAATTAAAAGCACTGGCAATGGCTGAGGGTTTCTGAGTGGTTGATATACTCACTTGAGGGAACAAGGGTGCAATGACAGGCCCAGTCACCTCTTCCTCACGCTCCAGTTGTACCATCACCACCACCGACGAGCCGCTGCACAAAAATGCACATTATGTCCACATGAGTAGCTGACAGCTGTTGCCGTTAAAAACATATGCACATCAGACCAGACTTAGCCCGTTATTTGGAGCACTCTTGGCTTCCTGTTTTCTCTCATTCAATCACGGCACCTAAACAGATGTGGGGAAACCCACGCTTTGTCTTTTATTTCCTTCAACGTTGAGTCAGTTTTCATTTCCCTTTGTATGAGCTGCAGTCATGGAGGTCATGGTTAATGGCACACTGGCAATCAAGCTGATGTCCTAATGCCTGCACTATGTTACATTTCTGTTCCTGATGAACTTCTAGAGGTTTATAAGATTCTGAGAAACAGACAGGGTAGATTGTCAGCCTTTTCTGCAACGTAGCGAAAATCTAAAATGGGCTTGAGTGAGAGGAGAAACATAAAGAACATCTGAATGGAAAGGTTTTTCACACAGAGGGTGGTGGTTACATGGACCAAGCTTCTAGAGCATATGCCAGCATAAATAATGATTTTTGAAAAGCATTTGGGCTACTACTTGGATAGGAAAGTAGTGGGCTGCAGGCAAATGGGATTTGTATTAATGGGCAACAGTCAGCATGGACGTGGGGCTGAAGAGAACCACATTAAACTGCCTTGCCAACTATTAACCCACTTTCACTCATTAAACCTGTCAATATCTCTGCTGTTCCCTTGGCCAATCAATACTTTGTCTTTTAGTAAATTACTCTCACCTTTTGATGATTTCTTTCTCAATCACCTCATAGGACAGCTCAATGTTGGGGTACCGGTTACAGAATCGGGCCACATCCATCATCTGTGCGTCGTTGAGCTGAAGGAGTATGTTGCGTTCGTCATCCTCCATTTCCATGATATCGAAGATACTGTCAGTTCCCTGCAGGAAAATCACTGCATGTTACCAACAAATACAGCCCTTCTGTTACAGCCAACTCATTCAGTCACTTCCCAAACTAGAGCAAACAGGAAGGGAAACTTTCACATTCACAAGATTAGAACATAGAACAGCACAGGAATGGGCTCTTTGCACACAACGTGCGGAACATGATGCCAAGACCAACTCTTCTCTGCCTGCTGACAATTTATATTTCTCCATTGCCTGTATATCCATATGCTATCTAAAAGCCTTTTAAATGACACCATTGTAACTACCCTATTTATGCCTCTCATAATTTTCTATACAATTTAATTTTATATTCAATACGTAATCAATATATAATATTCAATTCATTGATTTGAAAGAATCATTGAATCAATACACTCGCATCAGGTCTCCCCTCAGCCTCTGATGCTGCTGAGCAAACAAAGCACGTTTGTGCATCCTCTCCTTACTCAAATCCAGGCAGCATTCTGGTAATCCTCTTCTGCACCCTCTCCAAGACCACCACATCCTTCCTGTAATGAGGTGATCAGAACTGCACACAAATCCGGATGCGGTCTAACTAAAATCCTATTAAGCTGCAACATGATTTCCTGATTCTTATACTGATGAAGGCAAGCCTTCTTTATGTTGCCACTTTCAGGGAGCTATAAACCTAAACCCAAGACTCCTCGGTACATCAATGCTGTTAAGGGTCTTGTCATTAACTATACTTTTCCTTTACATTTAACCTCCCAAAGTGCAATATTTGTCCAAAGTTGCTCGGATTAAACTCCATCTGCCCATTTTTGTAGCTGATCTATCTCCCACTGTATACTTCGGCAGCCTTCCTTCCTCACTGCTTGCAAATCAGCAATCGTGATTTTTTCAAAATATCCATTATATTTCTAGGAATTACTCATTCCGCTCAAAGTGTACATCTCAATTTCTCTCCCCTGTTCTGGTGCCAATATAAGGTCTCAACTAATTAACTATTTGGCAGTAGATAATGTAAAGGAAAGGCTTTATTGCTGCAGTCCTGAGTGTTTAGTTGTAGTCACTGTATCATTATAACAGTGTCCAGTGGGCACATGCCCTTTCCCCCACACTCCATTTCATTGCCGCTGCCAGTACAAGTTAAGTTTGAGCATTTGGTACCCAGCCGGGTTCTTACCCTGTCCGTACAGCGCTTGACATGTTCAGATGTGAAATGTGGAAGCTGCTTCAGGTACGAGTCCTTGGACCACATGGCCTGTGTGACCATCTGGGCCAGTTCCATTGCAGCCAGCGCTGGGCTGAGCCAGCCATTGCTGGACAGCACATCCACACAAGCTTGGATTAAACGGATCGCCTGGGGAAAGAAGCAGTACAGTGCAGGTCAGCACATTCAAGAACGATCCAAGTCTGGCCAACCACAGGCTAAACAGTTTACAACACTAGGTCTGTGAGTGGCTCACTTTGCTGAGGATCTCCTCTGTGTCTGACTGCAGCTCAGCGCTCAGCTGCATGCGGGACAGGTGAGCCTGCAGGAGGAGGTTCGTCTTCACATGGGGGTCGTTGAATTTTGGGTTGTTCAGTTTGTGAGGAACCTTCTGGTACAGCTGTTAATTACAAGGAACATAAGACAGTCAATGCATTGATTGATTGGCAGCCTAACCCTGCTCCTGTCCCCACCAACAGCCTCGAGCCATTCCCAATTACCACTGACCTGTCTCAGCAGATTATCCTCATGGTGCCTGATGGGAATATTTTCATACTCTGCCGCATTGGAGATGATTTCAATCAGGCCCCGGATCTTGGTTTTGGCGTTCAGAGACATACTGAACAGTTCTATAAATCAAACCACGCACACAAAACAAAAATCAGTTTCCAATACACCCATTCCTGCAGCACAACTAACATCACCTGACAACTGGGACTGGCACAGACGTGTCGGGCCAAGGGGCCTGTTTCCGTGCTGTATATCACAGTGGAAATAGGCCACAGCCCCTCAATGGCACAGAGATGTATTAGCGAATCAATCTGTTGCAATGGAGTTTGGAATGTACTTACACAAGTTTGTTGTGGGAATGAAACTCACAATGAATCTCATATTTCGCTTGGGTAGATCACACTAGCAGTATGAACATTGACTTCTCTAACTTCAAATAGCCCTTGCTTTCCCTCTCTCTCCAACCCCTCCCCAGTTCTCCCACCAGTCTTACTGTCTCCGACTACATTCTATCTCTGTCCCGCCCACTCCCCTGACATCAGTCAGAAGAAGGGTCTTGACCCGAAATGTCTCCAGAGATGCTGCCTGTCCCGCTGAGTTACGCCAGCATTTTGTGTTTACCTTCGATTTAAACCAGCATCTGCAGTTCTTTCCTACACATTTCCTTCACAATGAATCTGTCGTTTTCTGGAGCTTACCAATGGTGGTGTAATTGATGTAATAATAAGCTGCGATCATTCCCAAGTTCAGGGGAGCCACATCCATCTCATCCTCGATGCTGATGCACTTGGACTGCTCCAGGTCATTCAGAGTATTTTCCACCAGCTGTGAGAGGTGATCTGAGAGATGTCTGTGCGACACACCTACAATGCAAACACAGCATATAGTATAGTTGGAGGCAGAGCTCAGCTATTACATTCAGATATACTTACTCGCAACACCAGAAAATCAATTCTTAAACAGAAATTAGATGAAGTAGTATCAGGTGAATTGATATTACAGGTTACACTGATGGAGCCACAGGCAGCAGGAGAAATCTCACTGCCCAAGTGCCTCTAACAAGTGCATGCTGAAAAGTGGCGCCCCGCAACAGAATCCTGGTCACTTTCATTCTCCTATTTAAGATACTCGATGGTTTCAATTGAAGCATAATTTTAATCGAAGTTTCTAATTGCTATTTCAAAAATATTTTAAAATTTGTATTTGTGGACGAAAGGATAATAGAATAGTTGAGATCAGGTAAAGAATGAAGAAAGAACTCACATTTTTATTAACCTGTTTTCTACTTTAGCTTTAGAGATACAGCGCGGAACAGGCCCTTCAGCCCACCGGGTCCGCGCCGACCAGCAATTCCCGCACATTAACACTATCCTACACCCACTAGGGACAATATTTATATTTACCAAGCCAATTAACCTACAAACCTGTACGTCTTTGGAGTGTGGGAGGAAACCAAAGATCTCGGAGAAAACCCACGCAGGTCACGGGGGGAATGTACAAACTTCGTACAGACAGCACCCGTAGTCGGGATCAAACCTGAGTCTCCGGCGCTGCATTCGCTGTAAGACAGCAACTCTACCGCTGCGCCACCGTGACCACCCTTAATACCCTCAGATATTCTACATCACAAAGTACTTGAAGTGTAGTTACTGCTACAATACAGTAAATGCAGCCGGTAAATTGCTCACGTTAAGATTTCACAAACGGCAAGGAGTCAAATGGCTTGTTTGAGGAAAAGGTTGGTGGGAGAGAAGGATGGGAGGGAATGAAAGGAGAGAACACCATTATTATCCAAATAACACTGTCCGGGTGCAGTCCTGTTGAGGGAAGTGCCCTGTGAGAAAGGTACGAGTCTTTGGCTGCGAGGAGGCGGAGGTGAGGGGGCTGAGGTGAGGAGGTTACGCTTGTTTTTGAGCCTGAATTGTTTTTGACTTCACTAAAGTAATGGCGGACAAGTTGGTGCAGTGTGTTTCCTGCAGGATGTGGGAAGGTAGGGACACCGCTGGAGGTTCTGGGAGCGACACTTGCAAGAACTGTGTCCAGGTGCGTCTCCTGAATGGACGTGTGGTGGAGTTGGAAAAGCTCCGGCCATCCGGGAATGCGAGAGTTTCCTGGACAGGACCTACTGTGAGGCTGTCACGCCAAGGGTCCAGGTCGAGTGAAGGTGGGAGACCGTTTCAGGGGGAGCAAACGTGGACTACAGGAGACCCCGGTAGCTGTGCCTATTGCAAACAGGTACACCCTCTTGGGAGCTGTTGGGGCAGAAGACGCTTCCATTCCGAGCGGCGGACGTGTTGGCAGATCTAACGCAGGCAAGGAAACTCGACCGGGGAGACCGAAGTCAGGAAGAGCCATAGTAGTGGGTGACTCCATTGTCCGAGGTACGGACAGTAGATTCTGTGGCCGCAGGCGGGACTCGAGGATGGTCTGTTGCCTCCCTGGTGCCAGGGTTCAAGACATCACGGAGCTGCTTCAGAACATCCTAGCGAGGGAAGGTGATCAACCGGAAGTGGTTGTGCACGTGGGCACGAACGACGTCGGGAGGAAGAGGAAGGAGATACTGCGACGTGAGTTTAGAGAGTTAGGAAGAAGACTGAGAAGTAGGACGTCGAAGGTGGTTGTCTCTGGACTGCTACCTGTACCTCGTGCTAGTGAGGGCAGGAACAGAGAGATCGGGGATATGAATGTATGGCTGAGGGGCTGGTGCAGCGAGCAGGGATTTAGATTTCTATCTCTTCTGGGGTAGGGGTGACCTGTACAAAAGGGACGGGTTACACCTTAACAGCAGAGGGACCAACATTCTGGCAGGTAGGTTTGCTAGTGCTACAAGTGTGGCTTTAAACTAAGTAGTGGGGGGGAGGGGTTGACAAACTGGGAATATGGAGATGGAGTTAAAGGGGAAGCAAATACAGGAGAAATTGCAAAGGACTCTCGAATGAATGGGGAGGGAAGTTCTAGAAGGGATAAGAGAGTAAGGTCAGGGCCAATTGTGGCTGGTGTGAGAGGGGAGGTGAATACGGAAATTAAAGTGTTGTATTTAAATGCGTGAAGTATAAGAAATAAAGTGGTTGAGCTTGAGGCTCAGTTAGACATTGGCAAGTATGATGTTGTGGGAATCACTGAGACATGGCTGGGAACTGAATATTCAGGGGTACACAACATATAGAAAAGACAGACAGGTGGGCAGAGGGGGTGGGGTCGCTCTGTTGGTGAGGAATGATATTCACTCCCTTGCAAGGGGTGACATAGAATCAGGAGATGTTGAATCAGTATGGGTAGAAATGAGGAATTGTAAGGGTAAAAAGACCCTTATGGGACTAATCTACAGGTCCCCAAACAGTAGCCTCGACATAGGGTGCAAGTTGAATGAGGAGCTAAAATTGGCATGTCACAAATGTAATGCTACGGTGGTTATGGGAGATTTCAACATGCAGGTAGACTGGGAAAATCAGGTTGGTAATGGACCCCAGGAAAGAGTTTGTGGAGTGTCTCCGAGATGGATTCTTAGAACAGCTTGTACTGGAGCCTACTAGGAAGAAGGCAATTCTGGATTTAGTGTTGTGTAATGAACCTGATCTGATAAGGGGACTCGAGGTAAAAGAGCCATTAGGATGCAGTGATCACAATATGATAGGTTTTACTCTACAAATTGAGAGGGAGAAGGGAAAATCGGAAGTGTCAGTATTACAGTATAGCAAAGGGGATTACAGAGGCATGAGCTGGCAAGAATCGACTGGAAGGAGGCCCTCGCAGGGAAGACGGTGGAACAGCAATGGCAGGTATTCCTGGGAATAATGCAGAAGTTGCAGGATCAATTTATCCCAAAGAGGAGGAAAGATTCCAAGGGGAGTAAGAGACACCCGTGGCTGACAAGGGAAATCAAGGACAGCATAAAAATAAAAGAGCAGAAGTACAACAAAGCAAAGAAGAGTGGGAAGCCAGACGATTGGGACTTTTTTAAAGAGTAACAGAAAATGACTAAGAAGGCAATACGGGGAGAAAAGATGAGGTACGAGGGTAAACTAGCCAATAATATAAAGGAGGATAGTAAAAGCTTTTTTAGGTATGTAAAGAGGAAAAAAATATTCAAGGCAAATGTGGGTCCCTTGAAGGCAGAAGTGGGGGAATTTATTATGGGAAACAAGGAAATGGCAGACGAGTTGAACCGGTACTTTGGATCTGTCTTCACTAAGAAAGATACAAGCAATCTCCCAGATGTTCTAGTGGGCAGAGATCCTAGGGTGACGGAGGAACTGAAGGAAATTCACATTAGGCAGGAAATGGTGTTGGGTAGACTGATGGGACTGAAGGCTGATAAATCCCCAGGGCCTGATGGTCTGCATCCCAGAGTACTTAAGGAGGTGGCGCTAGAAATTGTGGACGCATTGGTGATCATTTTCCAATGTTCTATAGATTCAGGATCAATTCTTGTGGATTGGAGGGTAGCTAATGTTGTCCCACTTTTTAAGAAAGGAGGGAGAGAGAAAACGGGAAATTATAGACCAGTTAGTCTGACATCAGTGGTGGAGAAGATGCTGGAGTCAACTATAGAAGACGAAATTGCGGAGCATTTGGATAGTAGTAACAGGATTGTTCCGAGTTAGCATGGATTTACGAAGGGGAAATCATGCTTGACTAATCTTCTGGAATTCTTTGAGGATGTAACCAGGAAAATTGACAGGGGACAGTCGGTGGATGTGGTGTACCTTGACTTTCAGAAAGCCTTTGACAAGGTTCCACATAGGAGATTAGTGGGCAAAATTAGAGCACATGGTATTGGAGGTAGGGTACTGACATGGATAGAAAATTGGTTGACAGACAGAAAGCAAAGAGTGGGGATAAATGGGTCTCTTTCAGCATGGCAGGCAGTAACTAGTGGGGTACCGCAAGGCTCGGTGCTGGGACCGCAGCTATTTACAATAAACATTAATGACTTGGATGAAGGGATTAAAAGTACCATTAGCAAATTTGCAGATGATACAAAGCTGGGTGGTAGTGTGAACTGTGAGGAAGATACTATGAGGTTGCAGGGTGACTTGGACAGGTTGTGTGAGTGGGTGGATGCATGGCAGATGCAGTTTAATGTGGATAAGTGTGAGGTTATCCACTTTGGTGGTAAGAATAGGAAGGCAATAGGAAGAATAGGAAGAGTATTATCTGAATGGTGTCAAGTTAGATACAGGGGACGTACAACGAGATCTGGGTGTCCTAGTGCATCAGTCACTGAAAGGAAGCATGCAGGTACAGCAGGCAGTGAAGAAAGCCAATGGAATGTTGGCCTTCATAACAAGAGGAGTTGAGTATAGGAGCAAAGAGGTCCTTCTGCAGTTGTACAGAGCCGTAGTGAGACCGCACCTGGAGTACTGTGTGCAGTTTTGGTCTCCAAATTTGAGGAAGGATATTGAGGGCGTGCAGCGTAAGTTTACTAGGTTAATTCCCGGAATGGCGGGACTATCATATGTTGAAAGACTGGAGCGACTAGGCTTGTATACACTGGAATTTAGAAGGATGAGAGGAGATCTTATCGAAACGTATAAGATTATTAAAGGGGGAGGCAGGAAACATGTTAGAGGCAGGAAACATGTTCCCAATGTTGGGGGAATCCAGAACAAGGGGCCACAGTTTCAGAATAAAGAGTAGGCCATTTAGAACTGAGATGAGGAAAAACCTTTGCAGTCAGAGTTGTTAATCTGTGGAATTCTCTGCCTCAGAAGGCAGTGGAGCCCAATTCTCTGAATGCATTCAAGAGACAGCTGGATAGAGCTCTTAAGGATAGCAGAGTCAGGGGGTATGGGGAGAAGGCAGGAACGGGGTACTGATTGAGAATGATCAGCCATGATCACATTGAATGGCGGTGCTGGCTCGAAGGGCCGAATTGTCTATTGTCTATTTCATATCAGCCAAAGATTTCAGAAACTGTATTTTAATATCTCATCTGAAAGTCTGCAGCTCTGACAAAGCAGTGTTCCCTCAGTACTACACTGGAATGGCAGCTTGGATTATGCAGTGGAATTTAAACATTAACTCATCAGCCAAAAGGTGCAAGTGCCAGTGAGAAAATTCTGCTGAATAAATCATCCAAAGGGTCATACACATACCCTGTAAATTGTAGTAATTTGGATTCTGAGTCATCCTTCGGTAAAGGAAGGTCCAAGTCAGGTAGTCCACAGCATCCTGCTTGTTTTCAATGGTTTTGGTGACAATCTCGGCATTGAAATGGTCATGCAGGCAGTGGTCAAGATGGGACTCAACTGGCAGTGGCTCATACAGGAACTTCTTGAAGAAATCCTGGAACAAAGGATGAATCCAAGCATCAGTAACTGTACAGATAATGTTAGATACATAGAAAATGGGTGCAGGAGGAGGCCATTCGACCCAGCACTGCCATTCAATGTGATCATGGCAGATCATCCACAATCAGTACCCTGTTCCTGCTTTCTCCCCATATCCCTTGATTCCGCTAGCCCTAAGAGCTCTATCCAACTCTCTCTTGAAAGCATCCAGTGAATTGGCCTCCACTGTCTTCTGAGTCAGAGAATTCCACAAATTCACAACTCTCTGGGTGAAAAAGTTTTTCCTCATCTCAGTTCTAAATGGCCGACCCCTTATTCTTAAACTGTGGCCCCTGGTTCTGGACTCCTCCAACATCAGGAGCATGTTTCCTGCATCCAGTGTGCCCAATCCCTTAATAATTTTATATGTTTCTATAAGATCCTCTCATCCTTCTAAATTCCAGTGAATACAAGCCCAGTCTTTCCATTCTTTCATCATATGTCAGTCCCACCATCCCGGGAATTAACCTGGTGAACCTACGCTGCACTCCCTCAATAGCAAGAATGTCCTTCCTTAAATTAGGAGACCAAAACAGCACACAATACTCCAGGTGTGGTCTCACCAGGGCCCTGTACAACTGCAGTAGGACCTCTTTGCTCCTACACTCAATTCCTCTCGTTATGAAGGCCAACATGCTATTAGCTTTCTTCACTGCCTGCTGCAGCTACATGCTTACTTTCAGTTACTGATAGAAACATAGAAAATAGGTGCAGGAGGAAGCCATTCGGCCCTTCGAGCCAAAATCGCCATTCATTGTGAACATGGCTGATCATCCACAATCAGTAACATGTGCCCAACTTCTCCCCATATCCCTTGATTCCATTAGCCCCCAGAGCTCTATCGAACTCTCTCTTAAATTCATCCAGTGATTTGGCCTCCACTGCCCTCAGTGGCAGATAATTCTACAAATTCACAACTCTCTGGGTGAAAAAGTTCCTTCTCACCTCAGTTTTAAATGGCCTCCCCTTTATTCTAAGACTGTGGCTTCTGGACTCCCCAACATTGGGAACATTTTTCCTGCATCTAGCTTGTCCAGTCCTTTTATAATTTTATATGTCTCTATAAGATCCCCTCTCATCCTTTTAAACTCCAGTGAATACAAGCCTAGTCTTTTCAATCTTTCCTCCTATGACAGTCCCGCCATCCCAGGGATCAATCTCGTGAACCTACGCTGCACTGCCTCAATTACAAGGGTGTTCTTCCTCAAATTAGGAGACCAAAACTGTACACAATACTCCAGATGTGGTCTTACCAGGGCCCTATACAACTGCAGAAGAACCTCTTTCCTCTTAAACTGAAATCCTCTCGTTATGAAGGCCAAAATGCCATTAGCTTTCTTCACTGCCTGCTGTACCTGCACGCCAACTTTCAGTGACTGGTGTACAAGGTCACCCAGGTCACGCTGCACCTCCCCCTTACCTAACCTAACACCATTGAGATAGTAATCTGCCTCCTTGTTTTTGCCGCCAAAGTGGATAACCTCACATTAAACCACATTATACTGCATCTGCCACGCATCTGCCCACTCACTCAACCTGTCCAGGTCACCCTGCAACCTCCTAACATCCTCTTCACAGTTTACACTGCCACCCAGCTTTGTGTCGTCTGCAAACTTGCTAGTGTTACTTCTAATTCCTTCATCCAAATCATTAATATATATGGTAAACAGTTGCGGCCCCAACACAGAGCCTTGCGGCACTCCACTCGCCACTGCCTGCCATTCTGAAAAGGAACCGTTTATAGACAATAGACAATAGGTGCAGGAGTAGGCTATTCGGCCCTTCGAGCCAGCACCACCATTCAATGTGATCATGGCTGATCATTCTCAATCAGTACCCCGTTCCTGCCTTCTCCCCATACCCCCTGACTCTGCCATCCTTAAGAGCTCTATCTAGCTCTCTCTTGAATGCATTCAGAGAATTGGCCTCCACTGCCTTCTGAGGCAGTGAATTCCACAGATTTACAACTCTCTGACTGAAAAAGGTTTTCCTCATCTCCCTTCTAAATGGCCTACCCCTTCTTCTTAAACTGTGGGCCCCTGATTCTGGGATCCTGATTCCCAACATTGGGAACATGTTTCCTGCCTCTAACGTGTCAAACCCCTTAATAATCTTATACGTTTCGATAAGATCCCCTCTCATCCTTCTAAATTCCAGTGTATATAAGCCTAGTCGCTCCAGTCTTTCAACATATGACAGCACCACCATTCCTGGAATTAACCTAGTAAACTTACGCTGCACGCCCTCAATAGCAAGAATATCCTTCCTCAAATTTGGGGACCAAAACTGCACACAGTACTCTAGGTGCAGTCTCATTCCTGCTCTTTGCTTCCTGTCTGCCAACCAATTCTCTATCCATGTCAACACTCTACCCCCAATACCATGTGCTCCAATTTTGCTCACCAATCTCCCGTGTGGGACCTTATCAAAGGCTTTCTGAAAGTCTGGATACACTGCATCCACTGGCTCCCCTTCATCCATTTTACTGGTCACATCCTCAAAAAATTCCAGAAGATTAGTCAAGCATGATTTCCCTTTCATAAATCCATGCTGACTTGGACTTATCCTTTTACTGCTATCCAAATGCACCGTTATTACCTCTTTAATAATTGACTCCAGCATCTTCCCCACCACCGATGTCAGGCTAACTGGTCTGTAATTCCCCGTTTTCTCTCTCGCTCCTTTCTTGAAAAGTGGGATAACATTAGCTATCCTCCAATCCACAGGAACTGATCCTGAATCTATTGAACATTGGAAAATGATCACCAATGCGTCCACTATTTCTAGAGCCACCTCACTGAGTACCCTGGGATGCAGACCATCAGGCCCAGGGGATTTATCATCCTTCAGTCCCATCAGTCTACCCAGGACTATTTCTCGCCTAATGTAAATATCTTTCAGTTCCTCGACCCCCCTAGATCCTCTGTCCTCTAGTACGTCTGGGAGATTGTTTGTGTCGTCCTTAGTGAGGACAGATCCGAAGTACCTGTTCAACTCTTCTGCCATTTCCTTGTTACCCATAATAATTTCACCCGTGTCTGCCTTCAAGGGACCCACATTTGTCTTTGTTAATCTTTTTCTCTTAACATATCTAACATTTTACTGTCCTTCTTTATATTCTTGGCCAGCTTCCCCTCGTACTTCATCTTTTCAGCCCGTATTGCCTGTTTTGTTACCTTCTGTTGTCCTTTGAAAGTTTCCCAATCCTCTGGCTTCCCGCTACTCTTTGCTGTGTTATACATCTTTTGTTTTAGTTTTATTCCATCCCTAACTTCCCTTGTCAGCCACGGTTGCCTCCTACTCCCCTTACAATCTTTGTTCCTTTTCATGGAATGAAATGATCCTGCATCCTCCGGATTATGCCCAGAAATTCCTGCCATTGCTGTTCCACCGTCAATCCTGCTAGGATCCCTTTCCAGTCGACCTTGGCCAGCTCCTCTCTCATGCCTTCATAGTCCTCTTTGTTCAACTGCAACACTGACACTTCCAATTTAACCTTCTCCCTCTCAAATTGCAGATTAAAACTAATCAAATTATGATCACTACCTCCAAGCGGTTCCTTTATCTCGAGTTCTCTTATCAAATCTGGTTCATTGGACAACACTAATTCCAGAATTGCCCTTTTCTGGTAGGCTCCATTACAAGCTGCTCTAAGAATCCATCTCGGAGGCACTCGACAAACTCTCTTTCTTGGGGTCCAGAACCAACATGATTTTCCCAGTCTACCTGCACATTGAAATCCCCCATCACCACAGTGGCATTACCTTTGTTACATTCCAGCTTTAACTCCTGCTGCAACTTACACCCTACATCCGGGCTGCTATTTGGGGGTCTGTAGACAACTCCAATTAGTGTCTTCTTACCTTTGCAATTCCTCAACTCAATCCACAGTGACTCTACCTCGTCAGTCCCGATGTCACCCTTCACAAGGGACCGAATTTCGTCCCTCACCAACAGAGCTACCCCACCTCCTCTGCCCACCTGCCTGTCCTTTCTATAGGATGTATAACCCTATTAAGTTTCCAGGCTCGATCCTCCTGTACCCTCATGCAGAGAGTACATATCTCTGTAATATGTACAAGGCACACCCAGGTCTTGTTGCACTTCCCCTTTTCTAATCTGACACCATTCAGATAATAATCTGCCTTCTTGTTCTTGCCACCAAAGTGGATAATCTCACATTTATCCACATTATACTGCATCTGCCATGCTTCTGTCCACTCACCCAACCTATCCAAGTCACCCTGCATCCTCATAGCATCCTCTTCACAGTTCACACTGCCACCCAGCTTTGTGTCATCTGCAAATTTGTTAATGGTACTTTTAATTTCTTCATCTATATCATTAATATATATTATAAATAGCTGCAGTCCCAGCACCGAGCCTTGCGGCACTCCACAAGTCACAACCTGCCATTCTGAAAGGGATCTGTTAATTCCTGCTCTTAGTTTCCTATCCATGTCAATACCCTACTCCCCAATACCATGTGCTCTAATTTTCCCCACTAATGCGCCGCTATTACCTGTTTAATAATTGACTCCAGCATCTTCCCCACCACCGATGTCAGACTAACTGGTTTATAATTCCCTGCTTTCTCTCTCCCTCCTTTCTTGAAAAGTGGGATAACATTAGCTACCCTCCAATCCACAGGAACTGATCCAGTATCTATAGAACATTGGAAACTGATCACCAATGCGTCCACGATTTCTAGAGCCACCTCCCTGAGTACCTGGGATACAGACCATCAGGCCCTGGGGATTTATCAGCCTTCAGTCTCATCAGTCTACCCAATACTATTTCCCCACTAATGTCAATTTTTTTCAGTTCCTCTGTATCCCTTGGTCCTCTGTCCCTTAGTACATCTGGGAGATTGTTTGTGTCTTCCTTGATGAAGACGGGACCAAAGTACCTGTTCAACTCGTCTGCCATTTCCTTGTTCCCCATAATAAGGGGACCTACACAGTAAATGGTCGACCTCTGGGTGGTGTTGTAGAGCAGAGGGATCTAGGAGTACAAGTGCATGTTTCCTTGAAGCTGGAGTCGCAGGTAGATAAGGTGGTCAAAAAGGCTTTTGGCATTTTTTGGCCTTCATCCGTCAGAGTATTGAGTATAGAAGTGGGAAGTCATGTTGCAGTTGTATAAGACGTTGGTGAGACCGCATTTAGAATATTGTGTTCAGTTCTGGGCACCATGTTATAGGAAAAACATCGTTAAGCTTGAAAGGGTTCAGAAAAGATTTACGAGGATGTTGCCAGGACTAGAGGGTGTGAACTATAGGGAAAGGTTGAGGAGGCTGGGTCTCTAATCTATGGAGAGTAGGAGGATGAGGGGTGATCTTATAGAGGTATACAAAATCATGAGAGGAATAAATTGGGTAGATGCACAGTCTTTTATCCAAAGTAGGGGAATCGAGGACCAGCGGACATAGATAGGTTCAAGGTGAAGGGGAAAAGATTTAATATGAATCCGAGGGGTAACCTTTTCACACAGAGGGTGGTGGGTGTATGGAACAAGCTGCCAGAGGAGGTAATTGAGGCTGGGACTATCCCATCGTTTAAGAAACAGTTGGACAGGTACATGGATAGGACATGTTTGGAGGGTTATAGTCCAAGCGCAGGCAAGCTGGGACATTGTTGGCCGGTGTGGGCGAGTTGGGCCAAAGGGCCTGTTTCCACACTATCACTCTATGACTATGACTCTAATAGATTCACCTGTTTCTGTCTTCAAGGGACCCACATTTGTCTTAACTAATCTGTTCCTTTTACTATCTAGAAGCTTTTACTATGACTCTATGACTATCTTCCTTTATATTCTTGGCCAGCTTACCTTCGTACTTTATCGTTTCTCCCCGTATTGCCTTTTTAGTTACCTTCTGTTGTTCTTTAAAAGCTTCCCAATCCTCTGGCTTCCCGCTCATCTTTGCTATGTTATACGTCTTCTCTTTTAGTCTTATACTGTCTTTGACTTCCCTTGTCAGCCACGGTTGCCTCTTACTCCCCTTAGATTCTTTCCTCCTCTTTCGAATGAAATGATCCTGCATCTTCTGGATTATTCCCAGAAATTCCTGCCATTGCTGTTCCCCCGTCATCCCTGCAGAAGCACAACAAAGATGCAACCCATGATGCTCACCTTTTTAGACCCTTGACACATAATAACACAACGTCCCTCGTCATCTTGCAATGGCCGGTTAGCACGTCCCACCATCTGCAGAACATCATAAATGGGGTAATCCACATACCTAAAATAATAAAAGTACAAGTCAATTGGTAACTCAGATAAATGTACAGTACTCTGAACAAATAGCTAACGAGCATGGAACTGATTTACACTTCAAGTGAAGATAGACACAAAAAGCTGGAGTAACTCAGTGGGACAGGCAGCACCCTGGAGAGAAGGAATAGGTGATATTTCAGGTCGGGACCATTCTTTATGGCCCTCTTTAAAAATTCCAGTTATCGTGTATATTATGTCCTCAAGCGTATTCCTTTTTCCTCATCAGAATCTTGAATACACACTCACCCATCATCCCTCCACCAGACCTCACCTCACAATAGTCCTTACACACTTCAAGTGAACGGGGATGTGCATTCACGATTCTGATGAGGAATAAGTAATACACTTGAGGAAAGGCAATCTGCTTCACTCAGCAGACCTGCGGTCATCTGGCGACATACTATACACGATAACTGGAATTAAAGAGGTGCAGTGATGCAGAAGACCATGAGGGGCACAGGTGGGGCAGACAGTAGAAAACTCCTTGGTTTTGACAAACTCTTGGCAAAGGTTTAGTCAGAAACAGGCTTCGAAGGGATCTGAAGAAAGTGTTTTTTTAATCCAGTGGCTGGAAAGTGGAAGGCAGAGACTCCCACAACAGTTTAGAAGCATCTTTACGAGCACTTTAATCACCGAGGGGTGAGGGGCTGGTTTCCGTGCTCTATGTCTGTTTACCCTCAGAGAATTAAATCAATTATACATGCCCAATGAGTCTCAGAGTGAGTGAATACAAGGTCAGAGAAACTATGAAGGCATTTGAAATGGACAGGCAGACATTTTGGGTGGAGACTCTTCTTCGGGAGCCTGATGAAAGCTCCCGACCAGAAACTTCACCTGTCCATTTGCTCCACAGATGCTGCCTGACCTGCTATGTTCTTCCAACCTATGTTTCACTCAAGATCCGTAGTTTCTGGTGTATCTACAAACTAGGGACTTGTATTAGAAAACACAACTCTACAGGGTATTATCAACTGACTCCTTTGACAGCAATAAAAACAACATGCAAGGATATGATCGCCCACCCAGAGTGGGCATCAGCAAAGTATGAACTGGAAAAGAAAAATCTGTTCTTATATATCGTTTAACACTTAAAACTACTTCACCACCAATTGAGTTCCTTCAAATGCAATCAATGCTATTACACAGGAAATGCATTAGCTACAAGTCCAAAGTCATCCAGGAGGCTGTTGCACAAGGTTCAAGATATTGACGATAATACATTTGTGTGGGAAGTGGATTCATTAACTGCAAGAAAGCAGTGGTAATCTGGCCAGTTGGCAGCCTGTAACCACTGGTGTATACGGGGACCAGCACTGGAATTTCAGCTATCGGTGTTAATGTTTCAGACTGACGAAGGGTCTCGACCCGAAACGTCACCCATTCCTTCTCTCCAGAGATGCTGCCTGTTACTCCAGCATTTTGTGTCTACCTTCGATTTAAACCAGCATCAGCAGTTCTTTCCTACACTTAATGTTTCAGACCACCGGCCCGGGGGGCATCAGAGCTTGCTAATGACAACTTGCAGACCAATTATCTGAGGTCTTCACAAAAATCTTCAACCTGTCCCTTTTAAAATCCACCATCCCTCCCTGCCTGAAGTCCGCCACAATCATCCCACTGCCGAAAAAGTCTGTCATCAGCGGCCTTAACGACTACCGTCCGGTAGCACTCACACCGGTCATCACAAAGTGCTTCGAGAGACTGGTCCTGCAGCACATCAAAGCCAGCCTCCCACCCACCTTCGACCCATACCAGTTTGCCTACAGAGCAAATAGGTCTACAGGGGATGCCATCGACACTGCTCTTCACACTGCACTGACCCACCTTGAACACCAGGGGAGCTATGTGAGGATGCTCTTCCTCGACTTCAGCTCTGCCTTTAACACGGTCATCCCGAGCAGACTGGTCACCAAACTTTCCGACCTTGGATTTTCCCAAACCATCTGCCAATGGATCAAGGACTTCCTGACCAACCGCCCCCAGACCGTCAAAATAGGCCCTCACCTCTCCTCCACCATTACACTGAGCACCGGCTCACCACAGGGCTGTGTGTTCAGCCCCATCCTTTACTCCCTCTACACTCACGACTGCGCCCCCACCCATCCCACCAACACCATCATCAAGTTCGCGGATGACACGACTGTGGTTGGACTCATCTCAGGAGGAGATGAGACAGCCTACAGGGATGAAATCCAAAGGCTGGCAGCATGGTGTTCAGTGAACAATCTTGTCCTGAACTCCTCCAAAACAAAGGAACTTATAATAGACTTCAGGAAAACCAGTGCAGAACACGACCCACTCTACATCAATGGGGTCTGTGTGGAAAGGGTACCCGCTTTCAGGTTCCTGGGTACGCACATCGCAGAGGATCTTACCTGGTCTACCAACACCATCACCACAGTGAAGAAGGCACAGCAGAGACTCCACTTCCTGAGGATCCTCAGGAAGACCAACCTGCAGGAGAAGCTCATGATGTCCTTCTATCGCTGCTCCATCGAGAGTGTGCTGGCATACTGTATAACCACATGGTATGCCAGCTGCTCAGAAAAGGCCAGGAAGGCCCTTCAGAGGGTCATCACGACGGCCCAGAAGATCATCGGCTGCTCACTGCCCTCCCTGGAGCACCTGTTCAGCCTACGCTGCCTCAGTAGAGCAGGCAAAATAATAAAAGACCCATCCCACCCCGGCCACCGTCTGTTTGTTCATCTGCCCTCTGGTCGACGTTTCAGGTCGATCAAATCCCGAACAAACAGACTTAAGAACAGTTTTTACCCCAGGGCCATACGAGAACTGAACACTACTTTCTGCACTAGGCAACTCTGTTAAAACTTTTGTACTTAATATAATTGCATTTATTTGTTTTTGCATTTATTGCATATATGTTTTTACGCACCGTCAGGATTGGCTATTTTTTAATTTCGTTGTACTCGTTGCAATGACAATAAATGAATATTATTATTATTATTATATTATTATTATTATTAAAAGGTTGGAGTGAATCCTGAGAAGCCTGACTGCAAAGGGATATAAACAGATGACGCCATTGGGAGAAGTATGGCAGATGAGGTAATGTGGAGAAACGCGAGGTAATGTGGAGAAACGCAAGGTTATCTAGGCCGCTACTGCACAGGGAAATACTGCTACAACTGTTGGTCACTTTGGTAGGGTCACGCCTGGGGTACTAAGGCAAGATCAATGTCTAAATGTGTATTCTGCAGGAAACCATTTCTCTGAGAGGGTTGTAAATCTTGGAATCCTCTATGTCAGAAAGCTGTGAATGAGGTGTCATTAGAGCACTCAGGCACGTTAGTAGTGGAATCAAAGCAACATACAGAGTGCTGGCCTTTGCAGTAAAGAATAAACTCCGATCACCTTCAGTCTTACTAAATGGCAGAGCAGGCATCTGCTCTGATGTTGTATATTCTCTGTAATGTGCACAAACAGCAGTTGATGTGGACAAAATCTGTGCTGATATTAAATGACAACAAAACTCACTATCCTTCAAAATAATATTGGGACATCTACATTTACCTGAGGTGGTTTAGCATCTCAACCAAAAAAAAGTTAAAAAACCAACAGAACTAATTAGTGGAAATGGGTTGGTTATAAACCCACCCACTGCTCGAATGCATGGACTGGTACAGACAGTTTTAAACTGATCAGAAACATAAACAGAAGAGGCCCATGAGACCAAGAGTGTTGATTCAGGCCTCATCTGACAACACAGTCGTGACGATGCATTCTCTAAGGTACTGCACTCCACTCCCTTAATGTTGGAACTGACTAATTCCGTACATAAAATCAAACGACTCACGCATGGATTTTGCCATTGTAGTACTGGGTATCCATGATGCTGACAAGGTGTGAGGAGATATTCATGCCCCAGCACAGGCTGCGTGATGCCACCACCACCTGCACTGCCCCTGCAAGCAAACACACCAAATTACGAGTTTAGTTCAGAGATACAGCACAGAAACAGGTCCATCGTCCCCCTACCCGGTCCACACCGACCAGCGACAATAGGGACAATTTACAATTTTACCAAGCCAATTACCCTACAATCCTGTACCTCTGGAGAGTGGGAGGAAACCGGAGCTCCCGAAGAAAACACGTAGGTCATGGGGAGAACGTACAAACTCCGTACAGACAGCACCCGTAGTCAGGATTGAACCACGGGTCTCTGTAAGGCTGTAGCTCTACCACTGCACCACCTAAATTAATCATCACTTTCACATCGTTGCTTCATAGAAACATAGAAAAATAGGTGCAGGAGTAGGCCATTCGGTCCTTCGAGTCAGCACCGCCATTCAATATGATCATGGCTGATCATCTAAATTCAGTACCCCATACCTGCTTTTTCCCCACATCCTTTGATTCCTTTAGGCCCAAGAGCAAAATCTTAACTCTCCCTTGAAAACATCCAGTGAATTGGTCTTCACTGCCTTCTGTGGCAGAGAACTCCACAGATTCACAACTCTCTGGATCAAAAGGTTTTTGCTCATCTCAGTCCTAAATGGCCTCCACCTTATTCTTAAACTGTGACCCCTGGCTCTGGATTCCCCCAACATCAGGAACATTTTTCCTGCATCTAGCCTGTCCAATCGCTTAAGAATTTTATATGTTTCTATAAGATCCTCTCTTATCCTTCTAAATTCCAGTGAATACAAGCCCCGTCGACCCATTCTTTCATCATGTCAGTCCCGCCATCCCGGGAATTAACCTGATGAACCTACGCTACACTCCCTCAATAGCAATAATGTCCTTCCTCAAATTGGGAGACCAAAATTGCACACAATACTCCAGGTGCGGTCTCAACAGGGCCCTGTACAATTGCAGTAGGACCTCCTTGCTCCTAAACTCAAATCCTCTCGTAATGAAGGCCAACATGCCATTGGCTTTCTTCACTGCCTGCTGTACCTGCATGCTTAATTTCAGTGACTGATGCACTAGGACACCCAGGTCTCGTTGCACCTCCCCTTTTCCTAATCTGACACCATTCAGATATTAATCTGCCTTCCTGTTCCTGCCAGCAAAGTGGATAACCTCACATTTATCCACATTATACTGCATCTGCCATGCATCTGTCCACTCACCCAACCTATCCAAGACGTTTAAAGACGTCTGTAATATTTGCCTTTGTAAAGGATGAATGTATAACTGAGATAAAGGAGTGTGGCAGAGGGAGGTCGGAAAGAAAAAAAAAGTGGGAGATGGATCAGGAGAGCGTGAAAAGGGGAGATGGAGGGGGCAGTAAGAAGGCTTTGGATAAGGACTCACATGGTGAGCTGGGTCACAAAGCTAAGGTCAGCTGGCTAACTGGATCCCTCATGGGAACAAGAAAAATGAATTCTGGAAGAATTCAGCAGTTCAAGCAGCATCTGTGGGGGTATAAAGTTGCAGGTCCAGCAGGAAAAAGAACAGGGCTAGGGGTAGTGAGGGTGGGATGTGAGATGGAGGGAAGGGGCTGAGAGATTGAGTGGAACAAAGGGTGGAGGTGGTGGAGAGATATGGGAGAGTTGGATAGAATAGTAGGAGAGGGGTGGAGGGAGACAGGAATAGAAGGAGGGGGTCCAGGAAAGAGGAGGGCAGTAGAGGGAGGGTGCAGCGTGATGGAGAGGGATGAAGAGAAGGGGGATAGAGGGAGGCAGGGATCAATGCACTGCCGGAAGCAATGGATCTTAACACCGCACAGAAACTTATCTTGGCTTGACAGGAACTTGTCAGGATCTGAGTCTTACCGGAGCGGAAGAGCTGCTCCACAACCCTCCGTTCAATTGGGCTGAGGCCCTCATGCAGATAACCAACTCCATTAGCAAGCGTCTCCTTCAAAGTGTTGTCATTCAACTTATCCAGGAATGGAATAAGATCTTTTTCCGTACAGTGCAGGAACCTGCAGGCCAGGAAGACAGAAATAAAGCTGGTCATCAGTTTAATCCATGACACCCGGTACATTGGAATACAGATATTTAACACCGAACAGTAGATATTGAGACGGTTAAACCGTGGCTGGTTGGAAGTTAAAGGTTTTGGTTTATTATTTGTCACATGTACCGAGGTACAGTGAAAACCTTTGTTATCATGCTATTCAATTAGGTCAGATAATACTTCCAGTTCTCTCCCCCCCTGCAATCAGTCTGAAGGGTTCCAACCCAAAATGTCACCTATCCATGTTCTCTTGGGACGCTACCTGACCTGCTGAGTTACTCCAGCACTTCGTCTCATTTTTTGTAAACCAACATCTGCAGTTCCTTGCGTCCCGATGATACTATACATAGATATAATCAAGCCAAACTCAAGTACAATAGGTAGATCACAGGAAAAGATACAGAGTGCAGAATATATATCTCAGCATTGTAGCACGCCAGTTCCAGAAACAAATTAAAACACTGCAGTTGAATTTTAGTCATGCAAACCAGGCAAATCCTACTTACAACCGCAAGGATCTTCTGATCATAGGATTCCAGTGCAATCGGGACCTTATGCGCGAATTTCCACACCCGCGAAATATACCGGAAGAGATAGCCAGGACACCGGGCTCTCCGTGGATAGTTGTCGGCGCGAACATGCGTCGCAGGCGGAGGAGAAACAGGAAGCAAAAGCGAGGACGCCGGTCCGGTATACTTGCCAAGCTAAAGAGACAGCCACACAAACCACCGCTACCCAGCATGTTTCTCACCAACGCCAGATCCATCATCAACAAAATGGACGAACTAAAACTACAGATATCAGCAAATAAACTCGTGGAGGACTGTTGCATTCTCTTAGTAACAGAGACATGGCTTCATCCACTTATCCCAGACGGAGCCATTGAGCTAGCCGGGCGTACAGCGTTTCGTTGGGACAGAAACATCGACTCCGGTAAGAGCAAGGGGGGGGGGGGGGTGGGGTTATGCATTTACGTGCACAACAACTGGTGCACTAACATCCAAATCATGGACAGCCATTGTTCTCCTGATCTGGAGTCCCTAACAGTTAAATGCAGGCCTTTTTACCTTCCTCGTGAATTTACAGGGGTTATAGTAACAGCAGTCTACATCCCACCGAATGCTAACGCTAGCACAGCTTTAGGCTACCTGCTCGGTGCAATAAACTCACAACAGAGCACATATCCAGAAGCAGCCCACATCATAGCCGGGGACTTCAATCATGCAGACCTAAAGTCAGTTCTCCCGAAACTTGAACAACACATAAGATGTGCTACCAGGGGGAAAAACACACTAGACAAGGTTTATTCAAATATCAGCACCACTACCACACCTGGGGCAGTCAGATCACCTGTCCATATTCTTAACTCCAGCATACACCCCACTCAGGAGGAAAGCTCCAGTCACCATAAAGACTGTTAAGACATGGCCTGAAGGAGCTTCCTCGCAGCTGCAGGATTGCTTCGAAAGGACCAACTGGGATATTTTTGAGGATCAGGACTTGGAGGAGTACACATCAACTGTACTTTGCTACATCCAAAACTGTGTTGACAATGTCACCGTCGACAAACGCATCCGCTTGTATCCCAATCAGAAGCCCTGGATGACAAAGGATGTCAGGTCTCTCCTCAAGGACCGTAACACCGCCTTCAGGTCTAGTGATAGAGCTCTATACAGTGCTGCTAGAACCAACCTGAAGAGAGGCATCAAGGATGCCAAAGCGTCCTACAAGAGGAAGATTGAGGACCACTTTACCAACAATGATCCACGGCGGGTATGGCAAGGCATCCAGCACATCACCAACTACAAGACCAGCAACCGCACGACTGCCGACGGCGACGCCTCGCTGGCAGAGGAACTTAACTGTTTTTTTGCTCGTTTCGAGGTGAAAGCTACAGTGGCAGACATAACACCCTCTCCAGCACCTGACAGCAACACCTTCACTGTGCAGGAGTATGATGTTAAGCGCGTGCTCAGAGCAGTGAATCCCAGGAAAGCTGCAGGCCCCGATGGTGTGACGGGCAGAGTGCTGAGGGAATGTGCAGACCAATTATCTGAGGTCTTCACAAAAATCTTCAACCTGTCCCTTTTAAAATCCACCATCCCTCCCTGCCTGAAGTCCGCCACAATCATCCCACTGCCGAAAAAGTCTGTCATCAGCGGCCTTAACGACTACCGTCCGGTAGCACTCACACCGGTCATCACAAAGTGCTTCGAGAGACTGGTCCTGCAGCACATCAAAGCCAGCCTCCCACCCACCTTCGACCCATACCAGTTTGCCTACAGAGCAAATAGGTCTACAGGGGATGCCATCGACACTGCTCTTCACACTGCACTGACCCACCTTGAACACCAGGGGAGCTATGTGAGGATGCTCTTCCTCGACTTCAGCTCTGCCTTTAACACGGTCATCCCGAGCAGACTGGTCACCAAACTTTCTGACCTTGGATTTTCCCAAACCATCTGCCAATGGATCAAGGACTTCCTGACCAACCGCCCCCAGACCGTCAAAATAGGCCCTCACCTATCCTCCACCATTACACTGAGCACCGGCTCACCACAGGGCTGTGTGTTGAGCCCCATCCTTTACTCCCTCTACACTCACGACTGCGCCCCCACCCATCCCACCAACACCATCATCAAGTTCGCGGATGACACGACTGTGGTTGGACTCATCTCAGGAGGAGATGAGACAGCCTATAGGGATGAAATCCAAAGGCTGGCAGCATGGTGTTCAGTGAACAATCTTGTCCTGAACTCCTCCAAAACAAAGGAACTTATAATTGACTTCAGGAAAACCAGTGTAGAATACGACCCACTCTACATCAATGGGGTCTGTGTGGAAAGGGTACCCGCTTTCAGGTTCCTGGGTACGCACATCGCAGAGGATCTTACCTGGTCTACCAACACCATCACCACAGTAAAGAAGGCACAGCAGAGACTCCACTTCCTGAGGATCCTCAGGAAAACCAACCTGCAGGAGAAGCTCATGATGTCCTTCTATCGCTGCTCCATCGAGAGTGTGCTGGCATACTGTATAACCACATGGTATGCCAGCTGCTCAGAAAAGGACAGGAAGGCCCTTCAGAGGGTCATCACAACGGCCCAGAAGATCATCGGCTGCTCACTGCCCTCCCTGGAGCACCTGTTCAGCCTACGCTGCCTCAGTAGAGCAGGCAAAATAATAAAAGATCCATCCCACCCCGGCCACCGTCTGTTTGTTCATCTGCCCTCTGGTCGACGTTTCAGGTCGATCAAATCCCGAACAAACAGACTTAAGAACAGTTTTTACCCCAGGGCCATACGAGAACTGAACACTACCTTCTGCACTAGGCAACACCGTTAAAAAATCTTTGTACTTAATATAATTGTATTTATTTGTTTTTGCATTTATTGCATATATGTTTGTACGCACCGTCAGGATTGGCTATTTTTTAATTTCGTTGTACTCGTTGCAATGACAATAAATGAATATTATTATTATTATTAGATGCAGAGCACAAGATGCAGGAGTCATCTGGCCCTTGAGTCTCCTTCACCAGCAGATTACTGCCAATGTCAGCTGCTGTCCCAGGCATCCATTGGTTGTGTAAGTGGAAGTGCCTGTGGTGAATGATGTGTTCTCCTCTGCTCTCCAGGCTAGAAAGTTCTAACGATTTAACTCACTCTGTGTGAAGAAACCCTTGTCATCTCAGACTGATATTTTTAAAAACTTGATGCTTGGAAGGCACAAGATGGTGCCAGGAGCGTGGTGACACTTTGTGCAATGCCTCAGAAGAAACCTACTATTTCTTACCATACAATCATTGCTCTCTTGTACCAATAGAAACATAGAAAATAGGTGCTGGAGGAGGCCATTTGGTCCTTCGAGCCAGCACCGCCATTCATTGTGATCATGGCTGATCATCTACAATCAGTAACCTGTGCCTGCCTTCTCCCCGTATCCCTTGATTACACTGGACACTAGAGCTCTATCTAACTCTCTTTTAAATTCATCCAGTGAATTTGCCTCCACTGCCTTCTGTGGCAGAGAATTCCACAAATTCACAACTCTCTGGGTGAAAAAGTTTCTTCTCACCTCAGTTTTAAATGGCCTCCCCTTTATTCTTAGAATGTCCCCCCTGGTTCTGGATTCCCCCAACATTGGGAAAGTTTTTCCTGCATCTAGCTTATCTAGTCCTTTTATGATTTTTTTATTGGTCTCTTTAATCTTTATTGCTTTTATGCACACACAAATAAAACACACATATAACAACAAAACTTACAACAGTTCAGTTCACAATTAATGATGCAGTATACAGAACTATTTTCTAATTAAAACATTTTCCAATAACTTACAGTATTGTCAATAAAATTATACAGTGTTTATGTTTTTATTTCTATACCTAATCCATTTTTCCTATTTTTTTGTTGTAATATTCTCTCAGTTGGAGGTATCTAAACAAGTCTTGGTTCCGAAGTGCAAATCTGTCCTTCAAATCTTGAAAACTTCTTAGGTCTCCATTTTCAGTAACAGTACAAAATAGAGTCATTCCTTTTTTCATCCACTCTTTAAATGTTGAGTCATACATCCCTGGTATAAATTCACTATCCAAAGCTATCCATCTTAACACTTTTTGTCCTTTATTCAATTTAAGTTGTCTGGTTTATGATTTATGTATAATTGTGCCTATGTATGGCATGATTTTACTGGACTGCATGCAAAACAAAGCATCTCACTGCATCTAGGTGCACGTGACCATTCATATTAACAATTGAAATGGCCTATTTCTCAATCTGAGCCCATCTCAGTGGCATTTGAGAAACATGTTATAAATGCAACACCACTTGCCTTTGTGGCTGGACGTCGGCAGCGCAGAAGGTGAGGATGTCGATGGCAGTGAGCCGCGTCTGCTTGCGGGAAGGGACAAACACAATCACCGGCTTCTTGGGCGAGTGCTTCATGATGGCGTGGTAGACGGGTTTTGACATGGAGAGCAGGCGGGTCTGGGTGTGGCTGACATTGAATCCCTGCACAGAATTAAAGATTCAAACATGGCGTATCCTCCACGCACACAGTCAAGCTCTTTACCTCCAGCAACTGCTGCACTCTGAATGGGCAGAGATCTCACAGGGCACTGCTTTGTTCAAGTCCCCACTCTTTACTGAGAGTCAACAACAGTGAACCAAACAGCACCCTCCCCTCCTTCCTGAGGAACATACACCTTCCAGCAGGGATAGCTGCAGACTCTGCATGTCTGGTTGGTTTCCTCTTCCTTCATCAGCGATACGGAGAACAAGTACAGTAGCCCTAACCCTCACATCTGCTTTTCAAACTAAACTAAGTCAGCAATGACCTTGGGAAAGAACCAGGTCTCAAGAGGACATATCCCCTCCGCCCCTACCTCCCTCCCCCTCCACCTGTGTTCCTTCCTCTGGCTTTACATTCAAGCCTCTTCTATTCGAGTCTCATTCTTTTTGTCTTTTCATCTCTGGCCTTTGTCCAACCATCTGCCAATCGAAGACCCTCCTTACCTGCATCCACCTATTTTTCCCACCCCCTCCTCTATTCCAGCTTTTTCGTTCACCCCACCACAGTCAGTCTGAAGAAGGGACCCGACCCAAAATACCACCTATCCATGTCCTCCAGAGATGCTGCCTGATCCACTGAGTAGCTCCAGCACTTTGTACACACCTGGGCTATAGAGTTCAGTTCGTCAGAGCTACATTCCACGGAAAGTGGTTGCAGGGATGAGAAAAACCCAGGGGAACAAGGTTGCAAATATGCACTGAGGTCTCAGTGGACAAGGATTGGAGGATCCTCTGCTGATACATGAGGTAATAATCAGGGGAGTGGGTGGGCAAGATGAATTATCTTCTAATTCCTTGTGTTATAACCAAATAATGTTAATTTCTGAAGCTTTAGGAAATTGTGCAAAGTCTTGACAACTTATGAAGTTTAGAGGCCGCTCGGCCCTCCTGCGACGTACCTGGATGTGCAGCTCCAGGGGAACTGGCCGCACGTTGGGATGGAAGTTGAACGTTGCCGTGGTGCTACAGCCAAGCCAATGCGCCACATCTTTTGCATTAGACAACGACGAGCTTAACGCCACAATCCTAATTGGCCGCTCAATTTGCGAGGAGATGTATCGCATTCGGGAACAGATAACTTCCAGAACGGGCTGAAAACGGAGATAATGAATAAAGGATATCAGTCACAGCTTTGCAGAGGGGAAAGCATATTACTACTTATCAAATCACAATTTAAGCATTATAGCCAATTACCAACTTAAATGGTATACACATATTGTGATTCAATTGTAATTGGAATTAATTTATCAGCTAAGTATGTAAAAACATTCAAAAAATTTGATTTGCCATAGAGTCATACCAAAAAAAGCAACAAGACACATAACTACATAAAAATTAACATACACATCCACCACAGCGCACTGTGATGGAAGGCAATAATGTATTATCTTCTTCCCTCCTTTTCTCCCGCAGTCGGGGTAGTCGAACCATCCGCAGTCGGGGTGATCGAAGCTCCCGCAACCAGCGACCATAACTCTCAAGTCGGGCGATCGAAGCTCCCGCAATCGAAGTTCCCACAGTTGGAGCTCCCTGACAAAGGGATCCCAAGCTCCACAAAGTTAAGTCTGCAGGCTCCCGCGGTTGGAGCTCCCGAAGTCAATTCACAGCAAAGGGACCGGCAGCTCCATGATGTTAGGTCGCAGTGCGGACGGAGATATGATACAGAAAAAGTTGCATCTCCGTCAAGGAAAGAGATTAAAAAGTCGTCGTCCCCACATAATATAAAAGTAGATACACGAAAACATACATTTAACAACAAACTAAAAACACCAAGAAAAGGACGAGACAGACTGTTGGCGAGGCTGCTATTGTATGGCCCTACCCGGTTAATGCCATTCAGCAGCAGTCTTGCGCAATTTTGATCTATTCGTTAACAGCAATAGGCAGTAATAGACGGATATAGAGGGATATTATTTCACCAGCTACTGAAAATCAAGCAAACACTTTAACTCCATTTTTCTCTCACAAGAGATGCTGACTGGGTATTTTCGGAACTCTACTTCCAATTTCCAGCATCTGACTCTGACTGTTCTCTCAATCCTCTGTCCTTCATCTCCTATTAACAGGCCAGCTGCCTTGAATAAACCCTCACCACCTTCTCTCAGTTGGCACCGCTCACTTCAGCTTCCCTCCACCAATACGCTCCCAACCTCCGAAACATCTCTGACTTAAAACAACCTTGATTTTTAACTTTTCACTAGACCAAGTGGACCCGTTGGGCCCAAATCTCTCCTGCATTGGTGCAGCACCCTCTCCTCCCCCCTCCCCTCCCACTACCTCCCTCCCTCCCTAGAAGATAGATTTAAACTTAAAAATGTGAATAACTTTAAAAACATAACACCGATTTCAATGAAACTACTTCCATTAGAGCACCAAAAGGACGACGGTGAGTAAGATGGGCCTAACATTGTCGCGCAATCATGTACCATTTTGGCAGTAGTTCAGGAACAAACAAACAAGAGTTTGAGTATATAGATAACAATTTGGGTCACACAGGCCAAGCAACTGGTAGAGCTGCTGCCTCACAGCTCCAGTGGCCTGGGTTTAATGCTGACTTCCTGAATGCTGTTAGCACATCCCGTGGCTGTGTGGGTTTCCTCCGGGTGCACTGGTTACCTCCCATATTCCAAGTAAAAGATGGTTTATAGGTTAACTAACCAATTTTAAACAGCCCTGGTCACATGAGGGGTAGAATCTCGAGGGAAATCAGAGGAATATGGGGACAGTCCAACTTGGATTAGTGTAAAGGTGTGGACCTGGGCCATAGGGCTACTTTCTGTGCTGTACTATTGTCCTAGTTTGCATGATAGCTCAGCCTAGTGATATGTTAACTGTGGAGAAACTCAGCGGGTCAAGCAGCAACATTGGAGGACATGGATAGGCACATTTCGGGTCGGGCCCCTTCAGATTCTGAAGAAGGATCCCGACCCAAAATGTCACCTATTTATTTTCTCCAGTGTTGGTGCCTGACCCACTGCATTACTCCAGCACTTTGTGTCTTATTTCTGTAAGCCAACATTTACAGTTCCTTGTGCATAGTGTCGTGTCGTACAGCACAGAAACAGGTCCTTTGGACAATCTTGCCCATGCTCATCGAGACGCCCCATTTACACTAGTCCCACCTGCACGCGTTTGGCCCATATTCCTCTAACCCTTTCCCATCCATGTACCTGTCCAAATGACTTTTAAATGTTGTACCTGCCTCAACCACCCCCATTGGCAACTCATTCCATGCACCCACCACCCTCTGTAGGAAAACGTTGCCCCCCAGGTTCCTATTAAATCGTTCACCTCACATTATTAAAGCAATGTCCTCAGGTTCATGATTCCCCGACTCAGGGTAGAAGACTGGGCATTTACCCTATCTTTTCCCCTCGTGATTTTTTTACACCAGGTAGGTCATCCCTCATCCTCCTGCACTACAAGGTATAAAGTCCTAACCTGCCCAATCTCTCCCTATAGTTCAGGCCCTGAATGTCAGCAACATCATTGTGCCTGACATGCTAACTTTGTTGCTCACCACAGATGCTGACTGATGAGCTGAGTATACACAATATACTTCAGATTGCACCTGCAGACTTTGCTTTTTGTCCTGTTAACTTACCCCATTCTCTCCACCAATCAGGTGAACCTCATCCACAATAAAGAGGTTTACGTTCTGGACATTCTTCCTCTGCTTCCACCGTCGGGACAGGATGTCCCATTTCTCCGGAGTGCTGATGATGATGTTCCCTTTGCCCAGCAGTTTGAGATCTGTGCTTGTCTCCCCAGTTAGCAGCACCACCTTCTTGCCCAGTTTTTGCTGGAACTTCTCGTACCAGTCTGCAAAAACCTGAGGAGGCAGAATCATTGTGAGGTTACAGGGCAGCTGAGAGCCATTTGCAAGGATGATCCAGCCGGTCCCACAGCCCCACCCTCATGCTGCTGGATGTTAACAGGAGCGCAGGAGGATGAGGGGTGATCTTATAGAGGTGTATAAGATCATGAGAGGAATAAATCTGGTAGATACACATTCTCTTGCCCAGAGTAGGCGAATCAAGGACCAGAGGACATAGGTTTAAGGTGAAACGTAGAAAATAGGTGCTGGAGGAGGCCATTTGGCCCTTCGAGCCAGCACCACTGTTCATTGTGATCATGGCTGATCGTCCCCAATCAATAACCCGTGCATGCCTTCTCCCCATATCATATCATATCATATCATATATATACAGCCGGAAACAGGCCTTTTCGGCCCTCCAAGTCCGTGCCGCCCAGCGATCCCCGTACATTAACACTATCCTACACCCACTAGGGACAATTTTTACATTTACCCAGCCAATTAACCCACATACCTGTACGTCTTTGGAGTGTGGGAGGAAACCGAAGATCTCGGAGAAAACCCACGCAGGTCACGGGGAGAACGTACAAACTCCTTACAGTGCAGCACCCGTAGTCAGGATCGAACCTGAGTCTCCGGCGCTGCATTCGCTGTAAAGCAGCAACTCTACCATCCCTTGATTCCACTTGCCCCTAGAGCTCTATCTAACTCTCTTTTAAATTCATCCAGTGAATTGACCTCCATTGTCCTCTGTGTCAGAGAATTCCACAACTTCACAACTCTCTGGGTGAAAAAGTTTTTTCCTCACCTCAGTTTTAAATGGCCTCCCCTTTATTCTAAGACTGTGGCCCCTGGTTCTGGATTCGCCCAATATTGGGAACATTTTTCCTGCATCGAGCTTGTCCAGTCCTTTTATAATTTTATATGTTTCTATGAGATCCCCTCTCATCCTTCTAAACTCCAGTGAATACAAGCCTAGTCTTTTCAATCTTTCCTCATATGACAGTCCCGCCATCCCAGGGATCAATCTCGTGAACCTATGTTGCACTGCCTCAATTACCAGGATGTCCTTCCTCAAATTAGGAGACCAAAACTGTACACAATACTCCAGATGTAGTCTTACCAGGGCCCTATACAACTGCAGAAGAACCTCTTTACTCCTATACTGAAATCCTCGTGTTATGAAGGCCAACATTCCATTAGCTTTCTTCACTGCCTGCTGTACCTGCACGCCAACTTTCAGTGACTGGTGTACAAGAACACCCAGGTCTCGCTGCACCTCCCCCTTACCTAACCTAACATCATTGAGATAATAATCTGCCTCCTTGTTTTTGCCGCCAAAGTGGATAACCTCACATTAAACCACATTATACTGTATCTGCCACGCATCTGCCCACTCACTCAACCTGTCCAGGTCTGCAACCTCCTAACATCCTCTTCACAGTTTGCACTGCCACTCAGCTTTGTGTCATCCGCAAACTTGCTAGTGTTGCTTCTAATTCCCTCTTCCAAATCATTAATCTATATGGTAAACAGTTGCGGCCCCAACACCGAGCCTTGCGGCACTCCACTCGCCACTGCCTGCCATTCTGAAAAGGACACGTTTACTCCTACTCTTTGCTTCATGTCTGCCAACCAATTTTCTATCCATGTCAACACCCTACCCCCAATACCACGTGTTCTAATTTTAGTCACCAATCTCCCGTGCGGGACCTTATCAAAGGCTTTCTGAAAGTCTCGATACACTACATCCACTGGCTCCCCTTCATCCATTTTACTTGTCACATCCTCAAAAAATTCCAGAAGATTAGTCAAGCATGATTTCCCTTTCATAAATCCATGCTGACTTGGACCACTCCTTTTACTGCTATCCAAATGTGCCGTTATTACCTCTTTAAAATTGACTCCAGTATCTTCCCCACCACCGATGTCAGGCTAACTGGTCTATAATTCCCCGTTTTCTCTTGCTCCTTTCTTGAAAAGTGGGATAACATTAGCTACCCTCCAATCCACAGGAACTGATCCTGAATCTATTGAACATTGGAAAATTATCATCAATGCGTCCACGATTTCTTGAGCCACCTCCTTGAGTACCCTGGGGGTGCAGACCATCAGGCCTTGGGGATTTATCGGCCTTCAGTCCCATCAGTCTACCCAATACTATTTCGCGCCCAATGAAAATGTCTTTCAGTTCCTCTACCCCCCTAGATCCTCTGTCCTCCAGTACATCTGGGAGATTGTTTGTGTTTTCCTTAGTGAGGACAGATCCGAAGTACCTGTTCAACTCTTCTGCCATTTCCTTGTTACCCATAATAATTTCACCCGTGTCTGCCTTCAAGGGACCCACATTTGAAATTGCTACTCTTTTTCTCTTAACATATCTAAAGAAGCTTTTATTGTCCTTCTTTATATTCTTGGCCAGCTTCCCCTCGTACTTCATCTTTTCAGCCCGTATTGCCCGTTTTGTCCTATGAAAGTTTCCCAAACCTCTGGCTTCCGGCTACTCTTTGCTGTGTTATACATCCTTTCTTTTTGTTTTATTCCATCCCTAACATCTCTTGTCGGCCACGGTTGCCTCCTACTCCCCTTAGAATCTATCTTCCTTTTTGGAATGAAATGATCTTCTGGATTATGGCCCAGAAATTCCTGCCATTGCTGTTCCACCATCATTCCTGCTAGGATCCCTTTTCAGTCTACCATGGCCAGCTCCTCTCTCATGCCTTCATAGTCCCCTTTGTTCAACTGCATTACTGACACTTCCGATTTAACCTTCTCCTTCTCAAATTGTAGATTAAAACTACCCCTCCTGTGTCCCAAGGAGTAAAGTCCCTCGAGCTCAGGCCTCAAGTCCTGACAACAATCTTGTGTATTTTCTCTGCACTCTCCAATTAATTGACATATTTTGGACAGCAGTATGACCCAAACAGAACACAATACTCCAAGTGTGGCCTCACCAACACGACAACTGATTTGCCAGCACTACTCTCCCAACACTAATCACTTGTTGCAACAAAAAAAAAATCCTCATGTTCTTTTTCGGTTTCTCTCCTCCATTCTTTGTCCCCAAGTTGTTGTTCCCTCTTTGTTTCTTTATTATTCAAAACAAATCCCAGTGCATGCTTCTCTGGTCCCAGGAGAAAAAATCCAGTTTCACCAATCTATCCACACAATTATGCATCCTTATCCCTGGAATCAATAGACAATAGGTGCAGGAGTAGGCCATTCGGCCCTTCAAGCCAATGTGATTCTATGTGATCATGGCTGATCATTCACAATCAGTACCCGTTCCTGCCTTCTCCCCATATCCCTTGACTCTGCTATCTCTAATTCTCTCTTGAAAGCATCTAGAGAATTGGCCTCCACTGCCTTCTGAGGCAGACAATTCCACAGAATTACAACTCTCTGACTGAAAAGGTTTTTCCTCATCTCCGTTCTAAATGGCCTACTCCTTATTTTTAAACTGTGGCCCCTGGTTCTGGACTCCCCCAACATTGGGAACATGTTTCCTGCCTCTAACGTGTCCAATCCCTTCATAATCTTATATGTTTCAATAAGATCCCCCCCTCATCCCTCTAAATTCCAGCGTACACAAACCTAGTCGCTCCAGTCGTTCAACATATGACAGTCCCACCATTCCGGGAATTAACCCAGTGAACCTACACTGCACACCCTCAATAGCAAGAATCATTCCAGTGAATCTTCTTGGATGCATTTTAAAGCCAAATATCTTTCCTAAAATTGGACGTACTACTCCAGCTTTCTGAGTATTCAATACCACACTCTTCATGGTGACATATTTACTATTAATATTTATCAATACACATGCAAGAGACAGCAGATGCTGGAATCTTTTTAAAAAACTGCTGGAGGAACTCAGCAGGTATCTGTAGAAAGGGACAGCCTATTGGCGCTGCGGTAGAGTTGCTGCCTTACAGCACCAGAGTCCCAGGTTCGATCCTGACTACGGATGCTGTCTGTACTGAGTTTGTACGTTCTCCCTGTGACTGTGTGGGTTTTCTCCAGGTGCCAGTTTCCTCCCACATTCCAAAGACGCACAGGCTTGTGGGTTAATTGGCTTCGGTAAAAAATTGTCCCTAGTGTGTAGGACAGTGTTGGTGTACAGGGAGATCGCTCGTCAGCGTGGACGGTGGGTCGAAGGGCCTGTTTCCGCTCTGTATCTCTAAAGTCTAAATGGACAGACACTGTTTCGGATGGGAATGGTCATCTGTTCATTTCCCTCCACGGATACTGCCTGGCCCACTGAGTTCCTCCAGAATAGAAGGGTCCCGACCTGAAACGTTATCCATCCATGTCTTGGAGTGATGCTGCCTGACCCGTTGAGCTACTCTAGCACTTTGTGATTTTTGCTTGAGTTCGTCCAGCATTTGTTTTTTGAGGAAGAAGGCAATATTCAAGCTGCACTTCACCAACACATTCCCCAATTTCCCTGAGCGTTCCTGACAGACCAAATAGTGACCAAAATCACTGATCCTCTATTTAGCAAGGCCTGGGAACTGGAAGGACTTTAATGAACAATGCACAAATATGGCTGTCAATGTAATCTGGAAATCCATTGAGCCCTTCTCTCCAGGTCTCCTTGCTGAGGAACCATTGAGGGACAGGAAGACACTTGGCTGCAGGGAACAAGGCGGCTCGGCTCATTAGAATTACCCCACCCCACTTCCTTTGCCACATTTTGAACCCGGAACATTGAGCTGAACTGCAGCAAATTAATTTCTTCCGTGGTTGAGTTACGGCAGCAGAATGAGGCCTGCCTTTGTCATTTAATTCAAGGAAAAACTGTTGAAATGCACGCTCCAAATTGTAAAGAGATCGGTTTCCAAGAATAGATCAAACAGCATTTTTAAATCACAGCACACGTTTGTTGATTTTGTATGACCCTGCTACAATCCCTTCATCTGCGGTAGATGGTTTTACCTGCTCAGCAAGAGCCTCCATTGGAGTAATGTACACACAGCGCCCTTCAGTGTTCTGCAAAAGCATTCGCAGGATAGCAAACTCCGCACAAATAGTCTTCCCACTGCCCGTGGGTGCCCCGACAAACACATTGTCGTCACTGTTATAAACGGCATTGAAGACTGGAAATAGATAAAGAAATAGTTTACAGCAGAGATTTCACGACCACTGGCTGCAAATTAAAGTTAACAAAACATTAAGAAAATCACATAGTCATCAGTTAAACACTGCCTCTCACCACAAAGGAGATACAGCAAGTGGATAGGTAGGGATGGATTTGAGGGATATGTTACAAACGCAAGCATATCACACTAGTTTAGTTGGGGCATCTTGGTGGGCATAGACGTGTTGAGTTGAAGGGCCAGATTCTGTGCTGTCTGACAATGTGGAAGTGCAGATTTACACACACCATCCTCAATTTCAGCCGTTGCAATGAGGACTATTCCAAATATCAGGAGATATTATTTAGTAAACATTTCATAAAGTACTTTATAATCTAGAGGGTTATGATGCATTCCTCCCACTGCAGAATGAACAGTGACAGGTGTCAGGTTATGAGAAGGCAGGAGAATGGGGTTAGGAGGGAAAGATAGATCAGCCATGATTGAATGGCGGAGTAGACTTGATGGGCCGAATGACCTAATTCTACTATTCCTTCTGACCTTATGGTCGTATGGATTCAGAACTGGCTAGGCACAGAATGCTGGAGTAACTTAGTGGGACAGGCAGCATCTGGAGAGAAAGAATGGGTGACGTTTCGGGTCAAGACCTTTCATCAGACTGAGATACAGGGGAGGCGGAGGGGGAGATACAGAGATAAGGAAGTGTAAGGTACGAGACATCAAAGGGGGTGGAGATCAAGGAAAAAGTAGAATAGATCATTGTTAGTTAGAAGAAGGTAAGAACGAAGCAAACAGAGATAAAATGTAATCAGGGACAGTCTGACTGGTGGGAGAACTGGGAAGGGGGAGGGATGGAGAGAGAGGGAAAGCAAGGGTTACTTGAAGGTAGAGATCAATATTCATACCTCCTGGGTGTCAGCTGCCCAACCAAAATATGAGGTGCTGTTCCTCCAATTTGCGCTGTGCCTCACTCTGACATTGGAGGAGGCCCAGGACAGAAAGGTCAGTGTGGGAATGGGAGGGGAGTTAATGTGTTTAGCAACCGGGCGATCAGGTAGGTTTAGACAGGTTTCAGCAAAACGATCGCCGAGCCTGTGCCCAAGTTGATATATAGTCCACACCTGGAACAGCGGATACAGTAGATGAGGTTGGAGGAGGTGGAAGTGAACCTCTGCCTCACCTGGAGACTGTTGGGGTCCTTGGACGGATTCGAGGGAGGAGGTATACACAGGTGGTGTATCTCCTGCGGTTTTTGGGGAAAGTACCTGGGGAGGGTGTGAAGGGACGAGTTAACCAGGGAATTACGGAGGGAACGGTCTCTGTGGAAAGGGGTGGAGATGGGAAGATGTGGCTCGTGGTGGGATCCGGTTGGAGGTGGCGAAAATGTCGGAGGATTATGTGCTGTATGCGACAGCTGATGGGGTGAAAGGTGAGGACGAGGGGGACTCTGTCCCTGTTGTGACAAAGGGGAGGGGGAGCAAGAGTCGAGTTGTAAGATATCGAGGAGAATCTAGTGAGGGGAACCCTTGTTCCTTAAAGAATGAAGACCTCAGATGTCCTGCTATGGAACACTTCATCTTGGGCACAGATGCGGTGTAGCCGGAGGAATCAGAACTGGTTTACTGGTATAAAACAGAGGGCTGTGGTGGAAGGGCAATATTCAGGCAGTTTTGCAGATTAATCACCTTCGGTAAAATTGTAAAGGTGTGTATAGGATAATGCTAGTGTTCGCTGATTGGCATGAACTTGGTGGTCCGAAGGGCTGTTTCCGCACTACAATCTTTAAAGTCTAAAGTGATTCCAGCTTTGCAGGAAATGGGGTTAACATCTTTTGGCAGGAAATGACAATAGACAATAGGTGCAGGAGGAGGCCATTCGGCCCTTCGAGCCAGCATCACCATTCAATGTGATCATAGCTGATCATTCTCAATCAGTACCCCGTTCCTGCCTTCTCCCCATACCCCCTGACTCCACTATCGTTAAGAGCTCTATCAAGCTCTCGCTTGAATGCATTCAGTGAGATTGGCCTCCACTGCCTTCTGAGGAAGAGAATTGCACAGATTTACAACTCTCTGCCTGAAAAAGTTTTTCCTCAACTCCGTTCTAAATGGCCTACCCCTTACTCTTAAACTGTGGCCCCTGGTTCTGGACTCCCCCAACATTGGGAACATGCTTCCTGTCTCTAACGTGTCCAACCCCTTAATAATCTTATATGTTTCGATAAGATCCCCTCTCATCCTAAATTCCAGTGCCTAGTCGCTCCAGTCTTTCAACATATGACAGTCCCGCCATGCCGGGAATTAACCTAGTAAACCTACGCTGCACTCCCTCAATAGCAAGAATATCCTTCCTCAAATTTGGAGACCAAAACTGCACACAGTACTCTAGGAGCGGTCTCACTAGGGCCCTGTACAACTGTAGAAGGACCTCTTTGCTCTTATACTCAACGCCTCTTGTTATGAAGGCCAACATTCCATTGGCTTTCTTCACTGCCTGCTGTACCTGCATGCTTCCTTTCAGTGACTGATGCACTAGGACATCCAGATCTCGTTGTACGTTCCCTTTTCCTAACTTGACACCATTCAGATAATACTCTGCCTTCCTATTCTTACCACCAAAGTGGATAACCTCACACTTATCCACATTAAACTGCATCTGCCATGCATCCGCCCACTCACACAACCTGTCCAAGTCACCCTGCAACCTCATAGCATCTTCCTCACAGTTCACACTACCACCCAGCTTTGTATCGTCTGCAAATTTGCTAATGGTACTTTTAATCCCTTCATCCAAGTCATTAATGTATATTGTAAATAGCTGCGGTCCCAGCACCGAGCCTTGCGGTACCCCACTAGTCACTGCCTGCCATTCTGAAAGGGACCCATTTATCCCCACTCTTTGCTTTCTGTCTGCCAACCAATTTTCTATCCATGTCAGTACCCTACCCCCAATACCATGTGCACTAATTTTGCCCACTAATCTCCTATGTGGGACCTTGTTGAAGGCTTTCTGAAAGTCGAGGTACACCACATCCACCGGCTCTCCCCAGTCAATTTTCCTAGTTACATCCTCAAAAAATTCCAGATTGGTCAAGCATGATTTCCCCTTCGTAAATCCATGCTGACTCGGAACAATCCTGTTACTGCTATCCAAATGCTCAGCAATTCCGTCTTTTATAATTGACTCCAGCATCTTCCCCACCACAGATGTCAGACTAACTGGTCTATAATTACCCGTTTTCTCTCTCCCTCCTTTCTTAAAAAGTGGGATAACATTAGCTACCCTCCAATCCACAGGAACTGATCCTGAATCTATAGAACATTGGAAAATGATCACCAATGCGTCCACAATTTCCTCCTTAAGTACCCTGGGATGCAGACCATCAGGCCCTGGGGATTTATCAGCCTTCAGTCCCATCAGTCTACCCAACACCATTTCCTGCCTAATGTGTATCTCCTTCAGTTCCTCCGTCACCCGAGGATCTCTGGCCACTAGAACATCTGGGAGATTGTTTGTATCTTCCTTAGTGACCTTGAAAACCACTCATCAATTACTCGTTTGGATGCTGGTGACGGCCAATGAATCCTGTGAAAGGACATTTAAAATGTGATGATCTTTTACAGAACAGGGAAATTAATCAAATTTAACTACCCCAGCTGTAAATTTACGGCCTGCCTAAATAGTAAGTGCCTACTGCAGCAGTTTTAAAATTCAAGTAGCGCAGTACTCCACATGACACCTTCCTGATGTAAGTAATCAATGAATTATACCGTACCTTGTGTCTGGATTGGGTTGAAGAATGGGAACTTATCCTGATAGAGGTGTTCAAAGGCACTGTTTCGCAAAGCTGACACAGGCAATGGCTGCAAGTCCAGCAGCTCAGTGGGAGGAGGATACTTCTCTGGAAGAATCAGATGTCGGAATGACACTGGAAGTTGAGTCTCGCAGGCTGCAAGGGAAGTAACAGGAGGGTCTGTCAATGGGATTTTCAAAACGAAGCATAATGAGAACAAGGGATGATTAAAGAAAACTGAATGAAACAACATAGACTTTAGCAAGGCTTTTACAAAATCCCGCATGTAAGCTTAGCCAGACATTTACGACACAAGCAATCAGCTTGCCAACAAAATCGGCTTTGTGATTCGAAGGCTGGAGACGAGTTGTTGAGGGGTGATTTTCTGACTGTAAGTCTGTAGCCAGCGGTGTACCACAGGGATCAGCGTTGTGACCTTGTCGTTTGTCATATATACAAATTAATTTGATGATAACGTGGGTGGACTGATTAGTAAGCTTGCAGACAACACAAAAATTGGCAGAGTAGTAGATACTGAGGGATGTGAAAGGATATGGAGGTATATAGATCTGACAGAAAGTTTGGTGGAGTGATAGCAGATGGAATTTAATCCAGACATGTGTGAGCTATTGCAATTTGGGATGTCAAACACAGTGGCCATTGTGGCGCAACGGTAGAGTTGCTGCCTTACAGCGAATGTAGCGCCGGAGACTCAGGTTCGATCCTGACTACGGGCGCCGTCTGTACGGAGTTTGTACGTTCTCCCCATGACCTGCGTGGGTTTTCTCCGAGATCTTCGGTTTCCTCCCACACTCCAAAGACGTACAGGTATGTAGGTTAATTGGCTGGGCAAATGTAAAAATTGTCCCTAGTGGGTGTAGGATAGTGTTAGTGTGCGGGGATCGCTGGGCGGCGCGGACCTGGTGGGCCGAAGGGCCTGTTTCTGCGCTGTATCTCTTAAAAAAAAACATATACGGTAAATAGCAGGAACCTCAGGAGTGTTGCTGAACACTCATGCACCGAGATAGTGTTGCAATGTTATAGCATTACAGTGACAGGGAAATTACAGATGAAAAAAGAGCAAGGCCACAATGGGGTAGGTTGGGAGATTGGGACTACACCTTAGTTTATCAGAGTTCAGTAGTCGGAGTGGGGAAGAAGTTGTTCCTGAATCTGGTGGTGCATGCTTTCAAGCTTTTGTATCTTCTGCATGATGAGAGAGGGAAGAGGGAACGGCCTCTGATTCTATAAAGTGGGATGTCTTTAAAAGTGTGCTGACAAGAATACAGGGCATGTATGTTCCTGAGTGAATGGCAAGGCAAGTGAGCAAAGATAACAAGAGAAATGTTAAGGTCAAAAATAAGGAGGAGGCATGGGACAGGTAAAGGCAGCTGGGTTTGTGTATCCTTGGAGGAGTTTTGGAAACTGAGGAACACGCTAAAGGAGGAAATCAGGGCAAAAGAGGGGGCAGGATATAGCTCTGTCAGATATATTAAGGATAATACAGAGATTTCATAAGCACATTAAGGGAAAAAAGGGGAACTGGAGAGAGAATATGGCCCCTCAGGAATAAAAGCAGCCATCTCTGTATGGAGAGGGGCAAGGTCCTCAATGAGTATTCTCCTCTGTGTTTACTGTGAAGTAAGACACGAGGACCAGGGAACTTGGGAGTAGTCAATGGAAGTGTCTTGAGGGCAGGCAGTATTACGGTCACGGGGGTGCCTAATGACACAACGCATTTAAATAGATGAAGAAGGGTCTTGACCCGAAACGTCATGCGTTCACTCTCTCCTAGATGCTGCCTGACCTGCTGAGTTACTCCAGCATTTTGTGATACCTTAGATAGATGAAGGTTGATTAGGAATAGTCAGCACGATTTTGTACATGGGAGATCGTGTCTCACAAATCTGTTTGCGTTTTTTTGAAGACGTAACCAAAAAGGTTGATGAGGTTGGAGCTATAGATGCTGTCTAGTGTGTAGGAAGGAACTGCAGATGCTGGTTTAACTGTAGACACAAAAAGCTGGAGTAACTCAGCGCGACTGGCAGCATCTCTGTCTCGATCCAAAACATTACCCATTCCTTCTCTGTCCCGCTGAGTTACTCCAGCTTTTTGTGTCTATCTGTAGATGTTGTCTATATGGATCTCAGCAAGGCATTTGACAAGGCTCCACATGGTAGGCTGCTCTGGAGGGTTAGATCGCATGGGATCCAAGGGGAGGTAGCCGACTGGATAGAAAATTGGCTTTATGGAAGAAAGCAGGGTGATAGTGGAAGGATTTTTGGACTGGCGGTCTGTGACTGGTGGTGTGCCTCAGGGTTCGGTACAAGGCCCGTGGTTTATATTCAATGATTTGGATAAGAACATACAAGGCATGATTAGTAAGTTTGTTCTGACACATGATTAGTAAGTTTGCAGATGACACTAAAGTGGGTGATATTGTAGATAGGAAGATGGTCATCTAAGGTCACAGCAGGATCTTGATCAGTTGGGCAGAGGAATGCTTAATCGGGTTTAATTGCAGATAAATGCGAGGTGCTGCATTCTGGGAAGTTCAACCAAGGCACGACCTTCACAGGGCTCGTGTTGTAGAGCAGAGGGATCCAACAGTGCAGGTACACAGTGCATTGAAAGTGGATTCGCAGGTGGATAGGCTGGTCAAGAAGATTTTCAGCACAGTGGCCTTCAACAGTCAATGTTTTGAGTATAGAAGTTAGGATGTTATGTTTCAGCAATACAAGGCACTAATAAGCCACAGATGGAGTACTGTGTTCAGTTTTGGTCACCTTGCTATAGGAAAGATATTAAATTGGAACGAATGCAGAGAAGATTTACGAAGATGTTGGCAGGACCTAAGGGCCTGAGCAATCTGGAGAGTTGGACAGGCTCAGACTATTCTTGTAAGCATGAGAGGTGATCTAATCGAAGTGTATAAGATCATGAGGGGAATAGATAGGGTAGATGCACAGAGTAAGGGAATCACAAAACCAGAGGGCATAGGTTTATGATGAGAGTGGAAAGATTTAATAGGACCCTGAGGGGTAATTTTTTCACACACAGGGTGGTGAGTATATGGAATGAGCTGCCGGAGGAGGTGGTTGAGGCAGGTACTATAACAACATTTAAAATACATAGGACAGGTATAGAGGGATATGGGCCGAACGTGGACAGGTGGGACTAGTGTAGATGGGGTACCTTGGTCGGCGTGGGCAAGTTGAGCCGAAGGGCTTGTGTCCATCCTGTATGACTCTGACTATGAATAGACTATATATTTATAAGGAAAGGTTGGATAGGCTGGTTATATTTTCACTGGATAGTGGGAAGCTGAGGAGTGACCTTTTGGATTTTAATAAAAATTAAGGGTATATAGTTAAGAGTCTGTTTCCTAGGGTAAGAGAATCTAAAACCAAAGGGCATAGATTTAAGATAAGAGGGAAGAAATCTAAAAGACATGCAAGCGGCAGGTTTTTCATACAGATGGTGATGAATATCTGGAATAAGCTATAAAGTGGTAAAGGCGGGTACAATTACGTTTAGATTAGATTAGAGATACAGCACAGAAACAGGCCCTTCGGCCCACCGAGTCCGCGCCGACCAGTGATCCTCCCACACACACTTGGGATAATTTACAATTACACCAAACCAATTAACCTGGAGTGTTGGAGGAAAACCGGAGGTCCCAGAGAAAACCCCACAAGTCACTGGGAAAATGTACAAACTCCGTACAGACAAGCTCCCAGTCAGGATTGAACCCAGGTGTCTGGCTCTGTAAGGCAGCAACTCTACAATCACGCCACCCAACCAGACGTGCCACTTTAAAAGACATTTGGACAGATTCTTTGAATAGGAAAGGATAGAGGGATACAGATTATTGATTAGTGTAGGTAGTCATCACAGTCAGCATGGCCGAATTGGGCTGAAGGGCCATTTCTATACTGTAAATTTTGACTCGAAGATAACTTCCCAGCAGTGACAAAGAGACCATTGTTAAATTTGGCCCTACTAAAACCAGTTGGCTAACTTCAATCTATAAATGACGACAGCAGAATCTGGGGCTTGCCGTTGATGTTTGCCGGTTACATGGAGAAGCACACATTTCCGCCCGCTGTTTGCAATGCAAGTTTACTCACAGAGCCAGCAATCGGACACAACTCTGATGAAATACTGTGGAGGGAGAGGCTCAAAGACGGGCACAAAGAACATGACCAGATGCTCATCCTGTGCATATTTTGACTTCAGAAGGAAGTACTCATTGTGTAGAATAACTTCACTGTCCACATCCTCAACGAGGATCCAGAATGCTTCTGAGGATCCGTGAATCTGTAGCAAAAGAGAAACAAGAAAGATGTCATCAACAATTACCAACTCTTTTGTTTAAAGATCAGAAATCCTGTCACAAGATTCCCCACCTTCAGTTGCTAGATAGGAACTTTAAAATATTAAATGAGTTTACAATTAGAACATAGAACAATACAGCACAGGAACAGACCCATCGGTCCACAATGTCTGGGCCAAACATGATGCCAAGACAATCTCTTACCTGCTTGCACATGTTGTGCAATCCCTCCATTCCCTGCAGATCAGGTACCAAATGTGTCTTAAACACCACTATCAAATCTGACCACACCACCACCCGTGGCAGCACGTTTCAGGCACTCACCACTATGTATACACAACTTGCCCTGTGCATCTCCTTGCAATTTTTCCCCCCTCACCTTAACGTCATGCCCTTAGCACTTAGGTGTACAGCGTCACTTGGACATTTAGGGTGGAAAAGAAATCCTATTGACAATATTTTCAATTGAATTTTCTTCTAGAGGGGAGCGTAACTCACTCTACCTTCTCATCCCACTGGAAGTCAGGCGTGATGGTGAGTTCCACTTTCAGCGTTGAGCGTGTGATTGGCTGAATGTGGACGGAGAGCTCAAGTTTCGGGAATTGGTGAATGTACTTGTGGATTGTCTTGCCCATCTTTGGCATTCGGATCAACTCACCTGGTTGGAAAAAAAGGTGGAAGTAATCAATTGGTGAGCAAACCTTAGAGCACATCCAAACCTTAAAGTTAAGAATGTTTATTGTCAAATGTTTCAAAACAGAAGAATGAAAATTTTATCTTACAACTTTCAACTGAAAATATCAAGGCCTATGTCACCCCATAGTGGCAAATACAAGTAGATGATCTTCAACCAGGTCCTGCTGCCATGGCAGAACAGCCTTAACCGTAACACAAGGACAGCCCATCACCAACACAATCATATTGCAAACCAGTGAACCTACAGTCTGAATGGAAGATAAAATCCCACACAGTCATTAATGCAAAGTTCTTACCAATTTCATTATGATTCAAGTCGTACAGTCGCTCAAATGGGAAATTTTTCTTTTCAATTTTCTTGATGACTTCCTCTGGCAGCTTCCTGAACTGTCGCAGAGGCGACATTGACTGCCACCTGCCGGAGGTACAGAGCCATCAGTTGTTGATCGCACAAGCATGCACTACTAACCACCGACCAGCACCACAATACACCAGGGGTTACAATTGCAAGGCACCACACAATTACAATCTCCAAAAGAGAACAGCAGTCAGACATTGAGTCAAGAACTGGTTCAAACACTCCTCTCAGTCTTTTACCCCAGGTAAGGCAATCATAAACAAGAGGACATATGTTTTACGGTGAGAGGGACAAGAGTTAATATAAACCTGCGGGGAAACTTCTTCACACGGATGGGGGTCGGTATATGGACTGAGATGCCAGAGAAGGTATTTGAATCAGGTACTTCAACAGCATTTTAAAGACATTTGGACAGGTACATGGATAGGAAAGGTTGAGAGGAATACGGGTAAAATGTGGGTGAATGGGACTAGTTTATGTAGGACATCTTGGTTGGCATTGATGAGTTGGGCCGGATGGCATGTTTCCGTGCTGTATGACCTTATGATTCAAATTCAGCTCAAAACTATTCACAACCATGTAACACTCATGAGGGTGGGTGGGGCACAGATCCTGGTCCACAGACACCACCTAATTACATTCAACACTGGCTGGGAGACTGAGAAGACAGATGGAGTGAAGAAACAAGAACCCATTTTTCACACTTTCAGGACACCTCACAGGAGATTAGAACCAATTAATTATATTATTTATAAAGTGGCGATACGAGGAAATACAGTGGCCAAGATCCTCATAGATAAATGCAATGAATTTAATAACCAGATCACCGACTGCATGCTGCCTTTCCATTCCCATAACAACCTTATCGTCATTGGGCCTCCTCCATTGGGCCTCCTCCATTGGGCCTCCTCCATTGGGCCTCCTCCATTGGACGTCCTTCATTGCCAGAGTGAGGCCACACGCAAACTGGAGGAACTGAACCTCATATTCTCCTTGGGTTGCTTACAACCCAACAGTATGAACGTTGAATTCTCCAATTTTAGGTAACTAACCAACAACCCCAATCTTCCCTTTTGGTGTTGTTGTGTATTGTATTATTCTTGTGATAATTGATCATTTATTTTTATAATGAAAAAAAAAAATCTTCTTTGGGTCCCACCTGGATGTGCAAACCACCTCTCTCACCCCCCCCCCCCCCCTTTCCCCTCCCTCTATCCCCTTCCACCTTCAGACCTTCCTCTGGCCTCACGTTTCAAGCCTCTTCTCTTATCTCACAGCCTTTTGTCTCCTTTTCATTTCCTATTTTGTCCACCCATCTGCAATCAACCTCTCTCATCTGTATCCACACATCATTTGTCATGCTTTGACCTGCCCCACCTCTCTTTCAGCTCTCTCGACCCCACTACAATCCGTCTGAAGAAGGATTCCGACTCGAAACGTCACCTATCTATATAACGTCACCTATCTATATAACGTCACCTATCTATATAACGCCACCTATCTATATCCTCCAGAGATGGTGCTTGACCCTCTGAGTTGCTCCAGCACTTTGTGGGGTTTATTTTGCAGTCCCTCTGTGTTAAATAGGATTATGAGTTCTCTAAATTCTAAAAAGGGAATACCAATGGCCAGGCCATCCAGGCAGCTTTAACAGTGTACGTGCGGCAGAGTGGGTGGTCTGAACGTGGGTAGTTGGGATACATTGTGTTCCAGAGCACAAGAACCTGGCTTGAAGCTGGAGTAACTCAGCGGGACAGTCAGCATCTCTGGAGAGAAGGAATGGGTGACGTTTCACAGAGTGCTGGAGTAACTCAGCGGGTCAGGCAGCATCTCTGGAGAGAAGGAATGGGTGACACTTCGGGTACAGGACAGGATTTAGCGGCAGTTTCTTACATTCGTTTGTCAATCATTTTGCAGAGATTCACAGTCTTGTCCGTCAGCTGGGCCCAACCTCGGCTTAAAACGATTTCAAAAATACAACGCATCAGACGCCCTGCAGACTGAAACATAATTGAAAAAAATGTTCAAAACAGGCAATGTAACAGAGGTTCAATACTTGTGTAAGCGACTCCAGCACCTCCACCTCCCATACAACGGAGAGTTAGCAAATCAGAACTGCAGAACAAACAAGAAACTAAGACCAATGCCAAACCAAATGACGCACCTGAGTGACGTAGACCATGTCCGCCATCAGTGCAAACCCTTCCAGCTTGAGCTGGGAGATGTAGGCTTGTAACAGCACATTGATCTGAAACACAGGATTAGGAAAAGTGATAAACCATTATGAAACACAGCATCCCAACATTTTTGTGTGTAGGCATAGCAAACACACCTCCTGCAAACTCCACACAGGCAGCAGCCAAGGTCAGGCTGGAACATGGGTCTCTGGTGCTGTGAAGCAGCAGGTCTACCATGTGGCGGCGCCTAACGGCAGCGGCTGACTAGCAGTCTGTCCGTCTTTTTTTTCCCTTTTTTTGTTGTGTGTCGGTGTTGGGATGGTTTTTATATATTTTTTTTGGTTGTGTATGCGTGGGAGGGGGTGGTGGTGTGGGTGTGGGGGGGGGGGGGGGAAAACTTTTCTCTTCCTCACGGCGCGGGGTGCGGCTCGGCTGCGGGGCCTAACATCGCCCGCTGCGGCTCGGCCGCTGGACTTTACATCCCGGTGCGGCTTGGCCGCTGGACTTTACATCCCGGTGCGGCTTGGCCGCTGGACTTTACATCCCGGTGCGGCTTGGCCGCTGGACTTTACATCCCGGTGCGGCTTGGCCGCTGGACTTAACAGTGCCCGGTGCAGCTCGGCTGCGGGGCTTAACATCGCCCGGTACGGCTCGGCTGCGGGGCTTAACATCGCCCGGTGCAGCTCGGCTGCGGGGCTTTTCATCGCTGGTGCGGCTCGGCTGCGGACTTGACATCGCCCGGTGCGGCTCGACCACGGGACTTAGCTGCGCAAGGCTTGGTCGCGGGCCTTTCATCGCCCGGTTCGGCCGCGGGACGTTTCAGCGCCCGGTGCGGGGACTGTGCGGGTCGGTCGGGGACGAGCTGTCTGCCCGTGGGCGTGGGGAAGAGAGTGGAAGTTTTGTTGCCTCCATCACAGTGAGGGGGTGTTTGGAGTCACTGTGATGGACGTTTGTGTTGGGGTTATGTGTCTTGTGTTCTTTTTTTCTTTTTTTTCCTTTTTTTTTTCTATGACTGCTATGTAGTTTCGTTCGGTACTTCGGCACCGAACGACAAATAAAGCTCTGTTATACCTGTTATACCTGTTATATGAGGTGCCCTGATATAAAATAACCAGAACTCCTTACCCCACAACTCACTTCTACTGACATCATACCCTGATATAAGCTGCTGGTAGAGCCGCTGCCTCACAGCACCAGACATCTTGGTTCAATCCTGACCTCAGATGCTGCCTGTGTGGAGTTTGCACATTCTCCCTCTGGTTTTTCTCCAGGTGCTCTGGTTTCCCCCCACATTCCCAAGAGGTGTGGGGTTGTTGGTCAATTGGCCTCTGTAAATTATCCCCAGTATAAATGGAGTTGATGCAAAGGTGGGATAACTTAGAATAAGTGTAGCAGGTCAGTGTGGACTCGGTGGGCCGAAGGGGCCCTTTCCACGCTGTATCTCTAACCTAACCACACTTCCTCACCCCACAACGTATTTATACTGACATGGCACCGTTATAAAAGGTCACACAGATCACCAACCTCACATATAATGCCATAGCACCTCCTCTATGTGGACATAGGACTCCAAGATGCATATTTTTAAATATCACAGTCAACCCAAATTTCCCACATGACATATTGCCTTTTTTCTCCAATATAGTTACAGCAGTCCCTTCTTATCAAATAGTCACAGAACTTATTCAACCATCCCGATCACAGATAATCCATTAAAGTCACAGCTCCCCAATCTTTCAAACCTGGCATAGAAACATAAAAAAATAGGTGCAGGAGGCAGCCATTCGAGCCAGCACCGCCATTCAATATGATCATGGCTGATCATCTAAGATCAATACTCCATTTCTGCTTTTTCCCCATATCCCTTGATCTCTTTACCCCTAAGAGCTAAAATCTAACTCTCTCTTGAAAACATCCAGTGAATTGGCCTTCACTGCCTCCTGAGGCAAAGAATTCCACAGATTCACAACTCTCTGGGTGCAAAAAAGATTTTCCTCATCTGTCCTAAATGGCCGACCCCTTATTCTTAAACTGTGACCCCTGGTTCTGGGCTCCCCCAACATCGGAAACATTTTTCCTGCATCTCGCCTTTCGAATCCTTTAAGAACTTTGTATGTTTCTATAAGATCCCCTCTCATCCTTCTAAATTCCAGTGAATACAAGTCCAGTCTGAAAGAGTTAATGGCTATTAACTTTGCATGATGGGATGCTTGGCCATTGTTTGCAAACCTGCTTATGTGCTTGTGGAACTTCTATATTGTTGAAAGTGAAGGAATGCTAATTGTGCATAAGGATGTGTCTGGAAGCTGAAACTTACAATCCCTGGAAACCACAGGAATAATAAAATGGTAGAATGAATGAACAGGATGAGCCTGAACTTTGGGTCCTGAATAACTGATGTTTGCAAAATTGCACCAGGCAGGATAAGAATATGCAATTCTTAAAGTCTCGAGCAGTGCATCCTGTTATCCCTGGGAAAGACGTCCGAGAAAGACGATGGACAATGCTCTCGTTAAGATGAGGATGTGGTTAACTGTTGACTACTTGTGGGAGTGTGAAAACAGGACCTTCTGTGGTATGATAAGGGTCCTTACCTTCGACTAATGACTTATTGTGTAAAATAGTTTATGACTTAGGGTGACAAGTATATTGTGTTCTAATACAATGTGATTGACTTGAAGGAAACATTCTTGCTGCAAATTCTGTATATAAAAACTGAGAAAATGCTGTATCTTTGAGTGGAAGCAAGGGGAGTGCTGAGTATGGTCATGCACCCCCTTAGCATTGATCCCCCCACTCCCGTCTGACTTAAAAGCTTTGCTTGGTTTACCTTTAACTGTTTATGTTGTTGTCTGTTTTAAGAACCGAACTTTAACAAGTCGACCCATTCTTTCATCATATGTCAGTCCTGCCATCCCGGGAATTAATCTGGTGAACCTACGCTGCACTTCCTCAATAGCAATAATGTTCTTCCTCAAATTCGGAGACCAAAATTGCACACAATACTCCAGGTGCGTTCTCATGAGGGCCCTGTACAACTGCAGTAGGACCTCCTTGCTCCTATCTTGTTCTCCACTACACATGTGCAGGAAAGAACTGCAGATGCTGGTTTAAATCGAATGTAGACACAAATTGCTGGAGTAACTCAGCGGGACAGGCAGCATCTCTGGAGAGAAGGAATGGGTTGTAGGAAAGAACTGCAGATGCTGGTTTAAATCGAAGGTAGACACAAAATGCTGGAGTAACTCAGCGGGCCAGGCAGCATCTCTGTCTCAACCTGAAACATTACCCACTCCTTCTCTCCAGAGATGCTGCCTGTCTCCAGCATGGAGTTACTCCAGCATTTTGAGTTTACTCTCCACTGCATATTCCAGGCCTGGCAGAGATGCCAATTTATCTTATCAATAGACAATAGGTGCAGGAGTAGGTCATTTGACCCTTCGAGCCAGCACCACCATTCAATGTGATCATGGCTGATCAATCTCAATCAGTACCCCGTTCCTGCCTTCTCCCCGTACCCACTGACTCCGCTATCCTTAAGAGCTCTATCTAGCTCTCTTTTGAATGTATTCAGAGAATTGGCCTCCACTGCCTTCTGAGGCAGAGAATTCCACAGATTTACAACTCTCTGACTGAAAAAGATTTTCCTCATCTCTGTTCTAAATGGCCTACCCCTTATTCTTAAACTGCCCCTGGTTCTGGACTCCCCCAACATTGGGAACATGTTATATAAGAAAATAACTGCAGATGCTGGTACAAATCGAAGGTATTTATTCACAAAGTGCTGGAGTAACTCAGCAGGTCGGGCAGCATCTCGGGAGAGAAGGAATGGGTGACGTTTCGGGTCGAGACCCTTCTTCAGACTGATGTCAGGGGGGGCGAGACAAAGGAAGGATATAGGTGGAGACAGGAAGATAGAGGGAGATCTGGGAAGGAGGAGGGGAAGAGAGGGACAGAGGAACTATCTAAAGTTGGAGAAGTCGATGTTCATACCAAGGGGCTGCAAGCTGCCCAGGCGAAATATGAGGTGCTGTTCCTCCAATTTCCGGTGGGCCTCACAATGGCACTGGAGGAGGCCCATGACAGAAAGGTCAGACTGGGAATGGGAGAGGGAGTTGAAGTGCTCGGCCACCGGGAGATCAGTTTGGTTAATGTGGACAGAGTGCAGGTGTTCAGCGAAGCGATCGCCGAGCCTGCGCTTGGTTTCGCCAATGTAAATAAGTTGGCATCTAGAGCAGCGGATGCAATAGATGAGGTTGGAGGAGGTGCAGGTGAACCTTTGTCTCACCTGGAAAGACTGTTTGGGTCCTTGGATGGAGTTGTGGGGGGAGGTAAAGGGACAGGTGTTGCATCTCGTGCGGTTGCTGGGGAAAGTGCCCGGGGTTGGGGTGGTTTGGGTAGGAAGGGACGAGTGGACCAGGGAGTTGCGGAGGGTACGGTCTCTGCGGAACGCAGAGAGGGGAGGGGATGGGAAGATATGGCCAGTGGTGGGGTCCCGTTGTAGGTGACGGAAATGTTGGCGGATAATTTGTTGGATCCGCTGGCTGGTGGGGTGGAAGGTGAGAACGAGGGGGATTCTGTCCTTGTTGCGAGTGGGGGGAGGGGGAGCAGGAGCGGAGTTGCGGGATGTAGAAGAGTCCCTAGTGAGAGCCTCATCTATAATGGAGATGGGGAAGCCCCCTTTCCTGAAGAACGAGGACATCTCCGAAGCCCTAGTGTGAAACACCTCATCCTGGGCGCAGATGCGGCGTAGACGGAGGAATTGGGAGTATGGGATAGACTTTTTGCAGGGGACCGGGTGGGAAGAAGTGTAGTCCAGATAGCTGTGTGAGTCAGTGGGAACATGTTTCCTGCCTCTAACGTGTCCAACCCCTTAATAATCTTGTATGTTTCGATAAGATCCCCTCTCATCCTTCTAAATTCCAGTGTATACAAGCCTGGTCGCTCCAGTCTTTCAACATAGCAAATTCCAGCAAATTAGAACTGGAAAAAGCCCAAAAGTGTTTCTGGAGAGCAGCTGTAGTCGTACATTTCAAATGTCCAAATGATGATATCACACAGCATCATTCTCAACTTCTATATCCCTTAATGTCCATTTCTAACAAGCCTGACTCCACAGCATGTGCACAGAACAAAGAACTTGGTTAAAACAGCCAGATTACTCCCATACCTTTGCACTCGGTTCTTCAATGCTTTCTTTGACGGGAATAGGAACTCTTTCCAACAACTTCTGGAGTTCGAGTTTCTCTTCCTAAGAGGAAGAGATAAGAGGTGAATTTTCATTGTTTGCGATAAGATATAGTGGAAGTATGAAGCAAAATGGGCGCATATATATCTATGGCAGAGTCATCTAGCAATGAAAATAGCACAGCCTTCAAACCTCAGCCCTGTAATGTTCAATTTCCCCTTTAGTCCAAACATCTACTTCAACCTGAATATATTGTGGGAACCTTAACAAAGAAACATGGAAAATAGTAACAGGAATTGGCTATTTGATAGTTTGTGTTGCTCCACCATGCAACATGATCATGGGTGACCATCCATATTCAGTCCCCTGGTCCAGATTTCCCCCATATGTTATCCCTCTAACCACATGAACAATATCCAATTCCTTCCTGAATAAATTTAATCAAGTAGCTTGATATCTTTCTGTGCTAAAGGATTCCACAGGTTCATCATTCTATTTCTTGTAATCTGATATGGAATTTCTCCTGTTCTCAGTCTTAAATGCTTACCCCATATCTTTAAAGCTGTAACCCCTGGTGTGGACTCCGGGTCATCAGGAATATCTTCTTCCATCTAACCTGTCCTGACCTGTCAGGATTTTGAAGGATCCCCTCTTATTCTTCTAAAGTCTCCTTTAAGCCTAAACGAGCAAATCTTCATGTGTTTACCCTGGAATCCCACAAATTCACTGGTTCTCGCTCATCTATTTTTGCATCTCAAAACATTCCAGCAGGTTTTATGCCTTCACCACCCTGTCCACCATTCCCTGCATCACCACTGACATTTGGGACTCTACAATACAACTGCTGCTTACATTTTCTGTCCTCGTGTTCTCTAGCTGCCTTCATACAGATTTCATAGCAGTTTCTTGGAGCTAATATCCTTCCTCGCTATTGTATAATTTTCTTATTTTAGGAACAACTCTACTCCACCTCCTTCCCCTGTTTGCCTGCCATTCCTGAACTTTGAGCACCTCTCCATGTTCCATTTCCACTCCCAGTCACCCTGCAAATATATCTCCTTAACCACAATTGTGGCATCTCTAGTTAAATCTATTTGCACAACATATTCATCTACCTTATCGTGAACACATTGGGCCTTCAGTTCGGTCCCAAACTGAAACGTCATCTATCCATGTTCTCCAGAAATGCTGCTTGATCTGCTGTGTTACTCCAACACTTTGTGCCTTCAGACATGCCTTCTGGTTTACCCTTTAACATTGCTGGTTATTTTAACATTATTTCACATGATACTCCTGTTTGCCTTGCACTCCTGAACTCCCTGTCCTACACCTTTGTCTTTCAGTTTCCTGTTATTTTATTTTTACTCGTTTCTTCAACTTCAATCTCCCTACTCAGGTTTCCCTCCCCTTGCCAGTTTAATTTAAATCCTCTCCAACAGCCCAGGAAAGCATTTGTTCTGACCCTGTTCACTTGTAACCTGTCCCACAAACACATTGCCCTCACTGGTCCCAATGTAATCCATACATATAATCAGATCTAATATCCTGTTCCTATTCTCAGTAGTGCTGCTATAGGACATAATCCTGAGATTATACCAGAGGTCCTGGAATCTAATTTATTTCCTAACTCTTCATGTCCTTTTGCCTGACCTCATGGCCTTTTTTACCTTTGTTGTTGACACCAACATGTTCACTCTCCCCCTCCAAAATGCTCTATAATACATTTGACATCCACTGCCTTCAGAACATTCTGCAGCCACTCTAGCAAGTGTTAGGATGCAGAATTTGCATGGGGATCATGATTTGCTCGTTTAGGCTTAAAGGAGACTTTAGAAGAATAAGAGGGGATCCCATAAAATCCTTCAAAATCCTAACAGGACAGGTTAGATGGGAGAAGATGTTCCATGAATATTAAAAAATTCTGTGGGATCATGAGACTCTGACAGAGAATAATTCATTGGTAATTTCTACAGGAAGAACAAGTCCCTCTGGGGAAAGCAAGCTAGATTCACTCACCTCTCGTACAGTGATGTTCTTGAACTCAGAGGACAGTGAAAAGACTCTGAACAACTCAATCTCGCTGAGCGTGGGTTTCAGAAGCTGATTGTAGGTGGCCATACTTTCATGTGTGATGTAATAGTGACTTGCAATGCGGCCCAGATCAGTCACCTGCACCAGACGGTTTAGGATTAAAGGGATAAAACGTCTGATCCACAAAACTCCAGTAACAAACAATGTATTCATTAGAATCCAGTACACTTCAGTTTTGTTAATAACTATCATTTAAACGAATAAAAACTACAAAAACGGCATGAAAAATACACGTGCTTGATTCAGGTATCTGAAGTTTCTTAGAATCTTGGTCATGTTGCATGTAATTTCCCAATCTAATGATAGATTTAAGAAAGACACAAAGTTCTGAAATAACTCAACGGGTCAAGCAGCAACTCTGGAGAACAAGGATAGGTGACGTGCAATCTGAAGAAGGGCCCTGACCCAAAAACGTCACTGGTAAACGTTCTCCAGAGATGTTGCCTGACCCGCTGTGTTACTCCAGCACTTTGTGTCTTTTTTGATAAACTGGTATCTGCAGTTCCTTGTATCCACATCCTTCTGATGATAGATTAGTTGTGACTGCCAATTGATAAAACTTTGCACTTACCTGAAAGTTTCCGCCTTTTTTGTCGTACTTTACAAGATTGTTTTTGTCGAGGATGAGTGAAGCGGTGTGGATGAGATCCAATCTGCGCTGCTCCAGTAGGGGATCACTCTTCAACTCATCGTGCGATATCCCGTACAGATTGGGGGTTCGCAGCATCCGGATGTACAGGTATGTGTACCCCAACCAATTAATGGCATCCTGCAAGGCAAAAAAACTTAAAGTTCAGTTTCTATTGATGGTCTGTCAAGGTGATTTCTCAACTCTGGAACCCTGAGGTAAACCCAGAGAAGGTCATCTCCTAAGTGGCAGATGAAACCTTTCACTGTGGCCTGGACTTAAGCCATGATGTCAATAGTAACCCAAGGTGCCTGGGCTACTCACCTTGGCAGTCTGGACATTTCCCAGGACAATCTCCGCATTGAGCATGTCTGGGAGTCTGGTGATCATCTGGCTCTCAATGGGCAGCTGCTGGTTGAGAAGGGACAGGTAGTACTGCAACTCGCCATGCGATGTGATCAGGATGCCTTCGCCCTTGGTATCGTACTGCGGTCGTCCTGCACGACCCAACATCTGCAACACATTAACATCTTGGAACTTAGAACAGTACAGCACGGTAACAGGCCCTTCACCCCTTAATGGCTGTGTCGAACATGAAGCCAAGAGCAACTCTCATCTGCTTGCATATAATCCATATTCCTTCATTCCCTGCATATCCATTTGTTCTTACAAAAGCCTCTTAAATAACACGTCCACCACCCCCGCCAATCTCTCTACATCATCATCTATATCTTTGTTTCCCTTATCCTTAACCAGACTGAAGAAGGGTCTCGACTCGAAACATCACCCATTCCTTCTCTCCAGAGATGCTGCCTGTCCCACTGAGTTACTCCATCTGTTTGTGTCTATCTTCGGTTTAAACCAACATCTACAATTTCATCCTACACACTGTCCAAACTTTCCCTGTAGCTAATGCTGTCTAATCCAGGCATAATTCCGATAAACCTCCTCTGCACCTTTTACAAAGCCGCCACATCTCGCCTGGAATGGAGCGACTAGACCTGCATGCAAAACCACAAATATAGCCTGACCAAGGTAATCAAAATGAGAGGTTAAACTAGATAAATTGATTAGATCAGAAGGAAGATCTTGGCAGGACAGGAGCAATCAGAATGAGATGAACGCGACAGCCCAATACTCTCAATATTCTCATTTGTCAACAAAATACAGAGTAGTTTTTATAAAATGTCACATCATGGCCGCTGGGCGAATCAGGTCAACCCGTGCCTGCCTTTCTAGCCCAACTTTGACATCCTCATTTAGAACAGAACAAAGGCCACCATTATTTATCTTAAGGAACACTTCAACAGCTTATCACCAATACAAATGAAATTTGGCATTCGCATGTCTAACTCCACTCCCATCTTGCTCTTCCTCTCATTTTCCAGCACACCAAACGAGTTATCAGGAATCCAGTGAGTGTCAGATGTTTCAACTGTGTAATATTTCAATATTTCCGTCTCTAAACATCTGCATGCAGACTTTAAAACAGAAACTACAGGATAGCCAACACAATTCTCAATTAGCAAATCTATTTGATACCCAACCAGCCAATATAATGTATGTCTTTCTCTATGAAGCTCCTGGTATGGTAAAAAATGGACATGTTTATGGATGCTATAAAACCATCAAAGGGCCAATAAAGACACCATAGGTTAAGCTGATTAGTTATATTACCTGAAGTACATCCAGTGCTCCCAGTTCAGTCCAGCGACCTTTCTCTGGGCTGTACACCTGTGTTCCTTTAATAATAACTGTGTGGGCAGGCAGATTCACACCCCAAGCCAGAGTTGCTGTGGAGACCAGCACCTGAAGCAAACAAGACAATTATTGTAAAATCTAACACTAAAAAGTAACAGATCTTTTAGCATTGATTTCAAATCACTGGGAAAGTGAACTGTGAATACAGATTGGAGACAAGCCAGGCCCCTCACTCCCATGCTTCTATGTTTAACAAAACTGGAAGCCATTTACACGAGTCCATCAAGGACAAGTCCAGATAAGGCACCAAAAATGTCTCTGGCTCCAATCAACCACTCAAAGTGGAGTAGCGCAAACTCTACACAATGCAAACATAACAGGAAACAGAAGCTCTGTAATCTAGCTACGCAAGGACTCATTACCTGGATATGCCTGTCAGCAAAAAGATCCTCCACTAGTGTTCGATCCACTCTGGTCATGCCAGCATGGTGAATAGCAAAACTGTAGGGGAGTAGGTCCTTCAACTCCAGATTCTGAAAGAAAAGCAGTTATCAATTTACAGACACAGGGTTGTACAAAGACAAGATCCTTGTCGCTTGGCCCACCATGTCCATGACCATCTCTTGCCCGCAATACATCCAATTAATTAAACGAGAAACTGCTGGAGCAGGAAACTTGAAACGGATGGAAATGTGTCCCTTGGTTTCAATATCTAAAATTGAAATATCCCAAAGTTTCAAACTTGCCTAATGTTTTGAACACAATGACAGTATATTGCCAAAGGGCTGCTCTTGTTCATTTGCTGTAATTGGAGGCAGCTCAGTGGCACAGATGATAGAGCTGCTGCCTCACAGTGCCATGGAACCGGGTTCAATCCAGACCCCAGGTGCTGTCCGTGTGGAGTCTGTGACCGCGTGGGCTTCCACCGGGTGTTCTGGTTTATTTCCACATCCCAAAGACGTGCGGGTTTGTAGGTTACTTGGCCACTGTAAACTGCCCTTGGTGGGTGGGGAGCAGATAAGAAAGAGGTATACCATAGTACGAATGAGAACAGGTGGTCGATGGTTGGTGTGAACTTGGTGGGCTAAAGGGTCTGTTTACATGGTGTATCTCTCAACTATTTCGTATTTTGTTCCTTCCGGGTATATCATGCAATAATGCACGAGGTTGAGACAGCCCTGTACTACAGTTTACAGAGATGCAGGAACAGTGTCATCGCAGAAAGGTTGGAGAAGCACATGGCACTGTACCTTGCACTGCTCTGCCTCTGTGCGCAGCACCTCTGTGGAAGCCGAGCCCTCTCGCAGGAACAAGCCCAGTGTGTCTTTCTCCAAGCACATATCTCGAATCGCTCTTGCTGTCTTTCCAGTCTCCTTGCGAGAATGAACAAACACTAACACCTAAAAAAAAAATTAACCTTCTCAGAAGTGTTCGACAGGAACCAGAAATGTGAATGTCAGAGATTGAGGGTTATTTCCAATTAGAGACAAGATCATCTCAGATACTCCTGCAGACTGGGATGGTAACGTTGGGAGGAAAGGCGGCGATGATGGATAAGGACATAAGTGATAGGAGCAGAATTAGGCCATTCAGCCCATCGTCTACGCCATTCAATCATGGCTGATCTATCTCTCCCTCCTAACCTCATGCTCCTGCCTTCTCCCCATAAACCCTAGACACCCGTACTAATCAAGAATTAATATACCTCTGCCTATCCATTGACTTGGTCTCCACAGCTTGACTTTTGACTATCCATTCACTTTGCCTATCTTGGCAAAGAATTCCACATATTCACCACCCTTGCCTAAATAAATTCCTCCCCATCTCCATCGTAAAGGAATTCTGAGGCGATGACTGCTCCTCCACTAACCTACTTGTGGAAACATTCTCTCCATATCCACTCTATCCAAGTCTTTCATTATTCAGTAAGTTTCAATGAGGTCCCCTCTCATCCTCCCAAACTCCAGCGAGCACTCCCAAGTCCCTTTGCACCTCTGATTTCTAGATTCTCACCCCATTTAGAAAATAGTCTACGCCTTTATTCCTACTACCAGAATGCATGACTCCACACTTTGCTACACTATATTCCATCTGCCACTTCTCTGCCCACTCTCCCAACCTGGCCAAGTCCTTCTGCAGAGTCCCTGCTTTCTCTACACTACCTGCCCCTCCACCTATTTTTGAATTATCTGCAAACTTGACCACAAAGCCTTCAATCCCCTCATCCAAATCATTAATATACAACGTGAAAGAGTAGCGTGGATAAGGACATGGAGAGAGACTCTCTGCAAGAAGGGGAGAGAGAGAGCTGGAAGAAATACAGGCTTTATCCACAGCGAATAGAACACTCTCCAGACAGGTAGAAAGCCCTTACCATTTCATCACTGACAGGATTGATAATCTACTGCCCCACGTGCAGTATTTCCAGTATTTTGCCATTCTATTTTGTATTTTCAGCAACTGCATATATTTTTATCTTGAAGATGGAATATCAATTTGTATTAATTCCACCTGCTGGCCCTCCCACTGCAACCACCTCCCCGCAACCTCCTCCGAACACACACACGCGCACACAGACACACACGCGCACACAGACACACACGCTCTCAGACACACACGCTCACACAGACACACACGCGCACAGACACACACTCTCACACACACACGCTCACAGACACACGCGCACAGACACACACGCTCACACACACACACGCTCAGACACACACGCGCACAGACACACACGCGCAGACACACGCGCAGACACACGCGCAGACACACACGCACTCAGACACACACGTGCAGACACACACGCACTCAGACACACGCTCAGACACACACGCGCAGACACACACGCGCAGACACACACGCGCAGACACACACGCGCGCACACACACACGCGCACACACACACGCACACACACGCAGACACACACGCACTCAGACACACACGCACTCAGACACACACGCGCTCAGACACACACGCGCAGACACACGCACACACACACGCGCACACACACACGCACTCAGACACACACGCACTCAGACACACACGCACTCAGACACACACGCACTCAGACACACGCACTCACACACACGTGCAGACACACACGCGCAGACACACACGCACTCACAGACACACGCACTCCGACACACACGCGCAGACAGACAAACGCGCACACTAAACACACGTGCACAGACACACACGCACTCACACACACACGCGCTCACAGACACACATGCTCACACACACGCGGACACACACGCAGACACACACGCTCACACGCAGACACACACGAGCACAGACACACGCACTCAGACACACACGCACACAGACACACGCTCACACACACGCGCGCAGACACACGCTCACACACACGCTCACACACACACACGCACGCGCAGATACACACGAGCAGTCACACACGCAGACACAGGCGCACAGACACACACGCGCAGACACACACGCACACACACGCGCACACACACACGCTCAGACACACGCGCTCAGACATACACGCAGACACACACGCGCACAGACACACACGCGCACAGACACACACGCGCACAGACACACGAGCACACACACACGCGCGGACACACGCGCACAGACACAGACGCGCAGACACACACATGCACACACACGCAGACACACACGCTCACAGACACACACGCTCAGACACACACGCTCAGACACACACGCGCAGACACACACGCGCAGAGACACACACGCGCACACACACGCGCAGACAGACACACGCGCACACAGACACACACGCGCACACAGACACACACGCGCACACAGACACACACACACGCACACAGACACACACGCGCACACAGACACACACGCGCACACACAAAGCCCTGACTGAATACAGCCATAGAACAGCATCACTCGGATGAGCAATCATGCTGGCTTTAAATTATTAATATGGTGAAGGAATACAGAAGACAGAACACCTTTTTTGTCTCATTGCCTTAATTCATCACTTCAGCACAATTGAATTGGTGTGCACATCACATGTGGCTCTGTTATTCCTTTTAGTACAGCAGAGCACTATCGCTCATCATAATGGGAACAAGTCAGTTTGACATGAAGTGACATTGATGTCAATAATAATGATGGCCTATTCTTACATTTTTACTTGACATGTTGATGGTGGGCATATGGTTACAGCATTCTTACAGATCTGAGTGCAGGTTTGGAATCAGGTGGAATGTTGTACGCCTCATTCTGGCAGAATTATGAGCAAATAGAATCAGTGACAACCAGTATCAATGATCAGACATACAGATTAGCTTTTGTTCAGGACCCAGATCTAATCTGACAGCATACACTCAATCAGGCATGCTGCAGGTTTGCACTACCATCCCAGCATCTCCATGCCACCATAGAGAGGGTGGGAGATATCGGTGCTTCCAAATAGGTTCACTCACCTGATTCTTTCCAGCATGCTCCATCACCTTCTCATACACAATCTCATTCATAATCTGGAAACGTTTAATGGCTTTCTTTTCTGTGATCCCAACATATGTCTGCTCAAGAGGAACGGGACGGAAACTGAATGGGAAGACACAAAATTGGATAAGTATTTAACATTAGTGAACACAGCACACTGCAGCACAGGTGCCAAACAAGATGCCAAGTTAAAACTATCTCATGTGCCTGCACATGATGCATATCCCCCTATTCCTTACACTTCCATGTGCCTATCTAAAAGCCTCTTAAACTCCACGATGGTATCTGCCTCCAGCACCACAACTGGCAATGCTTTCCACGCCCCCACCACTCTCTGTGTAAAGAAACACCCCGCACATCTCCATTAAACTTTCTCCCTCCCACCTTGGATATTTCCACTCTAGGAAAATGGTTCTGACTGTCTATCTTATTTATGCCTCTCATAACTTTGCATGTGGAAGTTAAACGAAGAACCTACTTTTCACTAGTGTCTTTATGGGACCGGGTCTTTGCATTACTATTCTGGCACAACCACACTTCCTACCAAGTGATCTCAACAATGATTACCACTGCGACTCGTGCACTGAGCACATCAATTATAGTTCACATATCACTCGTATTACAACATTCGGTTGCATCCACTTAGCCAAGTAACTGTATTACTAAATTAGTTGCATGATGCCACCGTGTAAACACAAGGTGCACCTCAGGATGTGACGGGAGTTACCTGTTATCAAAGTAAAAAAGGCCCTTGGCTGAGTCGACTCGCAGCAGTGTAGCAACGTCCTCGTAGTTGGGTAGCGTGGCACTCAACCCAACCAAACGCACATCTTCCTGAGTCATCTCAATGTTCCTAATTGTCCGGGCAACCAATGCCTCGAGTACTGGTCCACGATCATCATGCAGAAGGTGAATCTCATCCTGACAGCGGAAACATGAGGGAATAAATAGCTAATGGCAAGTCTAGAAAGCAAAATAAGTGCTTCTATAAATAAGGATTTTATCTTCCGCATGGGAAACTTACAACCCAATTGTTTGAACATTGAATCCTCCAATATTAAGCAACTAACCAACACTCCTCACCCCCCGCCCTGGCCTTTTCCCTCCCTCTATTCCCTGTGCCCCACCTGAATGTGTATCCTTTGCTCCCACTATCCCGCCTCCCCTTTCCCCTTCTCCTCGTCCCCTATAACCCACATCCCATCCTCTCGCTTCACGTGCCATACCTATTTGTATCTACTTATCTCACAGCTTTTTGACGCTTCTTCTCTGGCCTTTGTCCATTCATTTGCAAATCAAACCCCACCTCTCCTTTATCCACCTATCACTCACCAGGATTTGTTCTTCCCCCGCACCTCTCTTCCAGCTTCCCCCCCCCCGCACTACAGTCAGTCTGAGGAAGGGTCCCAAAAGGCAATTTATTCACCTCCTCCAGGGGGTGAGGAGATGCTGCTGACCTGCAGTGTTAACCCAGCACTTTGCCCTCTATTATCTTTCTGCTCAGAGCTGTCAGGATCCAGTGTTGATAAGTGCTTCCAGGTTGAGTATTGAATTGTATTGAACGGGGAATACTCTCTGCTCGATCTCCATGATTCAGCTTTAACTTTCAGAGGGCCAGAATAAACCGTTTTAATTCAATATCTTATGAACTCTGATGCAATGTTTAAACTGGTGTTGAATTAGCTAATACAAAGATTTGCAGATGATAGATTGCAAATTTAAAAAAAGTGCTGGAGTAACTCTGCAGGTCAGCATCATCTCTGGAGAACATCGACTGGCAATGTTTTGGGCTGTGATCCATCAAAAATATAGCCTGGCACCAAGAGAAAAGATCAGATGGAAGCTTGTGATTATTATCATACTTACAATGATCATGAGTCGCACTATTTGTGTGTAGGTTCGCTCTCCTCCCTTGCGAGTGATGATATCCCATTTCTCTGGGGTGCACACGATCACCTGGGTTGCATTAATCTCCTCTTTACACAGTTGATGGTCCCCTGTCAGCTCTGCAACACTGATCCCATAACTGGCCAAACGCTGCAAATGAAAATAAATCTACAGTGAGCCCAAGCGAGTGTCAAGAATGTTTAACTGTCACATAATCTGACAATGGAACAAAGAAATTCTTCCCTGCAACAGTATAATAAGCTTATAAACACAATACACTTAGATAATATGTAATAAAATGTCGATAAATTAGTAACCCCAATACCAGTACAAAAAAAGCCCAAAGCCCCTCGTGCAACCAAAGTTCATCAGTTAGCGTTGTGCAGTGTTCAAGAGCCTGATAGCTGTTGAGAAGAATCCATTCTTGAACCTGGTGGTGATGCTTTTCAGCCTCCTTTACCTTTTCCTGATGGCAGGAGTGAAATGAGGGTGCGACCAAGGTGACGTGCATCTTTGATGATGCGAGCTACCTTTTTGAGGCAATGCCTCCTACAGATCCCTTCAATGGTGGGGAGGTCACATTGAATATTGGAGGTGATTCTGCTCTCAGCAACAAGGTTATTGAAAGATACACAACAAGAACTTACTTTAGTGAGGGCCAGTGCAGTCTTTACTGGTTGACCACACTGACCAGGGACACGCAAAACAAGAGTCTGCTATTCGAAGCAATGATACAATTGATGGTGCATTTGGGGTGGGAGAGATTGCAAAAGAAAAATGAGAAAGCGATGGTAAAAAGAAAAAGAAAGGGAAAAATACAAGAGAAATATTGGATTACGAGGATTGAACATTGCTGCTATACATTTGGGTTTCTGAAGATGGTCATGTTCACAAGCTTACCTTACTGAAACCGCCCACCATCTCCTGAACCAACGACCTCATTGGTGCCACATATATAATTTTAAAGTCATCTACGTTTATGGTTCCATCAATGTTAATGTGCTTCCCAATCTCACGCAACATGCACATAAGTGCCACGTTTGTTTTGCCAGCACCCTAAAACAGGTAAAAAGAACAATAATTTTGATTAAAAGCTATATCTGTCACAGTTACTGCAGAGTAACGGAAGTGGCGGCGCCTAACGGCTGCGGCTCGCTAGCAGTCTGTTCGTCTTTTTTCCTTTTTTTTTTGTTGTGTGTCGGTGTTGGGATGTTTTTTTGGGTTTTTTTTGGTTGTGTATGTGTGGGGGTGGGGGGGTGGTGGTGGTGTGGGTGGGGGAAACCTTTCTCTTTTAGGTCTCTTCCTCACGGCGCGGGGTGCGGCTCGGCCGCGGGGCCTAACATCGCCCAGCTCGGCCGCTGGACTTAACATCGCCCGGCGCTGCTCGGCCGCTGGACTTAACAGTGCCCGGTTCGGCCGCGAGACATCTCAGCGCCCGGTGCGACTCGGCCGCGGGGACTTCCATCCCCTTGCGGGGACTGTGCGGGTCGGTCGGGGACGAGCTGTCTGTCCGTGGGCGTGGGGAAGAGAGTGGAAGTTTTGTTGCCTCCATCACAGTGAGGGGGTGTTTGGAGTCACTGTGATGGACGTTATGTGTTGGGGTCATGTGTCTTGTGTTCTTTTTTGTGTGTGACTGCTATGTAGTTTCGTTCGGTACCTTGGTACCGAATGACAAATAAAGCTCTGTTGAACTGTTGAGTAAAGTGAAGGCATTATGGTATATATTAGTGAATACTCACAGTGGGAGCACACAACAGAAGGTTTTCATCTGTTTCCATGGCTGCCTTGCATAGTTTACTCTGAATTCGATTCAAGGTTTTAAAGCCTTCAAATGCTGCTTGGGTATATTTAGGCATCTTCTCAACGGATATCAGTTGCTATGGAATATGAAACAGTATTTAGAATCTGTGATTTACACAAAGCAATATCAGGGTCACAGTCCATCACTTTTTTTTTTACGATTACTGCTTTACAGCAAACTCAAATAGTTGTTTAACCAGAATGCTCTAATACTTCCCAGTGTAATAACACTCAATGCTACTCTGCCGAGCTCAGGAAAACACACAATGGCACAGCTAGTAGAGCCACTGCCTCATAATGCCATAGATCCAGGTTCCATCCTGACCTTGGGTGCTGTCTGTGTGAATTTTGCATGTTCTCCCTGTGAGCGCATGTTTCCTCTAGGTGCTCTGGCTTCCTCCCACATCCCAAAACATTGGCCTCTGTAAAATTATCCCTAGTGTGCAGGGAGTGGATGCAAAAGTGGGATAACATAGAACTAGTTTGAACGGGTGATTGATGGTCAGCATGGACATGGTGGGCCAAAGGGCCTGTTTCCATGTGTATCTGTAAAGTAAATATCAGCCAAAGAGACTGTAGATGTTACAAATGGGAACAAAAAAAAAGAGAAAGTGCAGGACTTCATTAATTCAGGAAGCATCAGTAGTAGAGAGATGGAAAGAGTTAATTTTGTTGGTGTCGACTCATCCCAACAATGTGTTCATGCCTCTCTGTAGAAATGCTGTTTGACATACCAAATGTGTTTAGCATAACATGTTTACTTTTCAAGACAAGATGCAATTGTTTAATCTCATTCAATAAATAGGGCCCAGGACAGTTAAGTACAGACATCTGAAGACTCAGCACTTTCACCAGTGCAGCTTTATAACATGTTGGTTAAACTCTGCTTTCAGCTGGATGACAGCTTTCTTGGGATAAATGATGTACCTTATTTTTGGAATAATAAATCAATGTCTAACAGGGAAAAGTATAGGAAGGAACTGCAGATACTGGTTTACATCAAAGATGGGCACAAAATGCTGGGATAGCAAAACTCAGCAAAACGCTGAGTAATCAGCGGGATAGGCCCGAAGAAGGGTCTCAACCCGAAACGTCACCAGTTCCTTCTCTCCAGAGATGCTGCCTGTCCCGCTGAGTTACTCCAGCATTTTGTGTATAACAAGGAAAAGACAGGTTAACAGTTCAGATACTGATAGACCTGCTCTGCGCTTCACAATTACATGTTATCAGCACTTTATCAAAACACAGTAATTGCAGATTGTTTAACAGTCAGTCAACAGTAAATCCAGGCAACGTGTTATGAAATTGAAAATGACCATCATGCACAACATCCATGAAGTACAGATCTCTCACCTCCTCAGAACTGAAGGGCTTGGGCTTGAGCGCCGGTACATGCACCTCCTCGTACCCCTTGCGCTGCTTGCGGAAGGAGCCGTCTGGTAGCTGACATCGTTTGTTTGCCATGAGGTGACTCCCCTGTGCAAAGGCCAGGTCCTCTAAATCCAAAACTTGTCTGGGAGCCAGAACCTAAAAGAGCAAACAGTCCAAAATAGAGTTATAGCTCTATACAGCACGGAAACAATTCCTATGCTCAACTTGTCCATGCCAACCAAGCTGCTTAACTGAGCTAGGCCAATTTGTCTGTGGCTGGCCCACAACCCACCAAACCTTTCCAAACTGTGTACCTGTTCAAATGTCTTATAAGTGTTGTAATTGTACCTGCCTCTACCACTTCCTCTGGTGGCTCGTTCCATATACCCACCATCCAATGTGTGAAAAATTTACCCCTCATGTCCATTTTAAATCTTGCTCCTCTCACCTTAAATCTATGCCTTCTGGTTTCAGACGACCCCCCCCCGGAGAAACAACTGTGGCCATTCACCCTATCTAATTCTGATTATGCTATGATTGTTATCATTTATCACCTGATGAGATGGTTTTCTGATGCCCCAGGTTGTTGCAGCATGACGCAAGTGCCTTTACGTAGAAGAGACAGAGTCCCTGTGCTTACGCAGTGCTCTGAATGACGCCGTAGTCACTGGTTTTTGCTTGTTCTCATCGGTAAGTCAAAAATTGTTTGCACTTTTTCGTTCTTTTTTCGTGAATGTTGCTACTTGTGTTTAATTCTTTAATTTGTTTAAATTCTGTGAAACTTTCATTGCTTGGTACTATGTGGTGTAAGGTGTGTGCACGGTAGTGAAGGGAATCGAAGAAAATGATCGTGTCCCAGATAACGCTGAGTCTCGTGGAAAGTATGCTCCTGTCTGCACAGATGCTCTTGTTTCCAGGCAAATTTCTAGTAAATTAACATCAAATTCGATGAAAGGTTACTATATTCTTTCTCATTTATGTATTTTTTTATCACAAATTAGCTCAAAAGGATCATAGCTCAGCCCATTTTTAATGCTGTGGTATTTCATTATGATTTAATAACTTTCAAATTTGGTCACCCATGTCACAGGTTGGTACCCTTATTTACGGAAACACCCATATATCTTTATATGGGCACAATTCGCCCCCCAATGCTCCAGGGAAAAAAAGTACCAGCATATCCAGCCTCTCCTTATAACTCAAACTCAGTATCACCCTTGTCTATCTTATTTGCATCCTTTCCAGGTACATCACAGGTACTGATCGAAGGAATCAATGGGAGGCAAGAGCCTCAAAAAGGCAGACAAATTCAAAGACACACTCCACCTTTCATGTCGTTACTACCATTGGGAACGTGGTACAGGAGCCTGAAAACTGTGAACAACAGGTAAAAGGATACCATCTTCCCAGCAAACATTGAGCTCGTGAACATTACACAATACTAACCTCACCAACTTTGTTCTTCCACGGATTGTGTCTTTAGTTACACTATGGATTTCGCTTTCTGCACTATAATGGTTACCTAGTATTACGGTTATTAATTTATTCCATTTGTGATTATATACTATCTGTGTGTTATTGTGTGTTTGGGCTTTATCAGCTGCAGCAAGCAAGAATTTCATTGTTCCATTGTCAGTACACATGACAACAAAAACTCTTGACTCCAGTTTAATGGCATTCTTCCAACTGCAGGGCAACCAGAATGGGCACTCCAAATGTGTACTCCAAACATGGCCGTGCCAGCACCTTGTACAGCAGTGACATGTTCCACTCCAATACTCAATACCTGACCAATGAGGACAAGCATGGCAAACATTCCACACTACCCTGTCCACATGTGTCACCACCTTCATGAAACTATATACCTGCACTTCTAGGTCCCTCTGTTCCACACACTCCTCTTGGTCCTACCATTAACTTTGGAAGTTCGGCCTTGGTTTGTCCCACAAAAATGCAACATCTCACATTTATCCGAATTAAACTCCGTCTGCCATTCCTTGGCCCATTGGCCCTGTTTATCAAAATCCACTATAATACCAATTTTGGTGTCATCATCAAACTTACTAAATATGCCACAAACATTCAAATCCAAATTGTTAACAGAAATGAGTCTGAACAAGGGTCTTCAGAGAGCCTTGAAATGTCACCCATTCCTGCTCTCCCGAGATGCTGCCTGACCCGCTGAGTTACTCTAGTATTTAGTGTCTACCTCTTGTTAATAGAAATAACAGGTGACAGTGCACCCACCACTGACCCCAGCAACAGATCACTAGCCACAAGCCTCCAATCTGAAAAAAAATCCCACCTGCCTCTGACTCCTTCCACCATGGCAATTCTGTATCCAATTGCTAGCTCACACTGGATCCCATGTGATCTCAACTTCAGGACCAGCCCAGCATACAAGAGCTTGTCAAAGGCCTTGCTAAAGTCCACAGACAATGTACACCACCCTGCCCTATCAAACCTGTTGCTCACCTCTTCAAAAAATACTAAATCAAAGTTACGTCTATAAAGTCCTGCTGACTGTCCCTAAACAATAGAGTCATAGAGTGGAAACAGGCCCACACCTGCCAACTGCATTAGTCCCAGGTACATTAGTCCTACCTGCCTGCATTTGGTCCATATTCCTCCAAACCTGTCCTATTTATGTACCTGTATGTTTCTTAAAAGTCAAGATAGTCCAGACCTCAACTACCTCCTTTGGCAGCTTGTTCCATACACCCACCACCCTTTGTGTGAAAAAGTTACCGCTCAGATTCCTATTAAATCTTGTCCCCTTCACCCTGAACCTATGTCCCCAGGTCCTCGATTCCCCTACTACGGGCAAGAGATTCTGTGCATCTATCCGATCTGTTCCTCTCATGATTTTACACACATCTACAAGATCACGCCTCAACCTCCTGCGCTCCAGGGAATAGTCCCAGCCTACTCAACCTCTTCCTATAGTTCAGACCCTCTAGTCCTCACAATGTCCTCGTAAATCTTCTCGATACCCTTTCCATTTTGACATCTTTCCTATTACATGGTGCCCAGAACTGAACACAATACTCTAAATGTAGCCTCACCGACGTCTTATACAACTGCAACATGACCTCCCAACGTCTATACTCAATACTATGACTGATGAAGGCTAATGTGCCAAAAGCCTTTTTGACCACGCTAACAACCTGCAACTCCATCTTCAAGGAACCATGCACCTGCACTCCTAGATCCCTCTGCTCTACAACACTCCCCAGATCCCTACCGTTCACTGTATAGATCCTGCCCATGTTTGATTTCTCAAAGTGTAACACTTCACATTTCTCTCTATAAATTCCATCAACGATTCCTCAGCTCACCTGGCCAATCGATCAAGATCATGCTGCAATTTTTTACAACCATCTTCACTATCTGCAAAACCACCCACTTTTGTATCATCAGCAAACTTGCCAATCTTGCCATGTATGTTCTGTTCCAAATCATTGACATAGATGACAAACAGTAACGGGCCCAGCACCGAACCCTGAGTCACAGGCCTCCAGTCCGAGAAGCAACCTTCCACCATCACCCACTGCTTCCTTCCAGGTTGCCAATTTTCTATCCATTCAGCAATCACTCCTTGGATCCCATACGATCTAACCTTCTAAAGCAGCCTACCATGAGGTACCTTGTCGAATGCTTTGCTGAAGTCCATATATACAATATCTACAGCTCTGCCTTCATTGACCTTTTTGGTTATGTCTTCAAAAAACTCAATCAGATTTGTGAGACACAACCTCCCACGTACAAAACCATGCTGACTATCTCCTTCAATAACTATCCATTCACCGATGTAAGGCTCATCGATGTAAGGTTTGCAGTTTCTAAGGAATATTCATTTAACACCCCACCCACCTCCTGTGCCTCCTCACTCAGATGACCTTGTTGATCATTCAGATGACCTCTTTGGTTCCTAGTTATGCCTTTAATATACGTAGAATTCTACAAGAAGAATTTGGAATCTTCTTTACGTTATTTGCCAAAAGTATTTCATTAATCCCTTCTGCCCTCCTGATTTCTCTTTTAAATGCATTCATACATTGCCTATATTCATCAAGGGATTCACTTGATTCCAACTACCCACACCTGACATACACCTCTTTTTTCTTGACCAGAGCCTCAATATTTCTTGTCATCTAGGGCTCCCTACACCTGCCGTCCTTGCCCTTCACCAACAGGAACACACTGGCACTGAACTCTTGCTATTTCACATTTAAAAGTCTCGCAAGTTCCTTTCCAATACCATCAAAGTTAGCCTTTCCCCAATTTAGGAATTTCACTTGCGGACCAGCCCTATTCCGTTTCCTTGACAGTTTTAAATTACTACGACTACATTCAGTGGTCCCAAAATGCTCTCCCATTACCATTTCAGTCAGCTGCACTGCTTTATTTCTCAAGAGGTCAAGCTGTGCTCCTTCTTAGCAGGGTCGCCCCAAGTTACAAACGCCTACATTCATGCACAGCCGCAAAAGCGAGCGAGCGTTTGGGAGATCGGTGGCATGGATCTGCCCACTGCTGTAGGCAGAACCAAATTCCAACATCTCCTGCCATGTGGGAATTTGAATCGAGATAATATCTGAATGATTGAGTTAAATCTCCTAGTTTAACTACATCATCTCTTGATTGTCCTATGTTTTTATTTAAATATATTGCCAGCCTACTACATCTTATGAATAGTTTAAGAAGATAACTGCAGATGCTGGTACAAATCGAAGGTTTTTATTCACAAAACGCTGGAGTAACTCAGCGGGTCAGTTCTCAGGAATAGAAGCAACAAACTGCTAGAGGCCCTGAATGAATCAGGCAGCAACTGATGGGAGGAAATGGACAGACAACGTTTTGGGTCAAAGGTCGAGATGTCAATGTCCATTTCCCTCCAGATTGTGCCTGGCCCATTGAGTTCCTTCAGCAGTTTGTTTGTTGTTCTACATTCCAACATCTGCAGTCTCGAGTCTCAGGTAAAGAACACTGTTGTAACCTGGGAGGATCTACAATCGGCATTTCTTTCCTTTAATCTTACCTTATGCTTACACTCTTCAACCTATTCAATAATTTGATTGCTTCAAGCAGATCATCCAAGGGTAACTACCTTTAGTTTCTTCTTTCTAACTTTCTAATGGTGAGAATTATCTTGGTTACCTGGTGATTGTTAACAAAATTCCCACTTCCAATCTGCATGCACCATCTTGACCTCAGCACTACAATCACAGAATAGCAAACACGAGCAGGAACTCTGGCTAATGGTTTATTCTTCCTAAGTAGAATGGGACAGAACCATTCTTATCCCTACATTAGGGTAAGACAGTTTTTCTTTCGATTAACTAGCATTTTTTAATCATTTGCCTTCAATTGATTTTCTATGACATTTCACAATTGTTGTTTTATATTCGCACTTAAACTAGACTCACCTCCCCTTCCCTATCAAGATCCATTGCTTCAAGGTCTGTATCCACACGAGACTGGCGAACTCGTTCTCTGCGAGATCTTTCTTCCTACAAAGGCACATATCATTTTGATAAATATAATTCAAAACTCTTTTAGCTTCCAGTTTGTAAAACGGATGATGGCAGTGAACGGCATGCCTGAGCATTACACTGCAACTTACCCGAATTATGTCCTCTTTTTCAGTCTCTTGAAGTTTGTAGAGAACCTTGGAAAGCTCTGCATCTGCCTCCATCTTATTCTGGATCCTCTCCTTTTCAGCCTCACTCTGAGCACTGGCCAGTAAAGTACAATATAGAACTACCAGGACAAAGCAGAGAATAAGCAGTGAGTGGTAAGGTGGGGAGGACAGCTGCGGTAGTGTCAGTAATATATTAAAGACTAAGGGGTTGGACAAATGTATATTATCACTCTAAACTCACAATTTAATGCTACTCAACTTGTCAAAACTACAAACAGCAATCTTATGCACGTTTTTACTGCTTCCAGTCTTTCAGCAAAGAAACAAAGAATACCACGCGAGTTTTCTCCGGTTTCCTCCCACACTAGAAAGATGTACAGGTTTGTAGGTTAATTGGATTTGGTTAAAAAAAGTGAAAATTCACCCTATTGCGTAGGATAGTGCTAGTGTACAGGGTGATCGCTGGTCAGCGCGTACTCGGTGGGCGGAAGTTTTTTTTCCACACTGTATCTCTAAAGTGTAAAGTCTAAAAGATATAAGAGATAAGACTGCGCCATGGAAATATCCAGCATTCAAGTCACAAGAAACAATGTTACTTGTCTTCCGCTATCATTCCATGTCGGTGTGAAATGAGGCAACTAGCAGTGAATTTTTTCAGGAGAAAGAGTATGTAATGGTATGGATAGCGACATAAACTATTTACATATCTTTTATATTTATTTTCTTTTATGACTTAGAAAAAGTTATTGGTCCCTTATTGTGTGCAAAACAAAGCATTTCACTGTGACAATAAAGCATCGTTGAATCATTGAATTAAATCATTGAGAAAACAGAAATGTCACAGCTCGGGGTCGCACCTGGGCTGCTGGAGCTGTGAGGCAGCAGTGCTAACCACTGCACCATTGTGATTTCTCCAAAACAGAGCACTATCAGAATCAAATGTTAATGGTTCTTTCCATTCTCCTATTTAGGTGCTCACTTATTGGCTCACTTATTGGCTGAGGATAGGGTATCACACAGGACCAGATTCACTTTCCCATCTTTCATTCACTGTGAAAGTGACAATTTATGCAAACGGCAAACTTGAAGGTCGCGTCGCAGATAGATAAGGTGGTCAAAAGGGCTTTTGCCCATTGGCCTTCTTCAGTCAGAGTACTGAGTATTGAAGTTGGGAGGTCATGTTGCAGTTGTATAAGGCGTTGGAGAGACCGCATTTAGAGTATTGTGTTCAGTTCTGGACAGCATATTATAGGAAAGATATTGTCAAGCTTGAAAGGATTCAGAAAAGATTTACGAGGATGTTGCCAGGACTAGAGGGTGTGAGCTTATAGGGATCTTCCCACAGGCAAGTGTCACCACAAGTTGATAGGATGGAATAGAAAATGTACCGGATGCTTGCATTAATCAGTCCTGGAATTAAGTACAAGAGTCAGGAAGTCATGAAGCAGCTTTATAGAACTTTGGTTAGGCCGCATTTGGAGTATTGTGTTCCATTATTCTGGTCTTCCATTACAGAGAGGATGTGGAGGCCTTGGAGAGGGTGCAGGTTTACCACAATGATGCTTCGATTAGAGGCTATTAGCTATAAGGAAAGGTTGAACTAACTTGGATTGTTTTCTCTGGAATGTCAGAGATTGAGGGGAGACCCGACAGAAGAATATAAAATTATGAGACGCATAGACAGGGTAGAGCCAGAACTTTATTCCCAGGGTGGAAATGTCAAAGACCAGAGGACAAAGCATTAAGGTCAGAGGGGGAATGTTTAAAGGAGATGTGCAAGACAATGTTTTTGTTTATAGAGAGTGGTGGGTGCCTGGAAAACACTGCCAGGGGTGGTGATAGATGTAGATATGAAAGTGGCACTAAGGAGGCTTTCAGACAGGCACATGGATATGCAGGGAATGGAGGGATATGAAACACATGCAGGTAGAGAAGATTAGTTTAACTTGGCATCATGTTCGGCACAGACAAGGTGGTCTGGAGGGCCTGTCCCTGTGCTGTACTGCTGTATCTTCTAGTTTAAGTTGATGACTGGAAGCTAGGAAGGCTTGTGTACTTCTGAGTATCAGGTGGAACCTGTACTAAAGTGACAGAAGGATTACCTGACTTCATGTTTTCTGCAGACAGATACAATTAAAGAATATATTTTAGATTATGCAAACATAGATCTCATACTCACTCATCATGCGATGCTGCCTCAAGACTTTGATAAAGTCAAAAGTGTTAAAACCAAGAAGCAACACCAGCTGGTTCTCACACTCTCGGTCATCTCCGGCTGTCTGAAACAGAAGCACAAGATATCTAAGATGGAAAATAATCTGTTACGGCCATTTAGCCCACCACGTCCATGAAGAAACATGAATAAATGATTAAAATGAATTCAACCCGAGCTGTATCATTAAGTGATCATTTTATGTATGAGTTTGGAAATGCTGTACAAAAATTAAAAATTACGACGCTGGTAACAAAAGAAAAGCTACATATAGAATACATTGCCCATTTCTGGGCACTCCACCAGCAGTTTGGAACTCACCTTCAGGATATCCAGCACTTCGTCAGCTTTCTTTTGCGACATGATGGCATCGTCGTAGAAGCGGCTGAGCTGTCTCTGGAGCCAGAAAGCATCAATGTCCCTGGGATGGAGGTCTTTCTTCTTAGCACTGAGCACATCTCCAGCAGTACCCAGCTGAGAAAAGCAAAGGCAGCTCACAATGGCACGATAAACAATGGCACGATATACAAATTACCATGAACCCCAGTCTCAATTTTAGTTTGGAATGGCCATTCTTATTAATGCCGCTCTCCCATTGCAGTGGGGATTTTGCTTCAACCTGACACAGTGTCATCGTTTGTAAGTAAAACAGAATCGGGCAAGTAAACAATATTTTCCCAAACAGCTACCTTCCCTCTCAGGAGCCCACTATTCCGGGCATTCTTCCCATGCTCACACCGCACAATATTTATGCCAAGACTCACATTAGCAGAAAGTGTGCAGCTGATGTCTGCTTCCTCGCCTTCTGTGTCCTCATCCGATGCTTCTTCCCGCACTTCACCAAATGCATCCTCATCACCCTCCTGAAATAGAAATTCAAAAAAAAAAAGGCTAAACTAAACAATCTGCAGAGGGTTTCCCATTTCAGAAACCCACCATTACAAAATTTATCCTCATAAAATCTGACAGTGGTGCAGTGGTAGAGTTGCTGACTAACAACGCCAAGGACCAGGGGTTGATCCTGACTGCACGTGCTCTCTGTAGAAATTAGTATATTCTCCCTATGACCGTGTGAGTTTTCTCAGGGTGCTCTGATTTCCTCCACATTCCAAAGATGTGCCGGTTTGTAAGTTAATTGGCTTCTGTAAATTGTTCCTAGAGTGTGTAGGATAGAACTAGTATATGGTTGACCGATGATCGGCGTGGACTCAGTGGGCTGAAGGGCCTGTTTCTACACTATCTCTAAACTAAACAGTGCAGTTGGTCCCATTTCAGTGCCAGAGTACAGAAATAAGCAGTTGGCTCACTGAGTCTGTGCCACCCATTTTCATCTTTCCCATTTTATTCTCCATCCATTCCAATCAACTGCTCCCACCTAGTCTGCACCACCCACCTGCACATAAAGTCATACAGCATGGAAACAGGTCATTCACACCAACTTGCCCATGCCAACCAAGATGTCCCATCTACACTAGTCCCACCTGCCCATTTTAACCTATATTCCTCTAAACCGATCCTATCCATGTACCTGTCCAAATGTCTTTTAAATGTTTTTATAGTGCCGGCCTCTACTACCCCTCTGGGACCTCGTACCATATACCCACCACCCTCATTGTGAAAAAGTTGCAAATTGCCCACAATCTCCAATTAAATCTTTCCCTTCTCACCTTAATCATATGGCCTCTGGTTCTTCATTCCCCTACTAAAACTGTGCATCTATTCCCATCATGATCCTATATACCTCTATAAGATTACCCTCAACCTCCTGTGCTGCAAGGAATAAAGTCCTAGCCTGCTCAACCTCTTCTTTTAGCTTAGGTCCTCAAGTCCTGGCAATATCCTCGTAAATCAAGAGGGCAATTTTTAGTAGGAAAGATCTGATAATGCTGGTTTAAATAGAAGGTAGACACAAAATGCTGGAGTAACTCATTGAAGAAGGGTCTCAACCCGAAATGTCACCCATTCCTTCTCTCCACAGAAGCTGCCTGTCCCGTTGAGTTACTCCAGCATTTTGTGTCTACGGGCAATTTTTAGTGTCCATTTAACGTATCAGCTGACACAAGTTTGGGATGAGGAAAGAAACCAGGGCACCTGAAGGAAACCCGTTTCCTCTCCACATATATAGAATCAGAGGTCAGGATCTAATCCAAGTTAGGATAGGCTTGAGGCAGCAAATCCACCAGCTGTGTCAATGTGCCGTGTCTAGATGCAACATAGAATATAATCTCTGATTGCAGCAGGAATGAATAGCTGATAAGTACTTACTGACACAGCACTAATCAGAGATGCAGGTTAACTTTCATTGTCTCTTGAACACCAACACCGTTTTCTCACAGTTTATCAGCCATGTCCTCAGCATTCAGTTGGCCTGTCTATTTCCCATGAAACTTTGCTGCATCCACCTCACAAATCACAGACACTCAGCATTATCCCATTATGCCTTATTTCTCAGCCTCCAAATATTGAATGGGCTGGATTAGCTCTCCCTGCCCACCACTTTTCCATTGAGCAAATTTCCTGACTTAAGAGATGATACAAAAGTGGGTTGTTTTGCAGATAGTGAAGATGGTTGTGAAAAATTGCAGCAGGGTCTTGATCGATTGGCCAGCTGTGCTGAGGAATGGTTGATGGAATTTAATACAGAGAAATGTGAGGTGATGCATTTTGGGAAGTCTAACATGGGCAGGACCTACACAGTAAATGGTAGGCTCTGGGGAGGGTTGTAGAGCAGAAGGATCTGGGAATGCAGGTGCATGGTTCATTGAAGGTGGTGTCGCAGGTAGATAGGGTGGTCAAAAAGGCATTTGGCACATTGGCCTTCATCAGCCATAGTACTGACTATAAAAGTTGGGAGGTCATGTTACAGTTGTATAAGACGTTGGTGAGGTCACGTTTTGAGTATTGTGTTCAGTTCTGGGCACCATGTTACAGGAAATATGTTGTCAAGCTGGAAAGGGTACAGAGAAGAATTACAAAGATGTTGTCAGGGCTAGAGGGTCTGAGCTATAGGGAGAAGTTGAGTAGGCTGGGACTCTATTCCTTGGAGCACAGGAGTATGAGGGGCTATCTTATTGAGATGTATAAAATCATGAGAGGAATAAATCGAATCGATGCAGAGGCTCTTGCCTAGTCTAGGTGAAACAAGGGCCAGAGAACATAGGTTTAAGGTGAAGGGGAAAAGATTTCATAGGAATCGGAGGGGTAACTTTTTCACACAAAGGGTGATGGGTGTGTGGAACAAGCTGCCAAAGGAGGTAGTTGAGGCAGGGACTATCTCAACATTTAAGAAACAGTTAGACAGGTACATGGATAGGACAGGTTTGGAGGGATATGGACCAAACTCAGGTAAAGGGACCAGTGTCGCTGGGACATGTTGGGCTGGCACTGTTTCCACACTGTATCACTATGACTCTTAGAGACAAAAGTGTAACGGGTAATTGATTTGTAAATATATTTCACTCACCTCCTCGTCAGATTCAAACTGCACATTAACTCCATATGTCTCATCAATGTTGTCATCTGGAAGAGGAAAATGCAACGTTAGTTCCAACCAGTTCTCAAAACCAAGATGTACAGAAACAAGAAACTGCAGATGCTGTGTTTCCTAGAGACCAGAAACGTCAATATCCATGTCCTCCACGGATGATGGCTGACCCACTGAGTTACTCCAACACCTTGTATCTCTTTAGTGTGCCCCTGCTCATTCTTGGGCTGTTTTTTTTATTAAATCACCCTAATGACACGGTAGGCAGGTTGAAAAAAAGAGTACTTACGAAAAGAAAAGGGGATTTAGGTCAAAGAGGTTGACATTTAGAAGATAGCCCTTTTTCCCAGATACAGATCAAAAGAATGTCATTTGTTAATGAAGTTTCATTCTCGTTCATTACCAATGAATAATTATATTTTGATGTTGCTGTTTCCTTGCAGTGAAAGTGTGCTGGAGTGTGAATAGGAATAGCATCCAATAGTCTCAGTATTTTCATTCAACTAGTCATTCCATTGCAACTTGGTTACAGCTATTAATTGAAATTGAATCTTAACATTAGCTTTTGATTACACACAGGTCTGCTACCGTGATGGATCGCCTTTCTACCTACAGCTGGGTAGGGAACAGTAGATACACAGGTGCAGTGTGGTGGTCAAAATCTAAGCAAATCAATTCATGTTTGAAGAAGCTGTGGACTTTAGGAAAGTACTGCCTCCTTATTTATGAAATCTTTATTGCGACTGCACGAGCACTTAAGATAAACAGATTAATAAATTGACATTGGTAAGTGAAATGCTTGAGCGTATTCCTCACAGTAGCAGACTCAATGGCAATCAGAAACTAATGTTAAAATCCAAATTCAATCAATAGCTGAAACCAAGTTGCAGTGGAATGATTAATTGAGTGTAGATGCTGAGACTTTTGGATGCTATTCCTATTCAGACTCCAGCATTCCTTTAGCTCAGCGTTTAAAAAAAAAAGATGTTACACGATACAATGATAAGTGTTCCAGTCAACATGGTGTGTTCCATGGTAACGCGGATCCTCGGCCCAATAAGCTGGTGGGGAGAATGGGAAGTGGGGCCCCAAAACACTGCAACCATTACCTGGTTAGCCAAATGCCAGAGATATCTGACCTGCCACAATGCTGAGAACGATGTTCTGCATTCTTTATCTTTCCCTTTGTTGTACATGAGTTTGACTTGATTGTATTTATGTATGGTATTGTCTGATCTGATAGCTTACAAAATTATTTTATTGTGACAATAATAAACCTAACCCAGCAGATTATTTACTGTGAAGATAGACACAAAATGCTGGAGCAACTCAGGGAGTTACATCTGAGAGAAAAGGAATATGTGACGTTTCGGGTCGAGATCCTTCCTCAGACGGAGGGAAATTAGAGATATGAAAAAGTACAAAGAATAAATGAATGAAAGGTATGCAAATCGAAGTCAGCAACGATGATCATGGAAAGGTGGAGCCCACAATGGTCCATTGTTGGCTGTGGAGAAGATGATAATAAGTGGATACAAACTGTGAAACTAAGCAGGACCTCCGTGAAACTAGTAGGATGACAAGGGTGGAGGAGGGACGGAGAGAAAGAGAAAGCAAGGGTTACTTGAAGTTAGAGAAATCAATTTTCATGCCGCTAGGTTGTAAGCTGCTCAAGCGAAATATGAGGTGCTGTTCCTCCAATTTGCGTTTGGCCTCACTCTGACAGTGGAGGAGTCCCAGGACAGAAACGTCAGTATGGGAAGGGGAAGGAGAATGAAAGTGTTTGGCAACCGGAAGATTTCGAAGGCCAAGGCTGACTAAGAGAAGGTGTTAAGCGAAACAATCGCCCAGTCTCAGCTTGGTCTCGCCAATATGGGAGTCCACAGCTAGAACAGGTGATTGTGACGAGTATCAGCATCTTTATTAACTGGGAAGTATTGATTCTGCTTACCCATATTCTGCACCTCTTTGTCTCCTCCATAGTCACTAATTTTCTTTCCCAGATTTACAAGCACATGGTAACGAGTATCTTCCAACTGCCCCAGTAGCATTTCTATCTCCTTTCGCCGCTCCTTGTCACGCAGTTTATCATTTTTCAGCACAGCCAGGACCTCATCAGCGGCTCCACAGAGGATATCACGGGGCTAGAAAAGAAACAAGATAATCCCCCTGCTGCACGTGTAAAGGAAAGCTGTCTTATTATAAATATTAACAATGTCGCACTCACAGAGAGTGCTAAATTTACTCCATTGCTTTTCCCACGTTAACTCACTCATTGCTTGTATTTCAGATGTAACTGAAAAGAGGAAATGCAGCTAGCAATGTATTTGTCCTATCTATTCCACCTGTACCTTCAGCAGTGACGTGAGTACATAAGGCACTCAAGATAAGAAACACCAACTATGAACAGGGTCTGAATAAACAGTAAGAAAGGAAGTGCATCAACTCTGATTATATTTGAAAACTAAAATAACAAATAAAAAGTAATGAAAATAAGTAAAAAAATATTCAAATATTAACCTGCCAAAATGTAATCAATTGAAAGGCAAAACATTATCTTTTCACTATTTGGTGAATAATCTTGATACCGCTTGACTGGATGACTTCTTCCAGCCTTTCTATTTTAGTTTTGCAATTTTATTTGTTTTCCATTACTAGTGAACAATCTCTATTGGGCAGAATTAATTTTATGACATCAAATCAGTATGCGATTATTACCGAATTATTCAGATTGTACAAAGTGTTGAATAATTAATGGTTTTGCTCAAAATGTATTATATGGTGCGAGACCAATCATTGCCCTGAAAATAGTACATGTGCCTTTCCAGGTTATACAAATGGAAATCGATTAATTCCTAAACATCTTTACAACACCAAGATTCACTGTTTGCTTATGGTTTCAATGCAGAGAGCCGATTGTATGTTTGCTTCAAACGCCAGTGCCCAGCAGCTTTTTGGAACAAAACAAAATAATTTGCTACCCTATTAAATACCATGGCTTAAAAACAATTTAAAAAACAATCAGCAAAGAAATTCTAAATTTTCTTATAAATTCTCCAAATAACATTCTGTGGTTGGACCTGGCCAATGCCTATCGGTCCATGCCACACAGACTGGTTGAGCTTGCACTACACCGCCACCATGTTCCCAGTAAGATCAAGGTCCTGATCTTGGATTATTACCATAATTTCAGGCTGAGGGTGACTTCTGGGTCAGAAACATCAGACTGGCATGGGCTGGAAAAAGGAATAATAACTGGCTGCACCATTTCTGTTATTCTTTTTGCTCTTGCCATGAACATGGTGGCCAAGTCAGCCGAGGTGGAATGCAGAGGCCCCCTAACCAAGTATGGTTAACGACAGGCCCCAATAAGAGCTTTTATGGACGACCTTACCATCACCACATCATCGGTCCCAGGGAGTAAGTGGATCCTACAAGGCCTTGAGAAGCTTATCACTTGGGCAAGGATGAGTTTCAAGCCAACCAAGTCAAGGCTGAAGAAGGGGAAGGTGACTGACAAATTCCACTTCTTATTATCCATAACTGCCATTCCCTCCATCACTGAGCAACCTGTCAAGAGTTTGGGGAAGCTTTTTGACGCAACTCTGAGAGACTCTGCCGCCATTCAAAAGTCCATCGAAGACCTTGAAGCCTGGCTCACCAAAGTCGACAAGTCAGGCCTACCTGGCAGATTCAAGGCCTGGATCTATCAGCATTCCATCCTGCCCCGTGTCCTGTGGCCTCTCCTGGTTTACGCTGTTCCATTGACCACAGTTGAGTCCCTCGAAAGGAAGATCAGTGGTTTTCTTCGCAAGTGGCTTGGCCTTCCCCGCAGCCTCAACAGTGCAGCACTGTGCGGGACCAGTAACATCTTGCAGCTCCCATTCAGTGGTCTCACTGAAGAGTTTATGGTGGCACGGACAAGAGAAGCCCTACAGTACAGGGACTCCAGGGACCAAAAGGTGTCATCGGCTGGCATCGAGGTGAGAACAGGGAGGAACTGGTGGGGGTGGCAGAGTCACGCCTAAGACAAAACGCATTGGTGGGAGTCATAGCAACTGGCAGAGCGGGCTTGGGATACTTCCCTAAGACCCATGTTGGCAAGGCCCAGGGCAAGGAGAGACACCATCTCATCCAGGAAGAGGTCAGAGCAGGTGTGGAGGAAGAGCTTGTGAGCAGGACGGTGGGGCTCAGGCAGCAGGGAGCGTGGACAAGGTGGGTGAGCATACTGCAACGCAGGATTACCTGGTCAAACATCATGCAGGCAGATTCCCAGCGCGTCCGGTTCCTTGTCCAAGCTGTCTACGATGCCCTACCAAGCCCAGCAAACCTCCAAGTCTGGGGCAAGAGCGTGACACCTTCCTGTCCACTTTGCACTGGAAGGGGATCATTAGAACATCTCGATTTATTCACAAAATGCTGGAGTAACTCAGCAGGTCAGGCAGCATCTCAGGAGAGAAGGAATGGGTGACGTTTCGGGTCGAGACCCTTCTTCAGTCTGAGTTACTCCAGCATTTTGTGAATAAATCGATTTGTACCAGCATCTGCAGTTATTTTCTTATATATCATTAGAACATCTCCTCAGCAGCTGCCCAAAGTCCCTTGGTGAAGGTCGCTATCGGTGGCGCCATGACCAGGTGCTCAAGGTGGTTGCTGAGAGCATAGCCACTGCCATCAATAACAGCAAACACCACCATGCCCCGAAGAAATCAATCACTTTTGTCAAAGCTGGAGAGAAGTCTCGCCCACAACCAAAAACAAGGGCGGGCCTCCTCTACACGGCCACTGACTGGCAGCTGCACGTCGATCTGGGCAAACAGCTGAAATTTCCGCAGCACATCACAGTAACATCACTCCGGCCAGACATGATCATCACCTCCGAAGTGACAAAATAGCTGATCATTCTGGAGCTGACAGTGCCCTGGGAAGAGCGTATGGAAGAAGCAAATGAGAGGAAACGCGCAAAGTACCAGGTGCTGGTGGAGATGTGCCGGCACAGAGGCCATAGAGGTGGGCTGTAGAGGCTTTGCAGGACGCTCACTCTGCAAAGTACTCAACCAATTGGGCATTACGGGGCTGGCAAAGAAGAGGGCCATTCAATCCGCAAGCGAAGCCGCAGAGAAAGCCACTAGATGGCTTTGGATTAAGAGGGCTGATCCATGGGCAGTTGCTGCTGGGACGCAAGTCGGGGCCTGATCAACCCCGGCTGGGACGCCTGGGCGAGGGTGTCTGATGTTGTGAGACCCGAAACTCCCGATGACCCCAGGTCACATCACTGAGGATGCGTCCCAGTGCATCCAGAAGATGTATCTTGCACACATTATATACATAGATTACAGTTCGGTGTTCCTGGCTATTCATCTGTGTTGAACAATCAGCAATTCTCTCAAATCGGTTATGTGGACCACACCTCCTGCTCCGCCACTTGCACAGATGCCACCAATTTCTCCGTCTCCACTGCATCTGCTCCCATGATGAGGCGTTCACTATCTAAACGCCATCTAAATGTCCTTGTTCTTTAGTGAACATGGTTTCCCCACTGCTGTGGGACTCAGCGGCATATAATTTCTTGCAGGCAGGTAAATCAACATCTGATTGGGAAGGCCACAATCCTTGACAAAACAATGTTCCTTCAGAGTTAAAATTAAGCTTCAGCGTGTTTTATCCATTTGTTAAAAACAATGGAGCAAAACATTAAGATCTTTACCCCAGTAGACCGGCAATGCAAGTAGTCCAGTTGTCTGGCCTACGGACATTGTGGAAACACATACCTGGTCACCAAGTGCAGCTTGAATGAAGCTAAGTAGCACCTCATAAGTCTCTCTGGTCTCTTTTGTTTTTGGTTTGTACACAATTCCAACCATTTCATCAATTCCCTCTGACAGCAATGTATAACCTTTCATCTTATTCATGTCATGGCGATCTTCATCCCGCTTTCTCCGTCTGTGTGAAAAGACCCAAGTAGTTATATAAGAGACAAACGAAACAGGAAGCCACATTTAATTTGAATACAGCAATGTGGGGGAAAAAACAGTTCACAGAGAATGAAACATGGTCGAGAAGTCTTACCAAATATATTCTACAAAAAAAAAAAAAGACCTGCAAAGACTTGTCGTAACTGACTGGCACACATTTATTCATGAATACAGAATTACATTTACACAGCAACTTAGCATATCACCTCGAAAGTCCCAGAGATCAGCCCCTCTGTCAAGTCACTTTCTGAGTCTGATGATCATTATTTTTGAATGAAAACAGAAGAAAGTTCATAAAATGCAAGACTTCACAAACAAATATCACCAGATAAATATCACCAGATAACCAGCTTCTTCTCTCCTGAACTTTCGCAAGTGTTGTCCATTGTAGAAAAATTGAATCTCTTTTCCTATGGACGGGAAAGCTGAATGTATAATTTTTTAACAGCTGCAGAGATATGTCAGTGGATGGCCCTGATATAATTTCTTGTGGTGCATAGAAGACAAATATTTCCTTTCATATATTGCAATGTCCTTTGAAAGCTGATTAAATGTAAGGAAGAAATTGTTCTAAGCTACTTAATATAAATTCAAATTCTAGTTTAGTCCTATCATTTGGAAAGCTCTGTATGTTTTAATACATTAATAAAAATGTTGAACATAAATATTTAACTAACTTCTGATTTATCAATTATTCCAATCAGACATGCTATTTAAACCATTCAAAATAAACACACACAACATGGAAAATTTTGTATACCATGACTAAGTGGCAAATAAATGTCTTTAGTTACAATTCAACTGCAATCTTAAATGTTGACAATATAGGCTTTACTTAAGACACAAAAAACTCTAGATGCTGGTTTACAAAAATAAACAGTCACTGAACTATCTCAGTGGTTAAACAGCATCTTTAGAGAATCACATGGATTGGTGACGTTTCGGGTCAGGAACCTTCTTCAGACTACCATATCCTCCATAAATGCTGCCTGATCCACTGAGTTACTCCAGCTCTTTAGGCGTTACTTACTTTGCTCGTCTCTCCTCCTGCAACTGTGGTTTTGTTCTCTGAGCTTTGTCTCCCATTCGAGACCCTTCCAGTTTTCCCACCAGTGACAGCACCTCTCCTGTGGGCTCATCTCGTCTGGTTCGGTCAATTAAGGAACGATCTGCTTGCAATACAAGATTGGAATTCTGCAAAATAGAAAATAAATTACAATAATAGAAATGTATCAAGATGAACAGAAACTCACACAAACCTTTACCCAAGATCTACAACTGTAGATAAAAAGGGCAGAATTTAAAAACTCCCCCACCTGTTTAACAGGGCAGCGCTCTCATTTCGCATTTTAGAATCAATGTTATATTGATATTGAGATATATAATTGGTTAGATGTGTTTAAGAAACAGAATTGATGACTAGATACAATATACAATATTTGGTGTTTGGAAGGAGTGTGGAACTACTTTTATAATAGTGGACCTACAAGACCGGTGGAAATAAAATAAAAACAGATGTAGCAATACTGACGTCTCAAGCTTGCTTTTGTCCTAAACACAGATTTAATCAAAACATAAAGATCCACAGTATCTAGGCACTGACCACTCATTCAATAGTAAACTGCGCAGACTGGAATAAAGCATAAACACCTAAAGTGGTTGAGCAGCGTCACAGGACAGTTATTACTTTTCAGGTCAGCTAAATTTGTTTCTCCTTTCATGGATCCTGCCTGACCTACTCAGTATTTAACATTTTCTTTGTGTCACTTTAGATATCTCATTATTCATTTTCAACTAGACCTCTGATGTATAGTGGTAGATTCATCCGCCGAGGCGATATGGGTAGAGCTTAGAAAGAAGAAACGTGCAAGCATTCTAATGGGATTCTATTACAGATCTCTTACTATTACAGATTACTTACTATTGTAAGTAATAATAATAATAATAATACTACTAATACATTTAATTTATATAGCGCTTTTCAGGAAACTCAAAGACGCTTTACAGAGCAAACAAAACATAAAAACAAACAAACAAACAAAAGATTTGTCCAGACGGAAAAGCGGCTCTCGTGGAAGATAGAGGAAAGTGCAAGCGTTCTAATGGCATTGTACTATAGACTTTCCATGGCAAGTGGTAGATAGAGGAACAGATATGTAGAGATTACTGAAACATGCCAAAGAAACAGGATTGTCTTAGTAGGTGACTTTAACTTCCCCCATTTGACTGGGGCTTGCTCAAAGGCTGAGATGGGGCAGAATTTGTGAGGTGTATCCAAGAGAGTTTCTTGAAACAATACATAGATCCAAATGAGAAGGGAACATAGTGGGCCTTGTGCAGGAAGGAACCGCAGATGCTGGTTTAAACCGAAGATAGGCACAAAAATGCTAGAGTAGCTCAGCGGGACAGGCTGCATCTCTGGAGAGAAGGACGTTTCGGGTCCGTCACCCATTCCTTCTCTGCCTGTCCCGCTGAGTTACTCCAGCATTTTGTGTCTAGAATGGAGCTTGTGTTGGGAAAAGATCCTGGTCAGGTGACTGGTGTTTCAGTGGAAGAGCATCTTAAGTTTTAAGATTGTTTGGAATTGGGAGAAGGCTGCACCTTGCAGGGAAGTACTACATTGCCTTAAGGCAAACAACTTTATTAGGTCAGAGCTTGGGGTGGTTACACTGGTAACGATCGTATTGGCCAAGTCTACATCTGACATGTGGAAATTGTTCAAAGACCAGTTGATCGAAGTTCAGAACTGGCATGTTCCAGTGTGGGGGAGAGATAAGGATGGCAAAGAAAAAGAACCTTGGATGACCAAAGTGGTAGTAAATTTGATCAAAAAGAAAAAGGAAGCACATGCAGGGTTTAAGAGGATTGAATCAGACAGGGACTTTGAGGAATATAAAGAAAGGAGGAAGGAACTCAAGCAAGTGATTAAAAGGGCCAAAAGAGGCCACAACATTGCGTTCAGGATTCAGATTAAAGAAAACCCCAATGCTTATATATACCCTATATTAAAAACAAAAGGGTAACCAGTGAGAATACAGGACCGCTCAAGGATCAAGAAGGGAATTTGTACATGGAGTAAGGGGTAGGTGAATTATTAAACATGCATTTTGCATCTGTTTTCACCAAGGAGAAGAACGTTGAGGACAGTGAGATCAGTGTGGAGAATATTAATATGCAAAGGCAGCTTGAGATTAAGAAGGAGGTGATATTGGGGCACTTGAAGAGCACTAAAGTGGATAAATCTTGGTAGCATGAATTCAGAGCTGGCTTTCTGATAGAAGACAGGGTTGTGGTGCAAGGAGAATATTCAGACTGGAGTCTGTGATCAGTGGAGTTCCGCAGGGATCAGTGCTGTGATTTCTGCTGTTTATGATATACAGAAATGACTTGGAGGTAAACATGGATGGTCGGTTAGTAAATTTGCAGATGCCACCAAGATTGATGGAATCCTGGACTGAAGAAAGCAGTCATGGTAGATAGCGGGATGTAGATCAGCTACAGACTTGGACGGAGAAATGGCAGATGGAGCTTATTCAGAGCAAGTGTGAGGTATTACACTTTGGGAAGTCAAATGTAAGGAAAAATGTACAATTAATGGCATGACACTTCACAGCACTGATGTTTGGAGGGATCTTGGAGTCCAAGTCCGTAACTCTGTTAAAGTAACTCCGCAACACAAGTAGATAGATTGGTAAAGGGGGCATGTGGAATGCTTGTTTTCATAGATCATGGCATTGAGTTTGAAAGTCAGGAAGTAATAATGCAGCTTTATATGACTTTGTTTGTGCCACATTTGGAATATTAAGTTCAGTTTTGGTTGCCCCAAAATGGGAAGGATGTGTAGGCTTTGCAAAGGGTGTAGATGAAGTTCACTAAATGATATCTGGATTAGGGGTATTAGTGTAGGAATGAACCGCAGATGCTGGTTGAAACCGAAGATAGACACAAAAAGCTGGAGTAACTCAGCGGGTCGGGCAGTATCTCTGGGAAAAAGTGATAAGTGATGATTTGGATCAAAACCCTTCTTCATACCAGTGTCTGAAGTTAATCCAGCTTCTTGAATCTATCTTGGGGACAAAACTAGCTGCAGGGAGATGTTGGACAGGTGTGGATTGCAGAAGGGTGCATGGGACACGTATAGGCAGCTGGGATCAAGTGCATCCCTGGAGGAGTTTTGGGAAATAAGGAGTAAACTAAAAAAGGAAATCAGAAGGGCAAAAGGGGGCCAGGATATGGCTCTGGCGGGTAGCATTAAGGACAATCCCAAAAGATTTTATAAATACTTAAGGTGGAAAAGGGTAACTAGTGAGAGAGTGGGACCTCTCAGGAATCGAACCAGTCACCTCTGTGTGGAGCCACAGGAGATGGGCATGGTCCTAAATTAGTATTTCTCCTCTGTATTTGCCGAGGGGAAAGACAGTAGGACGGAGAAAATTAGAGCAGATACTGGAAGTGTCTTCAGAGCAGTCAGGGTTACTGTCGAAGAAGTACTGAAGGTACTGTTGTGTTTGAAGGTAGTCAAACCTCCAGGGCCTGATCTGATATATCCGAAGAGATTGTGGGAAACTAGAGAGGAAATTGCAGGAGCCCTGGTTGAAATTTACGAGTCGTCCTTAAATACAGGAGAGGTGCCAGAAGACTGGTGGGTGGTAAATGTACCTCTTTTCAAGAAGGGCTACAGGGAAAATGCTGGGAACTATAGGCCGGTGAGCTTAACATCTGTAGTTGGTAAGTTACTGGAGAGTATTCTGAGGGATATGATATACAGGCATTTGGATGGGCAAGGGCTGATTAGGGATAGTCAGCATGGTTTTGTACACGGGAGGTCGTGTATCACAAATCTGATTTTTTTTAACCAAAAAGGTTGATGAGGGCAGAGCTGCAGATGTTGTGTACATGGACAAGCTGCCAGAGGAGGCAGTTGAGGCTGGGACTATCCCATCGTTTAAGAAACAGTTAGACAGGTACATGGATAAGACAGGTTTGGAGGGATACGGACCAAGTGCAGGCAAGTGGGACCAGTGACAGCGTAGCTGGGACATTGTTGGCCAGTGTGGGCGAGTTGGGCCTGTTTCCACACTGTATCACTCTATGACTCTCTAAGCATATGAACTCGCCACAATTAAATAGAACCCGAATGCGTACTGATAGAACTGCGAGCTGCATGATTACAGACTCAGTGAAATAAGCCAGGATTCGGTTGCGTAATTCTTTTTTGACTGGTGCAGTAGTTAGAAATACCTCCCCCTATACGTACATATTGTTGTACGATTCTTATAAACAAGAGAAATCCTTCCAAATTGCACTGTTTATTGTAATTAGTCATCATATTATCCGAGGCAGCGCAAATCCTTTACCTGGGTTTTTAAACTGAGACACGTGAGAGCTTGCGCACAAAGTCTCAGACTTCGCTAAACAATGTTTCTTTGGTGTACACTGATGCTTATTTGGCTGTGTATTACCCTAATTCGCACATTCCTGACAGGTGGAATTAAAATCTTATAGAGACGTGTAAAATCAAGCTAGATGCAGGAAAAATGTTCCCAATGTTGGGGAATCTAGAACCAGGGGCCACAGTCTAAGAATAAAGGGGAGGCCATTTAAAACTGAGGTGAGAAGAAACCTTATTACACAGAGAATTGTGAATTTGTGGAATTCTCTGCCACAATAAGGCAGTGGAGGCAAATTCACTAGATGAATTTAAAAGAGAGTTAGATAGAGCTCTTGGGGCTAACGGAATCAAGGGATATGGGGAGAAGGCGGGCACGGGTTACTGATTGTAGATGATCAGCCATGATCACAATGAATGGCGGTGCTGGCTAGAAGGGCCAAACGGCCTCCTCCAGCACCTATTTTCTGTTTCTAACATCGCCCATCACCACCATCTGGGCTCATTACCGTCGCAGGCCTCACTCAGCCTTGGTGCCTAATCGATCCGCCCAGGCGGATCTAAGCCCAGTCGGCAATATAACATGAGCAAGCCGCACCGAGGAGCAGACCCCCCTCTCCCTCTCTCTCGAACTCTGGCCAGCGTGAGGCAGGCCCGACTTACCGCCTTGTACTCATACTGCAGACTGCGAGCAGTGACGTCCGCCATGACTGCCGCCGCTCCACTCGCCGAGTGTGCCCGCCACTTCCGGCACCAGCATGTGCGTCCGGGTCAGGGGTCAGGGCGCGTGGTCTCCATGGTTACCAAAGATACTAGAGGAACAAGATAGATCACTCGACCCTAAAAACCGTGGTATGTCACGGCGCCATGTTAGCAGGCAGAAACTTGCCAAAACATTTAAAAAGAAAAATACCAAAAATCTGTGACTAGATAACCATATAATAACCATATAACAATTACAGCACGGAAACAGGCCCGTTCGGCCCTACCAGTCCACGCCGACCACTTTCTCTGACCTAGTCTCATCTACCTGCTCTCAGACCATGACCCTCCAATCCCCTCCCATCCATATAGGTGATATATATTCCAGATAGGTGAGATATATTCTGCATTTTAATGGTATCATCAAAAATCTGTGAATTGATAGGTGAGATATATTCTGTATTTTAATGGTATCACCACACATACTGTTCCCCCACATCACTGATTACACTGCGAGAGGCAGAGCGAACGGCGGCCTTTGACTCCTAAAATGGCGGACGCTACGCTCCTCTGCGTACGACACTTCAGGATACGCGATTTCAACGAGTGGTCCATCTTGTTCCTCTAGTATCTATGATGGTTACTGCCGGCGGCCTGTGAGCCCGCTCGGGGCAGGCGTGGTTCCTGGGCGAAGACAGACGTCAGTCAGCGGGACAGGCTGCATCTCTGCAGAGAAGGAATGGGTGACGCTTCGGGTCCAGACCCTCCTTCAGACTGAGAGTCGGGGGAGGGGGAAATAATAAGAAAGTGCAAAAGATGTGAGAACAAGACATCTCCATCCCCATTGTGTCTCGTCGACACTGTGATGTCTCGGTCTCACACTTTATAATAATAATAATAATAAGCATTTATTTTATATAGCGCCTTACCAGAAGCTCAAAGCGCTTTACAAAAACAATCATAACATAAAAACAAACAGACAAACTATCCTAACGGAGAAGCGGCGAATAAACAGCGCCAGCGTCCTCTCACGTCAGGGTCCGGCAGTATACAACAAAAAGCACAGGACACACAGATACAATTTTAACACAAACAGCCATCACAGTGATTGCTCTAGGCACACCCTCACTGTGATGGAAGGCAAAGAAAAGTCTTATCTCCTCCTCATTCTTCTCCCGTGGTGCCACGAGGTGATCGAGGCTCCCAACTTTTTGAAGCCCCCACCGGGCGATGGAAAGTTCCAGGGCCGAGCCGAGCAGGCCGATGAAGGTCCTGAGCCCCCACCGGGCAATGGAAAGTGCCGGGGCCAGGCCACGCAGGGCGATGAAGGGCCTGCGAGCGGGTCGATCGTACCTCGAGCTTCGGGGCGGTCGAAGCTGCTACGGCTGGAGCTCCCAAAAGCCGGTCGCCAGCCAGGGACCTACGAGCTCCCGATGTTGCGGTCTGCAGGGCCCACGGCCGAAGCCTCCGAGATGGTAAGTCCAGGTACTGCGACCGGAGTCTTCAAGGTCGATCCCAGTTGGAGGCCGCCGACTCCACGATGTTAGGCCGTAGCGCGAACGGAGACACGACACGGTAAAGGTCGCATCTCCGTTGAGGAGGAGATTAGAAAAAAGGTTTCCCCCACCCCCCCCACCACCCCCCACATACACAAAGTTAAAAATAGGACAAAACGTACATTAAATGATGACAATAGACAAAAAAAACAAAAAAAAGACAGAGAGACTACCGGTGAGCCGCAGCTGCAGAACACAGCCACGCCCCCTTGACTTTAGACTTCCTTATCTCTGTACCCCTGACTCTCAGTCTGAAGAAGGGTCTTGAACCGAAACATCACCCATTCCTTCTCTCCAGAGAAGCTGCCTATCCCACTGAGTTACTCCATCTGGGACATGTAGAATGGTTCATCGTTAACTGAGGCACACAATTGGTAAAATTAATCAGGACAGTGAGTGTCGCTTTGATCTGCTGTTGTCACACCTTACCCTTCCATATCACTAGTGTCTCTCTCCCCTGACTCACAGTCGAAAGAAGGGTCTCGACCCAAAACATCACCCACTCCTCTCCAGAGATGCTGCCTGTCCCGGCTCCAGCATTTTGTGTCTATGTTCGGAGTAAACCAACATCTACAGTTCCTTCCTACACAAGGTTCTTGGACGGTCACTTTCGTGTTTTTTGTTGTGAGTTGCACTCGCCGCGGAGTCATAGAGTCCTACAGCACAGAAAGAGGCCCTTCGGCCCATCGTGTCCGCGCCGCCCGTTACCAAACACAGTCTAATTTTAATCCCATTTTCCCGCATTTGGACCGTAGCCCTGAATGTTGTAGCATTTCAAGTGCCCATCCAAATGCCTCTTAAACGTTGTGAGTGTTCCCGCCTCCACCACCACCCCAGGCAGTGAGTTCCAGACTCCAACCACCCTCTGGGTGAAAAAGTTCTTTCTCACATCCCCCTGAAACCTCCCTCCCGTTACCCTGTACCTATGTCCCCTCGTTGTTGAACCTTCCACCAGTGGAAGAAGTTCCCCGCCATCTACCTTATCTATGCCCCTCATGATCTTGTACACCTCGATCATGTCCCCTCTCAGCCTTCTCTGCTCCAGGGAAAACAACCCCAGTCTGCTCAGTCTCTCCTCATAGCCGAGGCCCTTCATCCCTGGCAGCATCCTGGTGAATCTCCTCTGCACCCTCTCCAAAGCTATCACATCCTTTCTATAATGTGGTGACCAGAACTGTACACAATACTCCAGCTGCGGTCTCACCAGTGTTCTGTACAATTCCATCATTACCCCCCTACTTTTATATTCGATGCCCCGGCTAATGAAGGCCAGTAACCCATATGCCTTTTTGACCACCCTGTCCACCTGTCCTGCTGCCTTCAAGGACTTGTGTACCTGTACTCCAAGGTCCCTCTGTACCCCTGTCTTCCCTAGGGTCCTTCCATTCATGGTGTACTCCCTCTCCAAGTTATTTCTGCCAAAGTGCATCACCTCGCACTTTTCAGGATTAAATTCCATCTGCCACTGCTCCGCCCATCTGATCTATATCTTCCTGCAGCTTGCAGATCCCTTCCTCGCTATTCACCACCCCCCCTAACTTTGTGTCATCTGCAAACTTGCTGATCATGCCCTGTACGTTGACATCCAGATCATTAATGTAGATTACAAACAGTGAGGGACCCAACACCGATCCCTGCGGCACCCCACTGGACACCGGCCTCCAGTCACAGAAGCACCCTTCTACCATCACCCTCTGCCTTCTGTCACTAAGCCAGTTTTTATCCATTTTGCCAAGGTGCCCTGGATCCCATGGGCTCTTACCTTCTTGACTAGTCTCCTGTGTGGGACCTTGTCAAAAGCCAGAGCCCCCGCAATCTCCTCCCTTGCCTCTCTCAGCATCCTGGGATACATCTCGTCAGGGCCCAGAGACTTATCCACTTTTAAGCCTGCCAGAGCCTCCAGCACCGCCCCCCTGTCAATAGCAACATGCTCAAGAACATCACGACCCTCCTGCTCCATTTCTAAGTCCGCATCGCCCTCCTCCCTCTTAAAAACAGATGCAAAAAAATCATTTAAAACATCTCCTACATCCTCTGGCTCCACACACAGCTTTCCACTATGGTCCCTGATGGGCCCCACTCTTTCCCTCGTTATCCTTACCCTTGATATACTTATAGAACACTTTGGGATTTTCTTTTATTTTGCCCGCTAGTGCTATCTCATGGCCCCTTTTTGCTCTCCTAATTTCTTTTTTAAGAACCGCCCTATACCTTCTGTATTCCTCTAATGATGCCTGTGCCTTAAGTTCTTTATTTTTTTTATTTTTTTTTTATCAAAAAATACTTTATTCAAGTAATAAATATCATTTACAAAACATCTTTTTTAAACAAACCCATCCGACATTTCCGGAGGTTACATATTCAATACAGGCATTTACTTAGACATTTACATACATTTACATACATATCCCTTATTTGGAGGGGCGTCTCTCTCCACCACACCCTGCCCCCCATGTCCAGCAGCGGAAGGCCCCTAGACTGTGGTCCTCCCCCACAGGGCCTTGGTGTTGGCTGCACCAAGCTTCAGAGCGTCCCTCAGCACGTACTCCTGCAGTCTGCAGTGGGCCAGTCGGCAACATTCCTTGACGGACAGCTCGCTCCGCTGGGAGGTCAACAAGGATCGGGCAGACCAAAGAGCGTCTTTCACCGAGTTGATGACCTTCCAGCAGCACTCGATGTCAGTCTCGGAATGCGTCCCTGGGAACAGTCCGTAGAGCACAGAGTCCTCTGTGACGGAGCTGCTCGGAATGAATCGTGACAGGGACCCCTGCAGACCTCTCCAGACTCTCCTGGCAAATCCACACTCTTTGAAGAGGTGGGCCACCGTCTCCTCTCCGTAGCAGCCGTCCCGAGGGCAGCGTGCGCTGGTAGTGAGGTTCCGGCGGTGCAGGAAGGATCTGACTGGGAGGGCTCCCCTCACCGCCAGCCAAGCCAGGTCTTGGTGCTTGTTGGTGAGTACTGGCGATGAGGCATTTTGCCAGACAAGCTGGGCTGTCTGTTCTGGGAACCACGCCACAGGATCCATGGAGTCATTCCCCTGCAGTGCCTGCAGGACGTTCCGTGCTGACCACTGCCCGATGGACTTGTGGTCAAAGGTGTTGGTCCGGAAGAACCTGTCCACAAACGACAGATGGTTCGGCAATGTCCAGCTGACTGGCACATTGCGTGGCATCTGCGCCAGGCCCATCCTTCGCAACACCGGGGACAGGTAGAACCTCAGCAGGTAGTGGCACTTGGTGCCCACGTGCCTTGGCTCTATGCTCCGCCTGATGCAGCCACACACGAAAGTGGCCATCAGAATGAGGGCGACGTTGGGCACGCCTTTACCCCCGTTGTCTGCCGACTTGTGCATTATGGCCCGTCGCACCCGGTCCATCGCCGACCCCCAGATGAAACAGAAGACGGCCCGGGTGATCCCCGTGGCGTAGAGAGGGAGGGACGGGCCACACTTGCGCCAAGTACAGCAGCCCCGAGAGCACCTCACACCTGATGACCAGGTTTTTCCCCGTGATGGAGAGGGAGCGCTGCTTCCACAGCTCCAGCTTCTTCCCCACCTTGGCTATCCACTCCAGCCAATTTTTGTTACATGCCTCAGCCTTCCCGAACCAGATCCCCAGCACCTTCAGGAAGTCAGGCTTGATGGTGAAGGGGATGGAAGATCGGTCGGGCCAGTTGCCAAAGAGCATGGCCTCGCTCTTCCTGCGGTTTACCCTGGCCCCCGTGGCCAACTCAAACTGGTCGCAGACGCTGATCAGTCTGCGGACCGACCCTGGGTCCGAGCAGAAGACGGCGACATCGTCCATGTACAGGGAGGCCTTGACCTGAGTGCCCCCACTGCCTGGCAGTGTCACTCCTCTTATGCTCGCATCCTTCCTGATGGATTCGGCAAAGGGTTCAATGCAACAGACGAACAAGACAGGGGAAAGAGGGCAACCTGCCTGACTCCAGACCTGACGGGGAAGCTGTCTGATTCCCACCCATTAATTTGGACTGCACTACAGATATCGGAGTAGAGCAGTTGTATCCACTTCCTGATTCCCTCCCCAAAGCCCATTTTGGAGAGCACGTCCCTCATGTACGTGTGCGATATCCTGTCGAAGGCCTTCTCCTGGTCCAAGCTGACCAGGCAGGCATCCACCCGTCTGTCCTGCACGTAGGCAATGGTATCTCTCAGCAGCACCACCCTTTTTTTTCGAATCAATCCTACTATATCGTTCGACATCCAAGGTTCTTTGGACTTGTTTGTCCCACCCTTAAACTTTAGGGGAACATGCTTCCTCTGAACTTTTTCAATTATTCCTTTGAATAACTCCCACTGTTCTGATGCGGTCCTCCCCACGAGAAGCTGATCCCAGTCCACCAGGGCCAACTTCTGCCTTATCAGATTAAAATCGGCCTTGCCCCAATTTAGAAATTTTCCCTCTGGTCCCTCTTTATCCTTTCACATTACCACCTTAAATATCACTGAATTGTGATCACTGTCACCAAAGTGCTCTGCTACTGACACTTCAGCCACCTGTCCGGCCTCATTTCCGAAGATTAAGTCCAATACCGCCCCCTCCCTTGTTGGACTTTCAACATATTGGCTCAAAAAGCCCTCCTGGATGACCCTTAGGAACTCTGCACCCTCTGGGCCCTTGACACTTTGGCTATCCCAATCAATATTCGGGAAGTTGAAATCCCCTACTATTACTACCCTGTTGTTTTCACACACCCCCGAGATTTGCCTACAAATATGTTCTTCTATTTCCCTCTGACTGTTTGGGGGTCTGTAGTATACACCCAGTAAGGTGCATGCCCCTTTTCTATTTCTCAATTCCACCCAAATAGCCTCATTTGAGGAACCCGCTAATATGTCATCCCTTCTTACAGCAGAAATAGATTATTTGATTAATACTGCAACACCCCCTCCCCTTTTTCCCTGCTCTCCTGAAGATTCTATATCCTGGAATATTGAGCTGCAGTCCTGCCCTTCCTTCAACCATGTTTCCGTAATGGCAACAATGTCGTACTCCCATGTGTTCAGTAACACCTTCAATTCATCCCCCTTGCTTCCAATACTCCTTGCATTAAAATAAATGAGTGAATTCATCTTGGCGCTAGGAGTGGGCTGTTAGTGTGTGTTGAGTTTGTCAGTGTTGGGTGAGTCGGCTCACTCGGCCGCCATTGCGTGTGGTCGGCATGGCCCTCCTTGGGATCGTCCGGCTGCAGATAATCTTGTGAGGGCGTTGATCAGCTGGACGTGGACGTTAGAACCGCGTAGCAGTTGTAGTATAATCTGCACTGCACTGCACTTTATTGATAGTATCGTGCTTTTTCATCCTGGACTCCCATCCATGCTACCGGTTGTGAAAATGCAATAAATCTGCAGTTTATTGATGTATCTGAAGGATTCCGACCCGAAACATCAACTATTCTTTTCCCCCAGAGATGCTGTCTGACCTGCTGAGTTACTCCAGCATTTTGTGTGTCTATTGATAAACTGCTTTCTTATAAAAAAACACATAGCCTCTTCTTATTTCCTCAGCGCCTCTTGTGTTGCAAAATTAATGTCAGCTTGGCCAATTAATTGTACATCTTTTGCTGTGCGCTACTATTGGCACTATTACTACAATGATTGAATACACAACACTTTTCGCAAGGTTTTTCACCTATTGTAGTATTTTGTCCGCAAGCTTTGTTGACTAACAATGAATGTGTTTGAATATGAAAGTAGGTCATTCATATGTGTGAACTTAGGTTGGCCATTGGCAGACCTCCCGCCATTTGATTTTACAAATTCATAATTTTGATGTCCAAAATTCAGAATTTTACATCACAATTCATAATATGGCGCGTAATGCAACTTTTCAGCAAAACAAAAGTATGCACACCAACTGCGCATACGCGTTGCGCTACATTCATGTGCAAAACGACTATTATTTCCAACAGTCTGTAGTTCTTGGACTACATGTACAATGTCAGGCCTATCGTGAGTATATTCTGCTATTTATAGAAGGGTTATTGAACAAAAATACTTTTTACAACAGAGAAAAAATTGTTTTGTTTTGTTTTTTCTATTTTGCTTTTTCCTTACACATCCCAATTCTCTTGGTATTGAATAAAAGAACAATGGTCATAAAATGTATCATTAAGTTATGAAGAGTTTCATTTAAAATTGCACATACCTAATTTCATTGAAGACATACTTGCTCCAGTGGTCTTCAACAGCAAATCAGAACGGTCCATGTCCTCCCACCCCCCCCTACTTCCCCCTCACGCTACGCAGCAAGGCCAGGCCAGCGGCGAGGTCAGGCCGGACCAGCGGCGAGACGAGGTGAGCGGCGGGGCATATGTTTTGCAGAAAAATGTGAGATGAAATTGGATAAGAAAACAGAAACTTTCCGCCAAATTCCGAAGGGTTGGGAGGTTTGCATTGGTGTAGAGATTGAAGAGGGATGGGTCTAGTTCAGAACCCTCTGACAATCCATTGCCTTATCTTTTCTGTTTGTAGTTGACCAGTTGAAAGCATTCAATCACATACAACCTGGAAATCTTAAATCACTATCCTTACTAACTTTCCTAAAATATGTCTTAGTGGTTTGCAAGCTATTTGAGAAAATTCCCCTCACCTGTCTCCACAAACAGTGGCATGTTCAATCCAACAGCCGCCACCTGCCATTGGTGCTTTTTTCTTTAGAGCTGCCTATCTGATCAGAATGCAAAAAATAGCATTTGATCCAAGTCCATCATCATGCATTTATTTGTAACCATCCTACACCAATCCCATTTTATCCTCCCACATACCCATTGCCACTCTCCACTCTCCTACTTTCTATAAATTTAAAGTATTTGAACCTGCACATCGGTACAATCTACACAGCATTGGAGGTCAGATCTCCTCTTTATTGAAAATTGTTACTGAAATCTATGAGGAACTGCATTCATTATCCAGCATTTTTCAAAGATAACCACTGAAATCCAATGAGGAAGATCTCCCATTTACTTGAGTTGATAGTGTAATAGATGCCGTCAACTTGTTATTCAGCGGTTTGAAGGATCCCAGCTCAAGGTTACTTGTCCATTCCTTTGCAGATGCTGCTCCCGCCATCCCAGGGATCAATCTCATGAACCTACGCTGCACTGCCTCAATTACAAGGATGACCAAAACTGTACACAATACTCCAGACGTGGTCTTACCAGGGCCCTATACAACTGCAGAAGAACCTCTTTACCTGTATACTGAAATCCTCTTGTTAAGAAGGCCAAAATGCCATTAGCTTTCTTCACTGCCTGCTGCGCCTGCACGCCAACTTTCAGTGACTGGTGTACAAGGACACCCAGGTCTCGCTGCACCTCCCCCTTACCTAACCTAACTCAGTGTCAACTGAACCATTGTGATAATAATCTGCAGGTCTCCTGCTTTTAATCTTACTGTAACCCTTTAATCTTCACTACAAGCCATGTCTTTCCTCAGCACTTATCTTTGCCAACATCAATCTGAAATATCTTCCCATTCTCACCATAAATGCTTCCTAGCCTGCTGTCTCTCAAACACTTTATTTGCTCAAGATTTCAGCATCTGCAGTTTCTCATGTCACCTTTATCTATTTGAAATGGGTTTACATCTTTGTTGATTTTTTTTGTACTTCCAGTTAAATTAATAGACTTAAACAAAACAATTAATATTGACTTTAACCCAGTAAAGAGAGAATGCTCTGATGACTGATCTTCAGAGAGAGCAGACAAGAGAAACAAACTCGTATCAGAGTCAACAAGTTCCTATACCTTGCCAGCACTGTCTGATGATCAGTCAGCAGTATTGGCAGTCGCATCGATAGATTAACCTGAAGGGTCCTGGTGCAAAACCACACCTAATCATATTCTACTGAGATGCTGCCTGACCCAGAGTTACTCCACCACTTTGTCCTATTTTGTAAACCAGCATCTGCAGTTTATAAATTCACAGATTACACCACAGTCGTCATCAAACAGGAGATAGAACAAGAAAGTCTCAAAATGCTGGAGTAACCCAGCGGGATAGGCAGCATCTCTGTTTCGGGTCGAGACCCTTCTTCAGAGATAGAACAGGTGGTTGAGTGGTGATGCAACCTCTTGCTCAGTGTCAACTAAACCAAGAACCCCAACTGTTACTTGGAATCTATGTACCAGTTTTCATTGGTAGGTCGACAGTGTAGATGGCAGCTTCAAATTCATGAGTGTTAACGTCTCAGACTACCTGTCCTGGGCTATGCGCATTGATATTATCAGAAAGGAGGGACACCAGTGCCTCTACTTCTAGACGTTTAAAGAGATTCAGAGATGAGATGTCACTGAATATTCCAACCAAATGCATTGTAGAAAGTATTGTTTGAAAGTACTGGTTGTACTATGGGCAGGTATGGCAATTCCAATGCACAGGAATGCAGGAGGCTACAGGAAGTGGTTCATCACAGGCACTGCTCTCCCCACCATCGAAAACATCTATACTAGCCTTGCTGCATCAAGGCTATAGCATCTATTTCCATCGTCAGGAACTATGGGCAAAAGGCTGAAGTCCTTGCCCATTACCATGCTCAGGAAGAGCTACTTCCTACTGGTTCTTGAACCAACCTGCACAACCCTGATCCCAACTTGTGAACACAACACCACAGATCATCTCTTGCACCACCATGGTTTTGTAATTGCATATTTTTGTGCTAATGTCTTTTTTCACTGTCCTGTTGAATTATGAGGTATCAGCCAAAAGACCAAGTTAGAAGGGTTTTGTTATATCTACCCTGCCCCATGCTTGCAGAATATGAAGTGTGCAGCAGACATTCCAGACGTATAACACTTCCACATGACTTGTCTTGAGTAGAATACTTCACGGGAAGCAGCAATACAAATTCCCAGACCCAGACTCTGTCCCACCATTTACACCCCGTTAGAAGAATAATGGACTAGCTGGGCAGGACACGACAGCAGAATGTCCAACGACAGAATACCAAATTTTACAGAGGGTTGACTGGACAAAGATTTACAGATCACCTTGACAATCTAAAGTGTTTCAACATTGAGGCACATTACTGGGAACAAGTAGTACTGAACCATCCTGTTCAACGTAGCTGCATAAAAGGGTGCTCGTGCCTGGACAGGGAAAGGTAGAATTGGCGGAAAAGAGGATCTTGAAATCAAGAACCACTGATGCTACAGCATTCTTACCTCTGATGAATAGCAACAACTTTAACCCAGTATTTATGTATCTTTTGTTAATATCTGGTTTTCAGTGATTATGTGTAGGTGCACTCCCGCAGTGCTCATCTCTTTATGAAGTTTTGTCAACTCTTTATCTCATTGTAATTTGCTTTCACTATACTTTTTGATTGTTCCACAAGTAAGCTGTTTCAAATTTTGGAGGTCAAATGAATTAATTCTGGGCTACAGTTGGGATATAAAACACATCTATTGGTCTGAAACTGACACGGGTCACAGATGTAGCTATTAAAGTTTTGAATAATGTTCAGTTACTTTATTACTCTGATGATCCTTGTGGAACTTATGACTGCCATTAACATCCATTCTCATGTTTTCTGGAATCTTGCCATTGATTTTTTTAATTTAAATTTTTAATTTTAATTCAAATCTCCCAGGTCATACCCCCAATTTTCTACAGAATCCAGTCACATTTTCTCTCTTTTTTCCTCCAGCTAGTCCCATCTCCACTGACCAAGCTGTACACTCCAGCCTGTGGCCCATCTCCACACTGACCAAGCTGTACACTCCAGCTGGTCCCATCTCCACACAGACCAAGCTGTACACTCCAGCCTGTGGCCCATCTGCACACTGACCAAGCAGTACACTCCAGCCTGTGGCCCATCTCCACACTGACCAAGCTGTACACTCCAGCTAGTATGATAAGTTTTACTCTACAAATTGAGAGGGAGAAGGGAAAATCGGAAGTGTCAGTATTACAGTATAGCAAAGGGGATTACAGAGGCATGAGGCAGGAGCTGGCCAGAAGTGACTGGAAGGAGGCCCTCGCAGGGAAGACGGTGGAACAGCAATGGCAGGTATTCCTGGGAATAATGCAGAAGTTGCAGGATCAATTTATCCCAAAGAGGAGGAAAGATTCCAAGGGGAGTAAGAGACACCCACGGCTGACAAGGGAAGTCAAGGACAGCATAAAAATAAAAGAGCAGAAGTACAACAAAGCAAAGAAGAGTGGGAAGCCAGAGGATTGGGACTCTTTTAAAGAGCAACAGAAGATGACTAAGAAGGCAATATAGGGAGAAAAGATGAGGTACGAGGGTAAACTAGCCAATAATATAAAGGAGGATAGGAAAAGCTTTTTTAGGTATGTAAAGAGGAAAAAAATAGTCAAGGCAAATGTGGGTCCCTTGAAGACAGAAGCGGGGGAATTTATTATGGGAAACAAGGAAATGGCAGACGAGTTGAACCGGTACTTTGGATCTGTCTTCACTAAGGAAGATACAAGCAATCTCCCAGATGTTCTAGTGGGCAGAGATCCTAGGGTGACGGAGGAACTGAAGGAAATCCACATTAGGCAGGAAATGGTGTTGGGTAGACTGATGGGACTGAAGGCTGATAAATCCCCAGGGCCTGATGGTCTGCATCCCAGAGTACTTAAGGAGGTGGCGCTAGAAATTGTGGACGCATTGGTGATCATTTTCCAATGTTCTATAGATTCAGGATCAGTGCCTGTGGATTGGAGGGTAGCTAATGTTGTCCCACTTTTTAAGAAAGGAGGGAGAGAGAAAACAGGAAATTATAGACCAGTTAGTCTGACATCAGTGGTGGGGAAGATGCTGGAGTCAATTATAAAAGACGAAATTGCGGAGCATTTGGATAGTAGTAACAGGATTGTTCCGAGTCAGCATGGATTTACAAAGGGGAAATCATGCTTGACTAATCTTCTGGAATTCTTTGAGGATGTAACCAGGAAAATTGACAGGGGAGAGCCGGTGGATGTGGTGTACCTTGACTTTCAGAAAGCCTTTGACAAGATTCCACATAGGAGATTAGTGGGCAAAATTAGAGCACATGGTATTGGAGGTAGGGTACTGACATGGATAGAAAATTGGTTGACAGACAGAAAGCAAAGAGTGGGGATAAATGGGGCCCTTTCAGAATGGCAGGCAGTAGCTAGTGGGGTACCGCAAGGCTCGGTGCTGGGACCGCAACTATTTACAATATACATTAATGACTTGGATGAAGGGATTAAAAGTACCATTAGCAAATTTGCAGATGATACAAAGCTGGGTGGTAGTGTGAACTGTGAGGAAGATGCTATGAGGTTGCAGGGTGACTTGGACAGGTTGTGTGAGTGGGCGGATGCATGGCAGATGCAGTTTAATGTGGATAAGTGTGAGGTTATCCACTTTGGTGGTAAGAATAGGAAGGCAGAGTATTATCTGAATGGTGTCAAGTTAGGAACAGGGGACGTACAACGAGATCTGGGTGTCCTAGTGCATCAGTCACTGAAAGGAAGCATGCAGGTACAGCAGGCAGTGAAGAAAGCCAATGGAATGTTGGCCTTCATAACAAGAGGAGTTGAATATAGGAGCAAAGAGGTCCTTCTGCAGTTGTACAGGGCTGTAGTGAGACCGCACCTGGAGTACTGTGTGCAGTTTTGGTCTCCAAATTTGAGGAAAGATATTCTTGCTATTGAGGGCGTGCAGCGTAGGTTTACTAGGTTAATGCCCGGAATGGCGGGACTATCATACGTTGAAAGACAAGAGCGACTAGGCTTGTATACACTGGAATTTAGAAGGATGAGAGGAGATCTTATCGAAACGTACAAGATTATTAAGGGGTTGGACACGTTAGAGGTAGGAAACATGTTCCCAATGTTGGGGGAGTCCAGAACAAGGGGCCACAGTTTAAGAATAAGGGGTAGGCCATTTAGAACTGAGATGAGGAAAAACTTTTTCAGTCAGAGAATTGTGAATCTGTGGAATTCTCTGCCTCAGAAGGCAGTGGAGGCCAATTCTCTGAATGCATTCAAGAGAGAGCTGGATAGAGCTCTTAAGGATAGCAGAATCAGGGGGTATGGGGTGAAGGCAGGAACGGGGTACTGATTGAGAATGATCAGCCATGATCACATTGAATGGCAGTGCTGGCTCAAAGGGCCGAATGGCCTCCTCCTGCACCTATTGTCCCATCTCCACACTGACCAAGCTGTACACTCCAGCCTGTGGCCCATCTCCACACTGACCAAGCTGTACACTCCAGCTAGTCCCATCTCCAAACAGACCAAGCTGTACACTCCAGCTAGACCCATCTCCACACTGACCAAGCTGTACACTCCAGCTAGTCCCATCTCCACACAGACCAAGCTGTACACTCCAGCTAGACCCATCTGCACACTGACCAAGCTGTACTATGTGGAAAAAGTTGGGCCTCACATCCTTCAAATCTTTCCCTCATGCCCTCCAGTTTTAGACCCTGCCCTGTGGAAAAGACTAATCTTCCACCTTATCTATGCCCTTCATAATAATACCTCTAAAATCATCCCTCATCTGCCCATGCTCCAGACTGTCACAAGAAAATAAGACTTTTCCAATGCTCTCCTAGGCAGCAATATACAAAAAGACCATACAAACACAGGTGTATATGGTTCCGCAACACCCACTTCCTTTCGCAGCCCATTTCATGCACTTGCCCTTCAGATCCTTCAGTCTTTCCTGTCACCTTAAAATTATACACTTTAGTTTTAGACTCTCCTCCCCAACAATTTGACTATCTGCCTTATCTTTGCCCCACAATTTTATAACTCCACAAGGTTATTCCTGCCTCCTTCATTTCATATCATATCATATCATATATATACAGCCGGAAACAGGCCTTTTCGGCCCTCCAAGTCCGTGCCGCCCAGCGATCCCCTTACCTTAACACTATCCTACACCCACTAGGGACAATTTTTACATTTACCCAGCCAATTAACCTACATACCTGTACGTCTTTGGAGTGTGGGAGGAAACCGAAGATCTCGGAGAAAACCCACGCAGGTCACGGGGAGAACGTACAAACTCCTTACAGTGCAGCACCCGTAGTCAGGATCGAACCTGAGTCTCCGGCGCTGCATTCGCTGTAAAGCAGCAACTCTACCGCTGCGCTACCGTGCCGCCATTTCATGGAAGAAGTCCCAGCCTATCAATTTTTTCCTCATAACTCGAGCCCACCAACCAATTCCTTCGGCCCAAGTTGGTTGTATTAGCAAAGACTGGCTTGAGTGCTATCTGTTGTGTAGGTTCAGTCATCTAAATGCTATTTTGTATTGGTTTCTGCTTTTGCCAGGCAATATTTCTGGGATGCATGGAAAGCAGCCAATTAGAAACATAGAAAATTGGTGCAGGAGGAGGCCATTTGGCCCTTCGAGCCAGCACCGCCATTCATTGTGATCATCCACAATCAGTAACCTGTGCCTGCCTTCTCCCCATATCCCTTGATTCCAATAGCCCCTGGACCTCTATTGAACTCTGTTAATTTCATCAAGTGAGTTGGCCTCCACTGCCTTCTGTGGCAGAGAACTCCACAAATTCACAACTCTCTGGGTGTATTAAAAAAAAAAAAAATTTCATTTTTTGCCATTGCATCTCCACTGTCAACCTTTTAGTCTATCCTAGCCAATTCCTGTCTCATGCCTTCACAGTCTCCTTTAAGTTCAGGGCCCTAGTCTCAAGACCCTGATCAGCCATGATCACATTGAATGGTGCTGGCTTGAAGGGCCAAATGGCCTACTCCTGCACCTATTGTCTGTTGTCTCTGAATTAACGGTGGCGCAGCGGTAGAGTTGCTGCCTTACAGCGAATGCAGCGCCGGAGACTCAGGTTCAATCCTGACTACGGGCGCCGTCTGTACGGAGTTTGTACGTTCTCCCCGTGACCTGCGTGGGTTTTCTCCGAGATCTTCAGTTTCCTCCCACACTCCAAAGACGTACAGGTATGTAGGTTAATTGACTGGGTAAATGTAAAAATTGTCCCTAGTGTGTGTAGGATAGTGTTAATGTGCGGGGATCGCTGGGCGGCGCGGACTCGGTGGGCCGAAGGGCCTGTTTCCGCGCTGTATCTCTAAATCTAAAAAAAAAATAAAAAAAAAAAAATAAATCTAATGCAGAATTCCACCATATCATGGTCGCTGTTGCCCAAGGGGCTTTGCACAACAAGATCACTAACTAATCCTTCCTCATTACACAATTATTTCAACATTAAGAGCAAAGTATGCCAGGTGTCCAAAGCATTTGCAAGCCCAACACCAGTGCTTTCACTGATACATGTTGTCATTCAGATGTTACGGGGTTTTCAAGCTCCACTCTAAAGCAGTAGATACATTTTGCAAGGTGAGAAGCAATGAGATTTTCCCAGCAAATTGTAACACAAAAGTGGCTTTTATGCGTTGCAGCATCCAAAACTTCAAGATCAATTTTGCTTCCTCCTGGATACACTGGGGCAACAGCATTACCAGAGGAGACTCAGGAGACTGCATATGCTCGTCTGGAGAAAAACTACACTACTGCAAGAACTCAGAGCAAGCATTTATGGAGGTAAAAAGGATGACAAAAGAAAGAGGAAGACAGCCAGTATTGAAAAAGTGAACAAAAGGAGAAAGAACTGCTTGGACTGGGAATGCAACATGTTGATTATCTGATATTGGAAATTTAAATATTCATACCAGTGGGTCAGAAACCATCAAACCAGAATAACAAGGTGTTCTTCTAATTTGTTTGACCTCACTGTGGCACTAGAGAAGGTCGAGGTCAGACAAATGAGGATGGGAAGTTGAAATGACATGCAAATGCATGTGCTCAGCCAGTCACCTAGTCTAGCCCACATAGAGGTTGTCATCACAAGGTTCAAAGCAGTAGACCACGGTTGGAGGTGCACTGAATCTCAGCTAATTATTTACACCTCTTTTAGTCCTGCAAATGCAACTGTAAATTAAACTAGAATATTGACCCAAACCAAACCCTCAAATTTGGTATGGTGTATTAATTAAATGGAGTGTCCATGGGTGCCATTATTCTCCAATTTTCAACGAGCACTTAACACTAGTGTTGTTTTACCACAGCAAATGTTAACAAAAGAGAATAAATCAAGGTGTGCTAATCTTTAATGGACATTTGACCGATTCAATTACAAATAAGTAACTTTCTATTATTGGTGATTTAAATGGAAGACTTTGTAAAACAACTGCACATTTGAATGCTCCATTCTTTGGTACCTCAACATGGCTGTAAATGGACATACAAGTTGCTTACCATGTAGCTCCATCTTAATCTAGTGTTTTAGGCATACATTTGTGTTAAATGTCAAAAAGCTCAGTTCAGTTTTAAATATCAATACACCTTGTCTAAAACATGCGGTAATAAACACTCTACAAAAAAGACAATGGCCTTCAAATTAAAAGCAAGTCAAAAAGTAAAAGAAAATAAACAGCATATTTAGTCAAGATTGGACGCCCTTGAAACATTGATGTTAAAAGACTCAAGTTAAAGCTTTGACTGCCATTGGACAGGTTTCACATTAAACAATCCGAAGAAACATGTCTACAGAAGCACAGGGTTACAACCATAGCAACACTCTTCTGAAGACAGGTGGTACTCAGTACACTTGTAAGATAGCATATTTGAATAAAGCCATGATGACAGCACTAATAAGACCAGAGATTGGGACTGTAACAAACCACGCCATGAAGATGTTTCTAAAGAGGCGCCAGTCAACAGCTTTTTTTGCACGCATCCAGCCAACAGCAACAACTGACCCAACCTGCAGAAACAAAATGCAATGCAAAGGCAATTTGTCAGTTTTAATAAAATGGATGCATGTTTTAGCAAATTCTGTCAGTAATATGTTGAACACCTTGACAATCATAGACTGGACAAAAATTCCAACTGCAAGTCTCATGCCCAAATGCAGGGATCTCCAAACTATGGCCTGCGGGCCACATCCGGCCCACCACGAGATTTTATCCGGCCCACAGCAAGCGCTTAGGCTGCAGCTGCCGGCAAAGGTTCACCGGAGAGCGGATCGCCACCAACCCAGAGTCAGGACAAGGTGAGTGATTGCAGCGCCCTCTCGCAAACAACAAGCCCAAGGGAACATGGGGAGGGAGAAGGTGTCAGAGGGTCCGGTGAAGGAGCGCTGCCACTTGCGGGGGCTGCTCCCTCCCTCTCTGCCAGAGCCAGCGAGATCTGCGCCGCTCCTCCACTCTCTTCCCCGGCTCCGTCTCCCTCTAACGCAGCGAAATAAGAACAAACACAAGTGAAACTTCCCTCCTCGCCGCCGCTCACCCCGGGGATGCGGGGCTTCTGAATAACTACACTTGTTTTTGTTCTTATTTCGCTGCGTTAGAGGGAGACAGGGCCAGTGAAGAGTGGAGCAGTAGCGCAGATCTCGCTGGCGCTGGGAGAGAGAGAGGGAACAGCCCCCGCAAGTGGCGGCGCTCCTTCACCGGACCCTCAAACACCCTCCCTGCACTCACCTGCTGCTCCCTCTACCCCGACTCTCTCCCTTCCCCCCCCTCTCCCCCACCCCTCTCTTTCCCCCAGTGGTGGACACTGTGTTTTCTGTTTTATAAATAATTGTATACCTATGGTATATATATATTCCAATATTTCAAGCTCTTTTTAAAAATTTAATATTTTTTATTTGTTGCCATATAAACCTAATGTAAACTAACCTAATCTAGTTTAACCTTTCTTAATCTAATCTAACGTAACCTAGTCTAAACTTTGAGTTCATTAAATTTATAAAACTCACTTATTTATTTTTTCCTACGGCCCACAAAAATGTGCCAAATATATAATGTGGCCCTCATGCTGAAAAGTTTGGAGGTCCCTGCCCAAAGGCATTGAAACTGGCCAGCCATGAACATTACACTACGTCAAGAAAATTAGCTCGTTATATTTACAAACTCTTGATTACTTGGTCACAATTGGTTGCACTCACCTTGCAATGTGTTGTACTAACAGGAAGACCAATATTCGAAGCAATAACTACTGTAAGAGCAGAGGCCAATTCAATGCTGAAGCCACTATAAAAGAATATAGATAACATCAGTCCACTCCATTGGCTAGTCTGCTGGAATACAATTTCTAGCTAATTTACAAATCACAAATGTAAATCCAATGGCCCAATCCTCTCACTTCCCGTAGGCGAATTCTGCAGATAAAATAAAAGAGCCACTATTCCCAAAGTGTTTAGGCTGAGTAACAGTTTACTGCTTGAAACTCATTCAGGGTTATGGGATCCACAAGGGGTGGCCATTCTTAAAATGTAAAATGATACGATTCAAGTCTGCAGGAAATCTTTGGAAAACTGTAGACCGAGTATAGAAGTTGGGAGGTTATGTTGCAGATGTTGTTAAGGCTGCATTTAGAGTATTGTGTTCAGTTTCGGCACCATGTAAGAAAGATGTTGTCAAGCTGGAAAGCACACAGAGAAGATTTACAAGGATGTTGCCAGGACTTGAGGGCCTGAGTTGTAGGAGAGGATGAGCAGGCTAGGACTATTCCTTGGAGCACGAGGATGAGGGGGTGATGTTCTAGAGGTGTACAAAATAGTGAGAGGATATGGGCTAAACACAGGCAGGTGGGACTAGTGTAGATAGGACATGTTGGTCGTGTAGTCCAAAGGACCTGTTTCCACACTTTATGACTCCGACTGCAAACCTTTTAATTTAGCTCAGTCTGATTCCATTTCAGAAATATGAGTTTCCCACTTTACTGGAGTTAAAATTCTTTATTTAAGTACAGTTTAAACACTTTGCTTATCCATATTTGAAGGGTTTTAGTAAATAGAATTTTAACAAGATACAGATGGTAACATTTAGCCTCACTTGCATTACATAGGGCAGGTTGAGGGAAAAAAAGGAGCAATAAGTATATCCCATTGTCTTTTCTTTAAGAGGAAGATTGCTTACCTTGAGGGAGTAATTGGTGTCAGATCCTTGCCCATGGTCTGAATAACTCTACGACCCCAGACCCACAAGCCAAGGCAGATGCCCACACCTCCATATAGCAGAAGCCAGATTGGAGTTTCATTCTGCGAATTAACATCTCCAGTATCGTAAACAACCCATAAAGCAACCAAAGGACCAATTGCATTGCTAAACAAAGAAAAGGAGAATTTAGTTCATGTCATGGAATAAAGGCAAGCTGACAAGTCTCAACAATTTAGTCTTAAGGATAGCGGAGTCAGGGGGTATGGGGAGAAGGCAGGAACGAGGTACTGATTGAGAATGATCAGCCATGATCACATTGAATGGCGGCGCTGGCTTGAAGGGCCTCCTCCTGCACCTATTGTCTATTGATGTAAACAAATATCTGCCAAGGAAGCCGTGGGGCAGAATGCCTACCAATACTAGCTCTATAACTGCTTTAATCCCTTTTCTTTGTATTCATCTTTTAAATATTCCTCCAGTTCCCTTTGTACTTCAGCAACATGTTTGCCTTTTGTCCAAATACAAAAAGTTTAAGTTCCTTTCTAATTCTTGCAGTAAAAACAATTGTTTTTCAAATTACTGGTTCTTTTCAGTTCTATTACTTTAAATGTTAAAGCTAACATTTCCAGAGATGCCTGTGGAACCTCTATACACTTCCATGTAAATGCCTTCCTACCATCAGTCTAAAGGCAAATCTTGTATAAATTCAATGTTTTATTCGTCATGCTAAACAGCATTTATTTTCCACAATTGTTGGCTTCCTGATAGAAACATAGCCAGGCAAAACCAAATCAATCGTTAATTTCTGTCATGGGATTAAAAAAAAAGCAATGTTACTTACCTGACATCATTGCCACCATGAGCAAACGAGCCAAAGCAGGCAGTTAGGATCTGCAAGAACTGGAACAATAATGAAACTTCGGGCTTCTCCTGCTCACGCCATTCATCCATAGAGCCATCACTACTCTTGCGCTCCGTCTGTTCAATTTCAAGCTTCATATCTTTCTCCTCAGATGGTTTATTTGAATCTGCCATTGCATTGCAGTAACTACTGTAACTGTCCTGCCGGATGCGTTTCTTCGATTCCAAGCCAGATGTCAGTTTTTCCATTTCCTCTGCCTTTGCTTCTCCTTCCTTGGGTTTGAAGGAATCAAGAGGCATGCCACAGATGGCCATGGTGTAACAGGTATAGCTGTTGTTGCGACGTAGAGGCCTGCTTCCTGGTTCACCCGAGTCTCCCGCACAATCTATCATTTTGGCCAAGTGCAACTTGTGAAGTAATTCCTTGTACAATCCTGAATCCTTGTGCACAGTGTGATAGTGACCACTGTGGCTGTTTATACTTGTTTGATTATTGATAACCTGGTTGAACTGCACATGACTACTTCCAAACTGCACAGTGCCTACAAGAAATCATGAACAGAAACAATATCACTGGTTACACAATTGTTTATCATTTCCTACTTCCTGCTTTCAAACTCACGTTTAATTGCAAATTTGTTGCAAATTTCCTTTTCATACAGCCCATCTCCAACTGTTCCCCTTTTTGGCTATCAACAGCCAAGAATGAAGTCCATCTATAACACAGGCACCCAAAGCTACACATCCTCAGCCTGCTTCCTTAATGTTTTTTATTCAGATGGGAACAGATGGGTAATGGGCAGAGAGTGCAGGAGGGAAAGGGGCTGGGTTTGGAAAGGGTAAGGGGGTATCTGGGTAGCTCAGGACAGAAAAGGGACATGTCTATTCTGTCATTTCATTTGGCCTCACCCTTACAGTAGAGCACACACGACAGAGATTGGTGTGGGAATGGGAAGGGAAACTGAAATGGCCTGCAACAGGGAGCTCCAGATGGCCATGGCAAACAGAGTACAGGTGCTCAGTAAAATGGTCACCTAGTCTCACTGATGTACAGGCCACAGAGAGCACCAAATACAGATAAAGTTGGAAGAGATGCAACTGAATCTCTGCCTCTCTGGAGGATTGTTGAGGTCCCTGGGTGGCAGCAAGAGACGTGATGAATACCTACTAGGGTTTCAGGGAAAAGTGCCTGGGGAGGTCGACGGATGAGTGAACAGGGAGCAACAGAAAATCCTGTAAAAAGGGGTGGATATAGGGGGATATGGCTGTTGGTGGTATATGGTAGAAGTGTCAAAGAATATTGGGCTGGATGGAGCAGCTGGTGGGGTAAAAAGCCATGAACAGACATCCCCAGCTGTGTGGGAAGACAGGCGAGAACAGAAACGCAGGAAATGGAGAAGCGGGCAAGGGCTCCATCAACCAAGAGTGGTGGGGTAAGCCCCATTTCATGAAAATGGAGGAAATCAGATGTTCTACAGTAGAAAGCCTCATCTCTCAAACACTCCACAGAGAGAAATAGATGGTGGGTGCTCTTACAAGAGAGTGGGAGGTGTAGTCAAGGTAGTTGTGGGAGTCAGTGGTTTGTTGCAAGTGTCAATAGACAAGTGTGTCACCTGATGAGGCAGATTAAGATGGGGAGGGCGAAGGAAAAAGAGATATTGGAAATGATCCATCGAGATTGAGGGCAGGGCAGAGGTTAGTGGCAAAGGGGCAACAGAAGAGGAGGAGAACAAAATAAAACACCCAACTTAAATTCATCTCAACTAGGAAAACTAATGTAATTAGCCCAAGGTTGTGTGACTTAAGTATTTCCATCATTAGATAGTAAAGATCAAGGGATATGGGGCAAACTCAAGCAAATGGGACGGGCTCAGGGACACATCATCAAGCAAGAATGTTGCGCCAAATAACCCATTTCTGCATAACTGTTTCCTGCTTTTATTCCAGATTTTCAATATCTGCAATTATATTTAATTTGCTTACCACATCAGAAGAGACTAGTCTCAGAGCATGAAGCGATTCGTAAAAGCATGTTGCCAAGCAAATCTATGGCAAAGTTACTGGATTATATTTTACCAGCTTCAAAAGATAGTTTAGGCAAGCTTTTAATCAGCTCCATGTGGAAAAAGACCAGCAATTTACTGGAGTGAAATTTAAAATAAATCTCACCGGGAAGAAAATAATCAGCCTTTCTAAAAATACATTTTTTAAACATTACTTAAATTACAAGTTTTACATCCAGTATAAACAAATCACATTTCCCAATGAAAAACCATGCCTCTTTCAAGGTCAGCCTATCACAAGATAATCAACTGAATTTTAGAATTTGATTCTATTGGTTGTAAACAAATTTGGAATTCAAGGTCAAGTACACAACTTCAAGAACTCAGAACTTGGTAGAGAGCTAAATGCTCTCTGCAAAATGTCAGTACAAATACAAAAAGAATCACCATATTGATCCACTTCAGAAAGCAGTACATTTAAAGCAACTACAAATATTTAAATTAAGTTGCTTGTATTTCCCTCCAAATCTGTTGGCTACAAGATGACCATCAGAATCCAGCTGAGATGACTACCAGCAAGGAACAGAAAGAAAAAAGACTGAAAATTGCAATATTTGGCATTCATATATTAGACAATTTAATCTCTTACCATTCATCACATGATCAATATTAGTTTCCTTTATCTCTCCACTGGAAACACCATCCTTTCCAACATCCTCTGCTGAATCCCCTACAAAAGCAATTCTTCCACTCTGCTTCATGGGCAAAACAGCAGAAACTGCATCGGCCACAGGGCTCTTGACTTCAGATGCTCCATCAGTCAAAGGAACTTTAAAATGGGTCTCTTCCACGACATCCTTGGATACCGAATAGTAATCCTCACTCTTCTTATCCATTACATTGTTATCTACATTAGAAGCTTTTCTCTCTCCTGTTGAGCACAAATATCAAAAATAATTTAGCAAATTCTAGTCTCTGAACATAAAATACACAATTGAAATCAGTCATTTTACATCAATTCAGAATTAAAATATAATTCAATTAATGTTTGTAATGGATCAGTCACTTGGCATTACTAAGTACTTCCCCCATCACCCCCTGAAGGCAACAACTTCCATAGTCAAACATCAAAAGTACATAGCATGTTAAAATAGCAAGGTGATGCAAAGCTTCTGCATCCACTTAGAGGTTACTAGCATGACAGTTTGATGGAATATACTAATGGCTTCCTCGACTAAGACATCCCATGCATCATTTCATTGACTCAAGAATTCCCGATACTCAAATTATGCACCTGATTACACTTAATCTGCAGCCATAAAGCCTTAATTCAGTCGAGTACAGTAGTCTCAACTGGAGGCAGTGCCTACTGTTTACTCCACCAGAGATTATTCGTTCAGCCCAACAACAATTTACAGCAAATCAGTAAAACCAGTGTATAAATTAATGGCAAATAAAATGTCAAAATACCACTCCAAACTCCGGATCAGTAACAGAAGCAGTGGAACAATTATCTAGAGTTGCTTCCTACAAAGTATACTTACAGATTCTAGCATACCTAGGTGCCTGAAAAGGAATCAAAGACCAACTTTATAAATCTGCCTTACGGTCTTGAAGCTGAAATGTTAATTTTTTTCCCATGGATGCGGCCTAACCAGCTGAGTGTTTCCAGCATTTTGTGTTTTATTCCAGCTTAATTAAGTCATATTTCTCAGCATCCTGGCCATTGGAAGTGAGGCAAGTGGAGATTTGACATTAAGATCCCAGCTGGCCTTTAGCCTGGTGATATTTTTCTCTAAACAAATACGAGTCAAAGCAAATTGCACTCAATTCATTATAACGGGAAAGATGTTGTTTATCACGAGTATTATGGGACTTTTTTTTTCCCAGTTAAGTCAAAGTATTAACATTCACAAAACATACCCCATCACCCTACATCTCCAATGTCCTTTCACTCACCTGAAAGCTCACCGTGGCATTTCGACCATGGAAGTCTCTAAATGTCACTTACTTTCGATTTTTTTCTTCATTCTGGGACAGACGATGAACCAGACGATAAATGCACAGATCACACCACTTCCCAATGTAATCAAAATTGTGCCCCAGAGTGGAATCCGGTCAAATCCCAGTACTAGGAAATGAAATTGATTACTTCAGAATCACAAGAACTAATCTAACATTTTGTCATTTCCACCCTTCCCAAATTAAACATCAACTGAAAAGTTGAGACAAAAAAGACTGAATACCACAAACCAATATAATAAAACTCAAGATGCAATTCTCAGAAAACTGGCTTTACAGATACATGGTCCACAAATTTCTGTATTACTAGAAAAGCAGAAAATATGATCTAGTTTTTACCTTTATTAAAATGCAGCAATATAAATCAATGTAGGGACAAAACAAATGCTACTTAAAACAAACTCTTGCTTTTGCAGTGATTATGAAAGTAGCTTCTGCATATGTTAGTAGCCCTTCAAGTTGCCCTTGCTTTCCCTCTCTCTCCATCCCCTCCCCTTCCCCCACCAGTCTTACTGTTTCAGACTACACTTTATCTCTGTACCGCCCACTCCCTTGACATCAGTCTGAAGAAGGGTCACAACCCGTCACCCATTCCTTCTCCAGAGATGCTGCCTGGCCCAGAGTTACTCCAGCATTTTGTGTCTAGTTTCTGCATAGTTTTCATCTATTCACCAGCTGGCAGTCGCATTAAATCACTGCTCCCACACAGAGCATCCTGGGTTCATGATGCATCACAGCTAGCCGTTTAAAAAAAAAATCTTCGCAGATAGTGACCTTGCACCAAGTTCATTTAAGCACAGAAGTTGTGTTCTCTGGGCTGAATATGCTTTGATATTAAAGGTGATTTCCTTGGATGCATTAGACACAGGAGGGATGGGTGGAAAACCCAATCGAAATGAACAAAATTGAGGGGAATACAGGACAAGAGAGCAAATCTTTCCCCTTGGTTGAGGTGTCTAAAACCAAAGGCATAGGTTTAAGGCAAGGGGTTGGTTTAGAACTCATAATAGCTTTTTTCACCAAGAAGTTGGTTGGAATCTGAAGGCACTGCCCGAGGGTGAGCCGAGACAAAGTCACTTGAGTAGCACTGGGTAAACTTGGCCATGGTCCAAGTGCTGGTAAATGCACTGGACAAGATGGTTGAACTGTCAGCATGGACCTGGTGGGCTGGAGGGTCAATTTCCCCATTGTACAATTCTATTGAAATATTACTTCAAAAGGCTTTCAAGATATTAAAAATAATCCATTCAAATTCGAAGCTAGCTGGTACTTACAAGGTGATCCCGCGTACATAATAGAGAAAAGATTAATTGCAATTGTGCAGGCGTAGAAGATGGGCAGAGCTCGGAGTCCATTTGGCACAGGGTCAGCCTGCAACACAAGAGATGAATTCAAAATCCTTTCCTATTAATTCCCCTTAATCCAATCTTCAATTTTCAGAAGTCTATTCAAAAAGCACATTCTACTTCATCATTGCTGTTGCAAACCTGGACAGCGTTGATGCGGGAAAATTCCCTGGTTGTGCACTATGAATACCAAATGCACACCTCCCAACATTTGATTTTACAAATTCAGCATTTTGATGACTAAAATTCAGAATTTTACATCTAAATTCATACTATGGCGCGTAATGCAACTTTTCAGCAAAAGAAACCTCACGAAGCAATAGGAGAGGATGACCAAGTGTAGTAGGAATCGATGTGAAAGCTGAGACGAGCAAAGTATTAAAAGTACTATATATGAATGCACAAAGTATAAGAAGTAAAGTGGATGATCTTGAGGCTCAGTTAGAGATTGGTAGGTATGACATTGTGGGGATTACAGAGACGTGGCTGCAGAAGGATCAGGACTGGGAACTGAATATTCAGGGTTATAGGTCCTACAGAAAGGACAGGCAGGTGGGCAGAGGAAGTGGGGTAGCTCTGTTGGTGAGGGATGGAATTCAGTCCCTTGCGAGGGGTGACATTGGGACTGATGATGTAGAGTCACTGTGGTGTTGAGTTGAGGAATTGTAAAGGTAAGAAGACACTAATGGGAGTTATCTACAGACCCCCAAACAGTAGCCTGGATAAAGGGTGTAAGTTGCAGCAGCAGTTAAAATGGGCATGTAACAAAGGTAATGCCACTGTGGTTATGGGGGATTTCAATATGCAGGTAGACTGGGAAAATCAGGTTGGTTCTGGACCCCAAGAAAGGGAGTTTGTAGAGTGCCTCCGAGATGGAATCTTAGAGCAGCTTGTACTAGAGCCTACCAGAGAGAAAGCAATTCTGGATTTAGTGCTGTCCAATGAGCCAGATTTAATAAGGCTGGAGGGTCAAGGTAAAGGAACCGCTTGGAGGTACTGACCATAATGTGATTAGTTTTAATCTGTAATTTGAGGGGGAAAAGGTTAAACCAGGAATGTCAGTGTTGCAGATGAACAAAGGGGACTATGAAGGCATGAGAGAGGAGCTGACCAAGGTTAAATGGAAAAGGATCCTAGCAGGAATGACGGTGGAACAGCAATGGCAGGAATTTCTGGGCATAATCCAGAAGATGCAGGATCATTTCATTCCAAAGAAGAGGATTCTAAGGGGAGTAAGAGGCAACCGTGGCTGACAAGGGAAGTTAGAGACGGAATAAAACTAAAAGAAAAGATGTATAAGATAGCAAAGAGAAGTGGGAAGCCAGAGGAGTGGGCAACTTACAAAGAACAGAAGATAGCAAAAGGGGCAATACGGGCTGAAAAGATGAGGTACGAAGCGAAGCTGGCCAAGAATATAAAGGACAATAAAAGCCTCTTTAGGTATGTTAAGAGAAAAAGATTAGTAAAGACAAATGTGGGTCCCTTAAAGGCAGAAACGGGTGATATTATTATGGGTAACAAGGAAATGGCAGAAGAGTTGAACAGGTACTTCGGATCTGTCTTCACTAAGAAAGAAGCAATCTCCCAGATGTACTAGTAGACAAGAAGATCAAGGGAGACAGAGAAACTGAAAGAAATTTGCATTAGGCGAGAAGTAGTATTGGGTAGACTGATGGGACTGAAGGCTGATAAATTTCCAGGGCCTGATGGTCTGTATCCCAGGGTACTCAAGGAGGAGGCTCAAGAAATTGTGGACGCATTGGTGATCATTTTACAATGTTCAATAGATTCAGGATCAGTTCCTGTGGATTGGAGGGTAGCTAATGTTATCCCACTTTACAAGAAAGGAGAGAGAGAGAAAACAGGGAATTATAGACCAGTTAGCCTGACATCAGTGGTAGGGAAGATGCTGGAGTCAATTATTAAAGAGGTAATAACAGCACATTTGGATAGCGGGAACAGGATTGGTCCTATGGCCTCCTCCAGCATCTATTTTCTATCTTTCTATGTTTCTCTGGTCCAAGTCAGCATGGATTTATGAAAGGGAAATCCTGCTTGACTAATCTTCTGGAATTTTGTGAGGATGTGACAAGTAAAATGAATGCAGGGGAGCCAGTGGATGTAGTATCTGGACTTTCAGAAAGCCTTTGATAAGGTACCACACGGGAGGCTGGTGAACACAATTAGAGCACATGGTATTGGGGGTAGGGTATTGACAGGGATAGAGAATTGGTTGGCAGACAGGAAGCAAAGAGTAGGAATAAACGGGGTTTTTTCAGAATGGCAGGCAGTGGCGAGTGGAGTGCCGCAAGACTCGGTGTTGGGGCCGCAACTATTTACAATATATATTAATGATTTGGATGATGGAATTAGAAGTAACACTAGCAAATTTGTGGATGACACAAAGCTGGGTGGCACGTGAACTGCGAAGAGGATGTTAGGAGGTTGCAGGGTGATTTGGACAAGTTGAGTGAGTGGACAGATGCATGGCAGATGCAGTAAAATGTAGATAAATGTGAGGTTATCCACTTTGGCAGCAAAAATAAGGAGGCAGTTTATTATCTCAGTGGTGTCAGATTAGGTAAAGGGGAAGTGCAACAAGACGTATCCTTGTACACCAGTCACTGAAAGTAAACATGCCGGTACAGCAGGCAGTAAAGAAAGCGAATGGCAGGTTGACCTTCATAACAAGAGGATTTGAGTACAGGAGCAAAGAAGTCCTTCTGCAGTTGTATAGGGCCTTGATGAGACCATATCTGGAGCATTGTGTGCAGTTTTGGTCTCCTAATTTGAAAAAGGACGTCCTTGCTTTGAGGCAGTGCAGCGTAGGTCCACGAGGTTAATAGACAATAGGTGCAGGAGTAGGCCATTCGGCCCTTCAAGCCAGCACCGCCATTCAATGTGATCATGGCTCATCATTTACAATCAGTACCCTGTTCCTGCCCTCTCCCCATACCCCCTGACTCCGCTATTATTAAGAGCTCTATCTAACTCTCTCTTGAAAGTATCCAGAGAATTGGCCTCCACTGCCTTCTGAGGCAGAGAATTCCACAGATTTACAACTCGGAGTGAAAAAGTTTTCCCTCATCTCCGTTCTAAATGGCCTACCCCTTATTCTTAAACTGTGGCCCCTGGTTCTGGACTCCCCCAACATCGGGAACATGTTTCCTGCCTCTAGCGTGTCCAATCCTTTAATAATCTTATATGTTTCAATAAGATCCTCTCATCCTAAATTCCAATGTATACAAGCCCAGTCGTACCAGTCTTTCAACATACGAGAGTCCTGCCATTCCAGGAATTAACCTACGCTGCACTCCTTCAATAGCAAGAATGTCCTTCCTCGAATTTGGAGACCAAAAATGCACACAGTACGCCAGGTGTGGTCTCACTAGGGCCCTGTACAACTGCGGAAGGACCTCTTTGCTTCTATACTCAACTCCTCTTGTCATGAAGGCCAACACACCATTAGCTTTCTTCACTGCCTGCTGTACCTGCATGCTTACTTTCAGTGACAGATGAACAAGGACACCCAGATCTCTATGTATTTCCCCTTTTCCTAACTTGACACCATGCAGGTCAAGTCAAGTTAATTGTATTTGTACAGCACATTTAAAAACAACCCACATTGACCAAAGTGTTGTACATCAGTTCAGGTACTAAGAACAAACATACAATGGCACACACACATAACAGCAGATACATAAACAGTTCACAGAGCCCCCTCAGAGGGCCTCAAACACAAACAGAGGGAATAGAAATAGGTTTTGAGCCTGGACTTAAAGGAGTCAAAGGAGGGGGCAGTTCTGATGGGGAGAGGGATGCTGTTCCACAGTCTAGGAGCTGCAAAAGCGCAGTCACCCCTGAGCTTAAGCCGAGACCGCGGGATAGTCAGGAGCCCCAAGTCAGCCGACCTGAGGGACCTGGAGATAGAGTGGTGGGTTAGAAGACTTTTGATATGGGGGGGGGGGGCAAGCCTGTTTAGGGCTTTGTATGTGAATAGGAGGAGCTTGAAGTTGATTCTGTACTGTACTGGGAGCCAGTGGAGAGAGACCAGAATCGGGATGATGTGGTCCCTTTTACGGGTACCCGTCCAGGAGTCTCGCTGCGGCGTTTTGGACCAATTGCAGGCGGGACAGGGATGATTGGCTGATCCCAGTGTATAGGGAGTTGCAGTAGACTAGGCGGGAGGAAATGAATGCATGGATGATTTTTTCAATGTCGTCAAATTGGAGAAATGGTTTGATTTTAGCTATGGTACGAAGCTGGCTTTTACCACAGCATTGACTTGCTTGTCAAACTTTAATGCAGAGTCAAATATCACGCCAAGGTTTTTGACATGCGGTTTGACTAGGGAGGATAGGCTTCCAAGGCTGCCTGTTATCGTTTTGATGGAGTCGGGGAGGCCGAATAGGATGACCTCAGACTTGCTCTCGTTTAGTTGAAGGAAGTTCTGTGCCATCCAACATTTTATGTCCTCAAAGCAGTGCATGAGGCTGATTAAATTTGACTAATTGTTGTGTTTCAGGGGGAGATAAAGCTGTGTGTCATCCGCATAGCAGTGGAAAGAAATGCCGTGCCTTTGAATGATTTGGCCGAGGGTGAGCATGTACAGAGAGAAGAGAATGGGGCCTAGGATGGAGCCTTGTGAAACCCCGCAGGAGAAGCTAGCTGGGGAAGAGGAAATATTGCAGGTAATAATCTGCCTTCCTGTTCTTACCACCAAAGTGGATAACCTCACATTTATCCACATTAAACTGCATCTGCCATGTATTTGCCCACTCACACAGCCCGTCCAAGTCACCCTGCATCCTCATTGCATCATCCTCATTGCATCATCCTCACAGTTCACACTGCCACTCAGCTTTGTGTCATCTGCAAATTTGCTAATGTTACTTTTAATCCCGTCATCTAAGTCATTAATATATATTGGAAATAGCTGCGGTCCCAGCACCGAGCTTTGCGGTACCCCACTAGTCACAGCCTGCCATTCTGAAAGGGACCCGTTAATCCCTACTCTTTGTTTCCTGTCTGCCAACCAAATTTCTATCCATGTCAGTCCCTACCCCCAATGCCATGTGCTCTAATTATGCCCACTAATCTCCTATGTGGGACCTTATCAAAGGCTTTCTGAAAGTCCAGGTACACTAGCTGGATATCCCTGGCTCTCCCTTGTCCATTTTCCTAATTACATCCTCAAAAAATTCCAGAAGATTAGTCAAGCATAATTTGCCCTTTGTAAATCCATGCTGATTCGGAACGATCCTGTTACTGCTATCCAAATGTTCCGCAATTTCTTCCTTTATTATTGACTCGAGCATCTTCCCCATTACTGATGTCAGGCTAACTGGTCTATAATTTCCCGTTTTCTCACTCCCTCCTTTCTTAAAAAGTGGGATAACATTAACTACCCTCCAATCCACAGGAACTGACCCTGAATCTATAGAACATTGGAAAATGATCACCAATGCATCCATGATTTTTAGAGCCACTTCCTTAAGTACTCTGGGATGCAGACCATCAGGCCCCAGGGTTTTATCAGCCTTCAGTCCCATCAGTCTACCCAACATCATTTCCTGCCTAATGTGAATTTCCTTCAGTTCCTCCGTCACCCTAGGACCTCTGTCCACTAGTACATCTGGGAGATTGGATCTGTCTTCATTAAGGAAGAACCAAACAAAGTACCTGTTCAACTCATCTGCCATTTCTTTGTTCCCCATAATAAATTCACCTGCTTGTCTTCAAGGGACCCACATTTGTCTTAACTATTTTTTTCCTCTGGGAAAAATCCCTGGGAGGGAGGGACTGTCATATGAGGAAAGATTGGAAAGACTAGTCTTGCATTCACTGGAGTTTTGAAGGATGAGAGGGCATCTCATAGAGACGTATAAAATCATAAAAGGACTAGACAAGCTAGATGCAGGAAAAATGTTCCCAATGTTGGGGGAGTCCAGAACAAGGGGACACAGTCTAAGAATAATGGGGAGGCCATTTAAAACTGAGGCGAGAAGAAACTTTTTCACCCAGAAAGTTGTGAATTTGTGGAATTCTCTGCCACATAAGGCAGTGGAGGCCAATTCACTAGATGAATTTAAACGAGTTAGATAGAGCTCTAGGGGCTAGTGGAATCAAGGGATATGGGGAGAAGGCAGGCATGGGTTACTGATTGTGGATGATCAGCCATGATCACATTGAATGGCGGTGCTGGCTCGAAGGGCCATATGGCCTCCTCCTACACCTATTTTCTATGTTTCTATGCCACCACCTTCTAGCCATATCTTCCAATCACCACCCTTTTCCGCAGATCATTCCCTCCAAAACTCCCTGGTTCATCACTTCCCTCCCAAACCACCCTCTCCCCAGGTACTCTCCCCTGCACTCACAGGGGACGCAACACTTGTCCCTTGAAGGACCCTGACGTCCTTTCAGGCGAGGCAGAGGTTCACATGCACCTCCTCCAACCTCATCTACTGTAGTATAAGAAAATAACTGCAGATGCTGGTACAAATCGATTTATTCACAAAATGCTGGAGTAACTCAGCAGGTCAGGCAGCATCTCGGGAGAGAAGGAATGGGTGACGTTTCGGGTCGAGACCCTTCTTCAGACCTCATCTACTGTATCCGCTGTTCCAAGTATGGACTCCTATGTGTCGGCAAAACCAAGCGCAGGCTCAGTGATCATGTCACTGAACACCTCTGCTCAGTCTGCATGATCTCCCGGTTGTTAAACACTTTAATTCCCCCTCCCAATTCCATACTGACCTTTCTATCCTGGGCCTCCTCCACTGTCAGAGTGACACCTAACACAAATTGGAGGAACCTCATATTTTGCTTGGGCAACCCAGCAGTCTGATTATTGACTTCTCTAACTTCAAGTAACCCTTTCTTTCCCTCTCTCCATCCCTCCCCCATCCTAGTTCTCCAACCAGTCTGAATGCTCTCCTGATTACATTTTATCTTTGAATGTTTCGTTGTCACCTTCCTCAACAATGATCTATTCTACATTTTCCTTACATAGATAGAAAATAGGTGCAGGAGGAGGCCATTCGGCCCTTCGAGCCTGCTCCGCCATTCATTGTGATCATGGCTGACCGTCCCCAATCAATATCCCTTGCCTGCCTTCTCCCCATATCCCTTGATTCCACAAGCCCCTAGAGCTCCATCTAACTCTCTTAAATCCATCCAGTGATTTGGCTTTCACTGCCCTCTGTGGCAGAGAATTCCACAAATTCACAACTCTCTGGGTGAAAAAGTTTTCCTTGTCGTCATCCCCTTTGATGTCTCCTTTTCACACCTTACCCCTCCATATCGCTGCGTCACCCTCTCCCGTGATGCGTCTCGACCCGAAATGTTACCCATTCCTTCTACCCAGAGATGATGCCCGTGTTACTCCAGCATTTTTTGTTAGAAACATAGAAAAATAGGTGGAGTAGGCCATTCGGCCCTTCAAGCCATTCAATATGATCATGGCTGATCATCTAAAATGAGTACCCCGTTCATGCCTTTCCCCCCATATCCCTCGATTCCTTTAGCCCTAAAGCTAAATCTAACTCTCTCTTGAAAACATCCAGTGAATTGGCCTCCACTGCCTTCTGTGGCAGAGAATTCCAGAGATTCACAACTCTCTGGGTGAAGAGGTTTTTCCCTCATCTCAGTCCTAAATGGCCTAACCCTTATTCTTAAACTGTGACCCCTGGTTCTGGACTCCAACATCAGAAACATTACAACTGCCGTAGGACCTCCTTGCTCCCAAACTCAAATCCTCTCACAATGAAGGCCAACATGCCATTAGCTTTCTTCACTGCCCGCTGTACCTGCATGCTTACTTTCAGTGACTGATGTACAAGCACACCCAGGTCTCATTGCACCTCCCCTTTTCATAATCTGACACCATTCAGATCATAGGGTGTGAAGAAGGGTCTCGACCCGAAACGTCACCCATTCCTTCTCTCTAGAGATGCTGCCTGTCCCGCTGAGTTACTCCAGCATTTTGTGTCCACCTACCATTCAGATAATAATCTGCCTTCCTGTTCTTGCCAAAGTGGATAACCTCACATTTATCCACATTATACTGCATCTGCCATGCATCTGCCCACTCACCCTGCAGCTTCATAGCATCCTCATCGTAGCTCTCACTGCCACCCAGCTTTGTGTCATCCGCAAACTTGGGAGATGTCACATTTAATTCCCCTGTCTAAATCGTTAATATATATTGGAAATAACGGGGGTCACAGCACTGAGCCTTATGGCAAACTCCACTAGTTACTGCCTGCCATTCTGAAAAGGACCCGTTAATCCCTACTCTTTGCTTCCTGTATGCCAACCAGTTCTCTATCCATGTTAACACCCTACCCCCAATACCGTGCTCTAATTTTGCACACTAATCTCTTGTGTGGAACCTTGTCAAAGGCTTTTTGAAAGTCCAGATACATCACATCCACTGGCTCTCCCTTATCCATTCTACTTGTTACATCCTCAAAACTTTCCAGAAGTTTGCTTATCTTCAACAAATACGCTAGTACAGAATTCACAACTCACTGCCCTAAAATTTGAAATATGGATTAAGTTTCACTCATGGAACTTATGAAAATTATTATTTTTATCAACCCATATCTCTTCAGAAAATAGTGATGCATATTCTTAATGGAACTTATCCCCAAGAATAACCCAGTGCAATCAAAACCCCAACTTGCCTCAATCACTTTGGGAGGAGTGGTACGTGCACAAGCTTATTCAATATTGAGTTGATCGGAAGTCCATTAGTAATTTTTCTATCTGACCGTACAAGGAATTGGATATCTTTGCCAGATTCCCCTTCTGAGGAATTGAATTATGGTCACACATCACCCTAGTTTCAGTGGAATACAGGCATCCATGATAACCATATAACAATTACAGCACGGAAACAGGCCCGTTCGGCCCTACCAGTCCACGCCGACCACTTTCTCTGACCTAGTCTCATCTACCTGCTCTCAGACCATGACCCTCCAATCCCCTCCTATCCATATACCTATCCAATTTACTCTTAAATAATAAAATCGAGCCTGCCTCCACCACTTCCACCGGAAGCCCATTCCACACAGCCACCACCCTCTGAGTAAAGAAGTTACCCCTCATGTTACCCCTAAACTTTTGTCCCTTAATTCTGAAGTTATGTCCCCTTGTTGGAATCTTCCCCACTCTCAAAGGGAAAAGCCTACCCACGTCAACCCTGTCCGTCCCTCTTAAAATTTTTAAAACCTCTATCAAGTCCCCCCTCAACCTTCTACGCTCCAAAGAATAAAGACCCAACCTGTTCAGCCTCTCTCTGTAGCTTAAGTGCTGAAACCCAGGCAACATTCTAGTAAATCTCCTCTGTACCCTCTCCATTTTGTCGACATCTTTCCTATAATTTGGCGACCAGAACTGCACACCATACTCCAGATTCGGCCTCACCAATGCCCTGTACAATTTCAACATTACATCCCAACTTCTATATTCGATGCTCTGATTTATAAAGGCAAGCATACCAAACGCCTTCTTCACCACCCTATCCACATGAGATTCCACCTTCAGGGAACAATGCACAGTTATTCCCAAATCCCTCTGTTATAACATATAACATATATATATAACAACTACAGCATGGAAACAGGCCTGTCCGGCCCTACCAGTCCACGCCGACCATTCTCCCTGACCTAGTCTCATCTACCTGCACTCAGACCATAACCCTCCAATCCCCTCCTATGCATATACCTATCCAATTTACTCTTAAATAATAAAATCGAGCCAGCCTCCACCACTTCCACCGGAAGCCCATTCCATACAGCCACAACCCTCTGAGTAAAGAAGTTCCCCCTCATGTTACCCCTAAACCTTTGTCCCTCAATTCTGAAGCTATGTCCCCTTGTTGGAATCTTCCCCACTCTCAAAGGGAAAAGCCTACCCACGTCAACTCTGTCCGTCCCTCTCAAAATTTTAAAAACCTCTATCAAGTCCCCCCTCAACCTTCTACGCTCCAAAGAATAAAGACCCAACCTATTCAACCTCTCTCTGTAGCCTAAGTGCTGAAACCCAGGCAACATTCTAGTAAATCTCCTCTGTACCCTCTCCATTTTGTCGACATCCTTCCTATAATTTGGCGACCAGAACTGCACACCATACTCCAGATTCGGCCTCACCAATGCCCTGTACAATTTCAACATTACATCCCAACTTCTATACTCGATGCTCTGATTTATAAAGGCAAGCATACCAAACGCCTTCTTCACCACCCTATCCACATGAGATTCCACCTTCAGGGAACAATGCACAGTTATTCCCAGATCCCTCTGTTCCACTGCATTCCTCAATTCCCTACCATTTACCCTGTACGTCCTATTTTGATTTGTCCTACCAAAATGCAGCACCTCACACTTATCAGCATTAAACTCCATCTGCCATCTTTCAGCCCACCCTTCCAAAAGGCCCAAGTCTCTCTGTAGACTTTGAAAATCTACCTCACTATCAACTACTCCACCTATCTTAGTATCATCTGCATATTTACTAATCCAATTTGCCACACCATCATCCAGATCATTAATGTAAATGACAAACAACAGTGGACCCAACACAGATCCTTGGGGCACTCCACTAGACACTGGCCTCCAACCTGACATACAATTGTCAACCATTACCCTCTGGTATCTCCCATTCAGCCATTGTTGAATCCATCTTGCAACCTCACTATTAATACCCAACGATTTAACCTTCTTAATCAACCTTCCATGTGGAACCTTGTCAAATGCCTTACTGAAGTCCATATAGACAACATCCACAGCCTTGCCCTTATCAATTTCCCTGGTAACCTCTTCAAAAAATTCAAGAAGATTAGTCAAACATGACCTTCCAGGCACAAATCCATGTTGACTGTTTCTAATCAGGCCTTGATTATCCAAATAATTATATATATTGTCCCCAAGTATCTTTTCCATTAATTTTCCCACCACAGACGTCAAACTAATAGGTCTATAATTGCTAGGTTTACTTTTAGAACCTTTTTTAAACAAAGGCACAACATGCGCAATGCGCCAATCTTCCGGCACCATCCCTGTTTCTAATGACGTTTGAAATATTTCCATCATAGCCCCTGCTATTTCTGCACTAACTTCCCTCAATGTCCTAGGGAATATCCTATCAGGACCTGGAGACTTATCCACTTTTATATTCTTCAAAAGTGTCCGTACCTCCTCTTCTTTAATCCTCCTAATTTCCATCACTACTCTACTTGTTTCGCTTACCTCACATAATTCAATATCCTTCTCCTCGGTAAATACCGAAGAAAAGAAATTGTTTAATATCTCCCCCATTTCTTCGGGCTCAGCACATAGCTGTCCACTCTGACTCTCTAATGGACCAATTTTATCCCTCACTATCCTTTTGCTATTGACATATCTGTAGAACCCCTTGGGGTTTACTTTTACATTACTTGCCAAAGCAGCCTCATATCTTTTTTTCGCTTTTCTAATTTCCTTTTTAAGATTCCTTTTACATTCTTTATATTCCTCAAAAACCTCATTTACTCCCTGCCGCTTATATTTATTGTATATCTCCCTTTTTTCCGAACCAAGTGTCCAATTTCCCTGGAAAACCACGGCTCTTTCAAATTATTATTCTTTCCTTTCCACCGAACAGGGACATAAAGACTCTGTACTCTCAAAATTTCACCTTTAAATATCCTCCATTTCTCTATTATATCCTTTTCATAAAACAACAATTTCCATTTCACTCCTTTTAAATCCTTTCTCATCTCCTCAAAATTAGCCTTTCTCCAATCCAAAATCTCAACCCTTGGTCCAGATTTGACCTTCTCCATAATGATATTGAAACTAATGGCATTATGATCACTAGACCCAAAGTGCTCCTCAACACATACCTCCGTCACCTGACCCATCTCATTTCCTAACAGGAGGTCCAACACTGCCCCTTCTCTGGTAGGCACCTCTACGTATTGCTGCAAAAAACTATCCTGCACACATTTTACAAACTCCAAACCATCCAGCCCTTTAACAGAATGTGATTCCCAGTCTATATACGGAAAATTGAAATCACCCACAATCACCACTCTGTGCTTACTACTAATATCTGCTATCTCCTTACATATTTGCTCTTCCAATTCTCGTTCCCTATTTGGCGGTCTATAATACACCCCTATAAGTGTTGCTAAACCTTTCTCATTTCTGAGTTCCACCCAAACAGCCTCCTTAATCGAGCCTTCTAGTCTGTCCTGCCAAAGCACTGCTGTGATATCCTCCCTGACAAGCAATGCAACACCCCCACCTCTTGCCCCTCCGATTCTATCACATCTGAAACAATGAAATCCTGGAATATTTAATTGCCAATCGCAACCCTCCTGCAACAATGTTTCACTGATCGCCACAACATCATACTTCCAGATGTCAATCCAGGCTCTAAGCTCATCCACCTTTCTTACAATGCTCCTAGCATTAAAATATACACATTTAAGGGACCCATCATTTCTTATTCTCAGTTTATTTCTTTTCCCTTCTTTCTCTCCTACATATTGGGTCTGAGTGTTTCCCTTTTCTGCCTCCTGCCTCACACACTGCCTATTAGCTATCTGTGTTTGAGTCCCTCCCCCCAACCGTACTAGTTTAAAGTCTCCGCAGTTATTTTAGCAAATCTCCCCGCCAGGATATTGGTTCCCCTCGGGTTCAGATGCAACCCGTCCTTTTTGTACAGGTCATACTTCCCCCAGAAGAGGTCCCAATGATCCAGAAACTTGAAACCCTGCTCCCTGCACCAGTTCCTCAGCCACGTATTTATCCTCCACCTCACTCCATTCCTATTCTCACTATCGCGTGGCACAGGCAGTAAGCCTGAGATTATTACTTTGGAAGTCCTTTTTTTTAAACTCTCTTCCTAGCCCCCTGAATTCTCCTTTCAGGACCTCTTCCCTTATCCTACCTATATTGTTGGTACCTATATGTACCACGACCTCTGGCTCCTCTCCCTCCCCTTTCAGGATATCCTGGACACGCTCAGACACATCCCGGACACCGGCACCAGGGAGGCAAACCACCATCCGGGTCTCCCGACTGCGTCCACAGAAACGCCTATCTGACCCCCTCACTATAGAGTCCCCTATTACTACTGCTCTCCTCTTCCTTTCCCTACCCTTCTGAGCAACAGGGCCGGACTCCTTGCCAGAGGCCCGGGCACCGTCGCTGCCCCCAGGTAGGCTGTCCCCCCCAACAGTACTTAAACAGGAGTACTTATTTCCAAGGGGTACTCCCTAGTCCCTGCCTCTGTTCCTTGCCCCACCTAACAGTGACCCACTTGTCTACCTCCCGTGGTCTAGGAGTGACCACCTCCCTGTAACTCCTATCTATAACCTCCTCACTCTCCCTGATCAGACGGAGGTCATCAATCTGCCGCTCCAGGTTCCTAATACGGTCCCTTAGGAGCCCCATCTCGTCACACCTGGCGCAGATGTGGATGTCTGGAAGACTATCAGACTCCCAGATTCCCCACATCTGACACCCAGAACAAAAAACTGCCCTGGCAGTCATACTCTCCAAACAAAGCCCCGCGCTCAGTTACTAAACCTACCGCCCGGCCGCTACTCCAACCGCCCACCCAAAAGAACTGAGTGATCTCCTGGGAGAGGCGAAAAACCGGATAAAAAACCCAGGCCAATTTGGGAAAAAATCCGGGAAATTCCTCTCCGACCCCAAGCTAGGCGATCGAAACTAGTCCGGGAGATCACACAGGTCTTACTCCTTACAATCCCCACACAATCCCCACACACTACTTCCCAAGCAACACAGCTTGGTGCTACTTGCTGCTGCTTGCTGCTGCTGCTGCTGCTGCTACTGCTGCTTGCTGCTTGCTGCTGCTGCTACTGCTGATTGCTGCTGCTGCTACTGCTGATTGCTGCTGCTGCTACTGCTGATTGCTGCTGCTACTGCTGATTGCTGCTGCATTCCTCAATTCCCTACCATTTACCCTGTACATCCTATTTTGATTTGTCCTACCAAAATGCAGCACCTCACACCGATCAACACTGGCTCAAAATGCATGTTAGTAACCCAGAGCGACAGATTATGTTAGCAACCAAACTTCATGTTGTAGTCCACATCCTACCATAAACCATTAGATTGGTTATATACCAGGCTGCGAGAGCAAGATGACTAAATCTCATCTTTACCTCGCATCAGTTGGCTGAACGTGGCCTCCCACAAGCCTCCTTAAGGCGAAGTTAAACCAGGACAGGTATGGAGGGATATGGACCAAACGTGCTCTTGCACTCGTGTACAGCGCCGCTGAGTATGCCGCCCCAGCATGGTGCCGCAGCGCTCATACCAGCAAGCTAGACGCCACCCTCACCGACACCATGCGGATCATCACTGGCTGCCTACGCCGTACTCCGACGGATCTCCTGCCGGTGCTCACAGGTATCGCACCCACCAAGCTTCGCAGAGTTCTTCACTCCTAGGCTGGTGTGCAAGGCCCCATCGGACGCCAAACATCCTTTGCAACACCTCGCCCAGGATTCACAGCAACTGGGACCTCAGCACCTGTCATCTCGTCACCCTTTCTCCCGTCATGCCCTCTGTGGCTCCAGTTTCAACATACTAGGAGCATGGAGAACCAGCTGGGAACAGACATCGCCACCTCCTCAATTCACAGTCACACCGAACACCACAGCCCCACCCGGCTCGGACATGGCCCGCAAAGAGTGGGTCGCCCTGAACTGGCTCCGCACAGGGGTCGGCCGGTTCAATGCCAACATGCATCGTTGGGGGTTGCGTCTATCAGCAGCCTGCGTGTGGAGCAAACCAGCAAACATTGTCGACTGCACTGTCCTCCGTCCCCCTGGTGGAGGGGTAGACATCACGGCCCTTGACAACAGCACATTGCACTGGCTACAGTGCCTGGGGGCCGTTACATAATTTCTGCTACCTCAAACACAAGAAGAAGACCAAACATAGGCAGGTGGGACTAGTGCAGCTGGGACATGTTGGCCGGTGTGGGCAAGTTGGGCCAGTTTCCAAGCTGTATCACTGACAAAGTTCAAAGCAATGGAAACGTGAAAAATCCAAGGCTAAACTCAAGTGAATTTTTCTTTCATCATAACTTTGGTATGTGGAGACCATATTTTTCAAATATATTCCAAATTAATAATTTTCTACCTGGGCTTTGCAACACTGGGGGTGCCATTTACAAATTCCACTGCAGAAAATCACCAAAGCTGCTTCAGCAACACCTCCCCAAACCCATTTCAGCTACTTTGAAAGAACATGGGTATTAGCCACATAGGAACCCCAAGTCACATACTTGGTACACTGCCATTCTTTCCATAGAGCAATCCAGGAACTCCCCATCAGCAGCACACACATCAAGGCAACTCATCGTCAGCAAGCACAATTACAAGTCACCAGGTATAGTTTTTACCAGCACCCACATCCCATGATCAATAACTTACCTTGCGCAAAATAAAACAGCGGACTACGTAAAAGAGAGCAGCAGACATGATTCCAGACAGCAGTGGTGAGATGAACCAAGAAGCAACTGTACAAATTAGAGAAATGAATATTAGCATAGGCAAACAGCTTTACCTAAAAGCAGAGTGGAAGTGGTTCAGATTCGTGGCGCCCATGACAACCTCAAATGCTGTAGTCAGCAGATTAAGTATCAAATTACATATTTACAATGCTGTCTACATATCTGAGATTGAGATAGGATCAAATTCCAAGTATATAAATGAATACAATCGTGGGTGATGCTCACATTTCTAAATGATTACAAATTAAAAAATCCTTTTGAGGACAGGGATTTAAAATTAATCAAAAAATTAGAATCCACAGTGAAGAAATATTAATTAGCCATAATGATATTTTAAACAAGCACACAGTCTCAACCATGCTGACCAATAACATCTAATTCTTCCCGTAAAAGAGTTATTATTTGCAAGGAACATTGTGTTATTATTTGCTTAGGACAAAAACACTGAAAAGATATTTGGGCCAATGGATGCCGGCCGGGCTTCTAGTTTTGCAACTGTGTTAACTTTATTCCCTCCATGAACACATAGTGACATCGTACATTTACAAATACTGAACATTCAGCAACAAGTTACAACTCACCAATCTTCAGCAGCTGCAGCCACTTCACACCATGAGGTCCTGTAGCCACCAAACAAAAACCAATGGTTGCCCCCACAATGCAGTGGGTACCAGATATAGGCAGCTTCAAAAATGAAGCAAATAACTGCCAGACAGCAGAACCTGTACAACACAAAGAATACTCATTTGCAAAGTGCTTGTGACATTGAAAATTACATAATTTACAATATTAACTAGTATGTCTAGAATATTTTTTTTAAAGCTTTAATAGTTCCTGGCACTTGCATTTATACAATAATTATAGAATCTAAGAGCATCACTTGTTACTTACCAAACATGGCACTGACCGACCCAGCCATTAGCACTTGTTGACTCGAGTTAAACACGTTCACATCAATTATTCCTTTACGGATGGTTTCACTGACTTTGGCACCCAGCAGCACAGAACCCAACGTCTCAAAGATTGTTGCCAAGATGCAGGCTCTTCTGAGTGTCAGCACTCCGGAACCAACTGCTGTCCCAAATGAATTGGCAACATCATTGGCTCCCACCGAGAACGCCAGAACAAATGCAATGATGAAACCAACCACAACCATCCACACATACTCGTCCAACGCCATGATTGCTCGAGTTTGTAATGCTTTCGAGGTATGGATCTTCTTAAAAAAAATACTATTGACTTAAATATACAAAATGAGGTAACAAAATATCTTGATATGTAATAAATAAATTGATTAATTAAAATGACGACTAATGTGCACCACACGGGTATTGTGCAGCAGTATTTGCTATCCACTGTGTTTGATAGTCTGTCTTTTACAGTCTTTACAACAGCCAGCAGTTAGAGAGATTGAAATGAAATCCATTGTGGACACAGCAATAGATGCAGACCGTTCTTCATCCTGGGGGAAAAGTAGAGAACACATCGTAAACATACTGCAATATTTCAGTATTCATAACTCTTCCCATAGACAGTGTTCAATAAAACTTTTCAATTGCAAAGTTAAAGTGGATAAACACTTAAGCAGAAATGATAAGTTTAAAGTACCACATTGATAATTCACTGTAGTTTACAAATCACATGATCTCCAAGAAAATTAAAAAAACAAATGCAAATAATAAATCCAGATTAAATGTGTGTAAAACCAACACATTTTTGGTAGCAGGTCATGTTCAATAAGCGAGTTCGGTATTCCAACTGAGCACGAGCAGGTCCATAACATTCTCGCTGGCTGATCTGCTGAGTGTAAACAAAACCTCGGTTCATCCGTATTTTCCAGTTTTGTATTGTAGAGGTAAGAAAATACTGCTTTCAAAACTGTTAATTATGCATACATGGTTAATTTGTACAAAACTACAATGATTTTGTTGGTTTCATTGCTTTATGCTTCAGTGAGTGAGCAAGACAGTGACTGAATAACAAGCATTTTTTTATTTTTCTTTGTTTTGGAGGGGGGTGAATGAAATGAAATGTATGATTTCAATAACTATCAAGAGACTTCTTAATGAGTCACGGTTCATCTCCGAGGCTAGAATATTTGTCATGGTTAACGTTTGATGCATGTTAAGGACAAATTTTCTATTTCAACCTGTTTCAGTGCTGCACTGAACGTGTTCTCTTACCCAATCGCAGATATGCTCGCTGCTTTTTGTCTGAAATATTGAAATTAAGGAAAATGTTGCTGTTAATTCGCATTTCAGAATTAAGTTGGGGAGCGGGGCGATCACGTGACACGGATATGTTTTCATTTTTCGCCAGAGGGGCAAGGAAATCCGGCGAAGTGTTCGGACCCACAAACTCAGTGACATCTGAGCCGTCCGCCCCATTAACACACTCTCTGACATAACGTTCACATCTGCACATTTACAACTCAAACTGTTGGCCCAATGCACAGTTCCCAGGTAGGGTTTTCCTCTTCACTTCTGATGTGTTAGTGGGGAGCCCCTTCGTGCCAGTGTCCTCAATTCTATAAGTTTGAAATAAACAAGTAAATAAATTATATTTCAGACATACGGTGAGTTGTTGATACCACAACTAGAGTCCGAAGACGGGTCTCGACCCGACACCTATTATTTTTCTTCAGAGATGTTGTCTGAGTTACTTCAGCTTGTTGTGTCTATCTTCGGTTTAAACCAACATCTGCAGTTCATTCCTACACAACTAGAGTCTGTGTCAGAAAATGACAGGGTCATGCAAGAACAAAGATGAGACAAATCCAAATCCAGGGATCAGACTCTGAGGAGCAGCGGCCTTGGAGAGTTTAACATTTGCTGAGCTAGGAAACTACATATCAACCCCGCGAATACGCAGCAAAGATCGAGTGAAGAGGGAACAGTGCATTGGGCCAACTGTTTGAGTTGTAAATGTGCAGATGTGAACATTGTGTCAGAGAGTGTGTTAATGGTGCGGACGGTTCAGATGTCACCGAGTTTGTGGGTCCGAACACTTTGCCCCTCCGACGAAAAATGAAAACATATCCACGTCACGGGATCACCCCGCTCCCCAACTTAATTCTGAAGTCCGAATTAACGGCAACATTTTCATTAATTTCAATATTTCAGACAAAAAGCAGCGAGCATATCTGCGATTGGGTAAGAAAACACGTTCAGTGCAGCACTGAAACAGGTTGAAATAGAAAACACCATTCTTAACGACCTTTTCCTCTCCTCCGACGCTGGCAACCTCAACATCCTCATCCTACTTGACTTCAGCGCCGCCTTTGACACCATAAATCACTCCATTCTCCTCACCCGACTTGAAACCTCCTTTAACATCACCGGCACAGCCCTATCCTGGTTCAAATCTTACCTCTCTGACAGGCACCAGTTCAACTCCATTAACAACTGTAAATCCCCCACCGGTCCCCTCCCCCAAGGTGTCCCCCAAGGCTCAGTCCTTGGCCCCCTCCTCTTCATCCTCTACCTGTTCCCCCTTGGTCAATTAATCCACCGTCATGGTCTCAACTTCCACTGCTTCGCCGATGATATCCAGCTCCTCATCTCCACCAAGTCAATCTCCACCACCACACACTCTACACTGACAAACTGCATCTCTGAAATAAAATCTTGGCTTCAATCAAATTTCCTCAAACTCAACTGCAACAAATCTGAAATCATCATCATTGGTCCAAAAACGCTCACCAAATCCACCCAAAACTTCATCCTCAATATTGATGGTCTCCCAGTATCCACCTCCCCTCACATCCGGAATCTTGGAATCATCTTTGATCAAATCCTCTCCTTCGACAAACATATCAAACACATCACAAAGACAGCCTTCTTCCACCTCAAAAACATTGCCCGTCTCCGTCCATGCCTCTCCTCCACAGCTGCAGAAACCCTCATCCACGCCTTCATCACCTCCCGTCTGGACTACTGCAACAGCCTCCTCAATGCGCACCCTCAAAAATCATCAGTAAACTTCAATACATTCAAAACTCCGCTGCCCATCTACTCACCCACACCCCGATCCGTGACCATATCACCCCCGTCCTTTACAAACTCCACTGGCTCCCCATCCCCCAGAGAATCCAGTACAAAATCCTCCTCATGACCTACAAAGCCCTCCATAACCTGGCCCCATCCTACCTGACCGACTTCCTCCACAGGCACACTCCCACCTGCACCCTCCGCTCTGCTGCTGCCAATCTCCTATCCCCCCACATCCGGACCAAACTCAGATCCTGGGGGGACAGGGCTTTCTCCATCACTGCTCCCACCCTATGGAACTCACTACCCCAAACCGTCAGAGACTCCTCCACACTCACCACATTCAAAACATCACTGAAATCTCACCTGTTCAGTACTGCCTTCAACCACTGAAGGTCACCTCACCTTCTGTCTCCTTTCTCTGTTCGTTTACTTATTTATCTATTATTCACTTCCCTGTTCTCTAAATCCCTGTAAAGCGTCTTTGAGTATATGAAAAGCGCTATATAAATGTAATGCATTATTATTATTATTAACATGCATCAAACTTTAACCACAACAAATATTCTAGCCTCAGAGATGAACCGTGACTCATTCAGAAGTCTTTTGATAGTTATTGAAATCTCATACATTTCGTTTCATTCTCCACCGCCCCTCCAAAACAAAGAACAATAAAAAATGCTTGTTATTCAGCCACTATCTTGCTCACTCACTGAAGCATAAAGCAATGAAACCTATAAAATCGTCGTTGCTTTGTACAAATTAACCATGTATACACATAATTAACATTTTTGAAAGCATTATTTTCTTACTTCTAGGAAGCAAAACTAGAAAATACGGATGAAACGAAGGTTTGTTTACACGCAGCAGATCAGCCGGCGAGAATGTTATGCCCCTGCGACCTATGACCTGCGCATACTGAGTCGGAATACCGAACTCGATTATAGGAATGGAATTCAATAGAATTCACGAAGATTTAAACTTTAGTTACAAAAATGCTCCAGAAGCAGAAATCAGTAGTCGATTCGGTAGTATTCAAATTAACCAAGAAAAATCCTATAGTCATGGGGCTATTGCAATTTTGATCGTTGCCAGTTCGTGGCAGTGAATGTTTAGATAACTACTGTGGTGCATTAAGAATCCATGAATGTATAATACATTCTGAAGGAACAAGGCTGAAGGAATGACAATCCAAACTACAGTGATACAACAAAGTAAGTGAAAGCAAGCAAACGCCTTCCTCATTCTCACAACAGGCCATTTTTGAACTTCACCTGCCCCCAATTCTGGTGTCACCAATCTCCTGAAAAATCTTAATATTTTTCTATTATTACCATGGGTCTTGAGTTAAATGAGCGGTGGGAAAACAGGAGCCTTATAGTTCAATGAAATAAAAAATGCACGCAAAATCGAATTTCTAAATACATTACAAAACAATGCCCAGCCAAAGTAGAAAGACGGATTAAAAGATCGGTCAAAAAACATTCAAAATGCTTTTAATGACAAGTCTATAATCCTTTTTTTGTTACGAAATCATATTTAAACGGTTCATGCATTTGGCGATTTTTTCCCCCATCCAAGCAAAGAAAACCAAATCAGTCGCGCATCGTGTCCACAACTTCATTTTAAAACGATATGGCAGTTAAACAATCGGTTTTAACCATTTTAATCAAATCTCTACAGATTCGGAAAGGCAGTTACTTCCAACAATTTCAAAGCGCCATTCGTTTTGCGCCTCTTTGCAACGTTTGAAAACATCAAACAGGAAACGTATTCCCGCCAACAACAAAAGCTAACCCTAACTCTCAAACTGGTGTGGGAAGGAACTGCAGATAGGTGCTGGTTTAAACCGAATATTAGACAGAAAGCTGGAGTAACTCAGCGGGACTGGCAGCATCTTTGGAAAAAAAGAAATAGGTGACGTTTCGGTTTGGGACCCTTCTTATCCAGTCTGAAGAAGGGTCTCGACCCGAAACGTCACCTGTTCTTTCTCTCACCTATTCCTTCTAATCCGTTGAGTTACCCCAGCATTTTGTGTCTATCTTCCCTGAAACTGGGGCTCCGTGGCTGCACACTCGGCCCTCGGAACCGGTCAATACTGGGTGACAGTCGTCCTCCGTCCTCCGTCCTAATTAAGGGCAGCCTCCTCTCTCTCCCCCACCCCACACCAAACTAAACAAGGGCAGCTCTCCCGATCCCCATCAAGGACACAGCCTCCTTCTTCCCCGCATTAAGGGTAGCCTCCTTCTCTCCCCCCCCCCCCCCCCCATGTCAAGAGCAGTTTCCTCCTCCCCCCCCCCCCCCCATATTTCTAGAGCTACCTCGCTCGCTCCCTCCCTCTCTCCTCACATCAGGGGCCGCCTCCTCGCCTGCCCCAATATCAAGAACATCCTCCTTCTCCCTCCCCATATTGAGGGCAGCCTCCTTCTCTTTGCTGCCCCCCTCCTTCTTCTCTTTGCTGCCCGCAATCAAGAGTTGCTTTCCCCCCACCTAGATGGGGCTCCCTTCTCTCTCTCTTCCCATCTCCCCCAGATCAAGAACTGCCTGCTTCTCGTCGCCATCCCAATCAAGGGCAGTCTCCCCCATCACCCCCCTCCCCCCCCTCCTCCCCTCGATCATCCCACTCCCCGCCACATCAAGGACTGCCTACTTCTCGCCCCCACCCACCCACATCAAGGGGGGGTCTGTCCTCTCTCTCCCCCCCCCCCCCCCCCCGCGCGCCCGGAACCCCGCCTGGCGCCGCGCCCACCCGCGAGCTCCCCCTGGTGCCGCCGGGCGGGCAGACGCTGCGAATGAATGAGGCCGCCCGGGGCCGGATTGTTCCGGATCAGGCTGGGGCTGCTGCCGCTGAGCCGGGCGCCCTCAGCCCGCCCAACCAACCCTCCCCATCCCCCCCTCCTGTCCAGATCGCGGGGCGAAGCACGACAACCCGGCAAGACCCGCTCACCAATTAATGGCGCAGCTCAGACGGTGCGAGCGCAGAGCGCAGAGCGAGGGCGGCTCGGACACGCAGTGGGGTGGGACGGGCCGGACACTCACGGCCCCGCTCTCTCCGGCAAGTAGCGCGCCGAACGTAGCTCGTGGGCGGCGGGCAGCAACAGGCGCTAGGTCCCAGCGTTCCTGCGAGCGGTTCCGCCTAACGGTGTCGATTGCAGCTCTCCGTACAAAAGGCAGCCTCCGCTGGCGAGCAGTCCGCCATCTACAGCGCGCCCCACCTCGCAGCGTCTTATAGCGACGGCTCGGCGCTGCGCTGCGCCTCACGCAGGCACGGAGGGCGGGCCCAGCGGGGAGGGGGAGACTGGGGGCATCGGGCTTCCACGGCAGCACTGCTGCATCTAAACCAGCATTTGCTGTTTCTTGTACCTATCTGAAGTACACGCCCGAGCAATCAATGTCCTTTCAATTATTCACCCACTTAATTACAGCCACAAGTAGCGTCATGCAGCCTGGAGACACAACTTCCCATACCGACCAAGATGCCCCATCTACACGAGTCAAATTGCTGGAGTAACTCAGCGCTCCTGGCAGCATCTCTGGGGAGAAGGAATGAGTGATGTTTCGTGTCGAGACCCTTCAGACTGAAACGTCATCCATTTATTTTCTGCAGTTCCTTCCGACATAAAGGTTTAACCATGTACCTGTCCAAATGCCTTTAAATGTTGTCCCAGGATATATGGAGAGGACGGGTTGAGAAGGCTAATCCCCTCAAAGTATGACTAAAGAACCACATCTCTGGAGGACTGAGATACTGCCTGGCCCACTAAGTTCTTCCAGCATTTTGTTTAGTAGGTAAACATCAGATGGACAACACGCGTCCTCGGGGTTGGACCTGGGAACTGTGAGGCTCATCTGCCCAACACTGACATTTGTGAGGTGTGTCAAACCAAGGTAGGGCTTACCAAGCAAATGGTAGAGAGCAGAGGAGTGTTGTAGAAAAGAGAGATCTGGGAGTACAGCTGCATGGTTTCCTGAGGGTGGTGAGTCAGGTGGTCAGGGTGGTTAAGCAGGTGTTTAGCATGCTTGTTTTTATTGTGAAGAGTAATTAGTACAAAGGTTGGGACATTGTGATATACAAGTCATTAATGGAAGTGCATTGGAGTTCTGTTTTAAGTTCTGGTTGTTGATCAAAAGGAAGGGTGTTGTTAAGTTGGAAATGATGCAGAAGAGATTCACCAGAGTGCTACACTGAACTTTGTTCTCATTTATTATATTGTTTACAGAGTGCTATGCTTACATATTCTTTTGTTGCAAGTAAAAATTAAATTGTTCTATCTGGGACATATAACAATAAAGTACCCTTGACATGGATATGGGCTTGAGTTATATGGATTAGGCTGGAACATTTCTCTTTGGAGCCTAGGAGGCTGGCATTACATGTGTACAACATCATGTGGAGCATAGATAACGTGAACACTCACAGTCTTTTTCCCAGGGGAGAGGATTCCAAAACTAGAGGGCATCAGCTTAGGCTGAGAAGGGAGAGCGTTAAGGACCAAATGCAGACAAATGGAACTAACTCGTATGCCAATTTGTCCAGCACAGACAAGGTGGACCGAAGGGCCTTTTACCCCTTCAAAAAAAGCGATAGAATTCTTAGCTGTGCTGCTTGAAATCAACATGAAATCAATGGGTTGAATATGCATATTTTGCGTCACAATAACTGAGTCACAACTCTAGCATTTGTAACAAAATTGTTAAGAGAATTTAATAAGCCTGAATTGCCAAGGAATGCTGATCAATGTCCTAGCAGCTTTCTACAGAGGTGGCCATGGTGATAGGAGATGGTCTAGTTAAAATCTTCTGACATTACATTGATCTTGAAATGGTTTCTGGGAGTTGTAAATGTGACTCATCAACTCATCAAAGGAAGGAGAGAAAAGGCATGGAACCACAGTTCCACTGCTGTCGGTGGTAGGGAAATGTGGAGATCTATAATACAGGAGGCTATGAAAATGCTATGAAAATAATCTGATTCAGCAGAGTCAACTCAAGAAATGGAAATTATGTTTGATTAATCTATTGGAGTTCCTGAGAATGTTTCAATTTTATAAGGCAGAACCAGTTTCCAAAGGCTAAGATGTTGGCAGCAAGTTGGAGAATAAGATTTGGATGTGGCGGAGTGGAGGTAATATAGCAGTGTGGAATTGATAGTGGGTTAACTGATAGAAACAAGGACTAGAAATGAACAGGGCCTTCTCGAATTGGCAGGCTATGAAAAGTGATGTACCACAAAGATCTGTGCATCTGCCATAGATATAGAAAATAGGTGCAGGAGGAAGCCATTCGGCCCTTCGAGCCAGCACCGCCATTTATTGTGATCATGGCTGATCGTCCCCAATCAATAACCCGTGCCTGCCTTCTCCCCATATCCCTTGATTCCACTAGCCCCTAGAGCTCTATCTAACTCTCTTAAATCCGTCCAGTGATTTGGCTTCCACTGCCCTCTGTGGCAGAGAATTCACAACTCTCTGGGTGAAAACGTTTTTTTCTCAATTCAGTTTTAAATGGCCTCCCCTTTAAAAGACTGTGGCCCCTGGTTCTGGACTCGCCTAACATTGGGAACATTTTTCCTGCATCCAGCTTGTCCAGTCTTTTTATAATTTTATATGTTTCTATAAGATCCCCTCTCATCCTTCTAAACTCCAGTGAATACAAGCCTAGTCTTTTCAATCTTTCCTCATATGACAATCCCGCCATCCCAGGGATCACTGCACTGCCTCGATTACAAGGATCGAGGATGTCCTTCCTCAAATTAGGAGACCAAAACTGTGCACAATACTCCAGATGTGGTCTTACCAGAGCCCTATACAACTGCAGAAGAACCTATTTACTCCTATACTGAAGTCCTCGTGTTATGAAGGCCAACATTCCATTAGCTTTCTTCACTGCCTACTGTACCTGCACGCCAACTTTCAGTGACTGCTGTACAAGGACACCCAGGTCTCGCTGCACCTCCCCCTTACCTAACCTAACTCCATTGAGATAATAATCTGCCTCCTTGTTTTTGCCACCAAAGTGGATAACCTCACATTTATCTATATTATACCGCATCTGCCACGCATCTGCCCACTCACTCAACCTGTCACAGGTCACACTGCAACCTCCTAACATCCTCTTCACAGTTTACACTGCCACCCAGCTTTGTGTCATCCACAAACTTGCTAGTGTTGCTTCTAATTCCCTCTTCCAAATCATTAATCTATATGGTAAACAGTTCCAACACCGAGCCTTGCGGCACTCCACTCGCCACTGCCTGCCATTCTGAAAAGGACCCGTTTACTCCTACTCTTTGCTTCCTGTCTGCCAACTAATTTTCTATCCATATCAACACCCTACCCCCAATACCATGTGCTCTAATTTTAGTCACCAATCTCCCATGCGGGACCTTATCAAAGGCTTTCTGAAAGTCTAGATACACTACATTCACTGGCTCCCCTTCATCCATTTTACTTGTCACATCCTCAAAAAATTCCAGAAGATTAGTCAAGCATGATTTCCCTTTCATAAATCCATGCTGACTTGGACTTATCCTTTTACTGCTATCCAAATGCACTGTTATTACCTCTTTAATAATTGACTCCAGCATCTTTCCCACCACCGAAGTCAGGCTAACTGGTCTGTAATTCCCCGTTTTCTCCCTCACTCCTTTCTTGAAAAGTGGGATAACGTTAGCTATCCTCCAATCCACAGGAACTGATCCTGAATCTATTGAACATTGGAAAATGATCACCAATACGTCCACTATTTCTAGAGCCACCTCCCTGAGGACCCTGGGATGCAGACCATCAGGCCCAGAGGATTTATTATCCTTCAGTCCCATTAGTCTACCCAATACTATTTCTCGCCTAATGAAAATGTCTTTCAGTTCCTCTACCCCCCTAGATCCTCTGTCCTCCAGTACATCTGGGAGATTGTTTGTGTCTTCCTTAGTGAGGACGGATCCGAAGTACCTGTTCAACTCTTCTGCCATTTCATTGTTACCCATAATAATTTCACCCGTGTCTGCCTTCAAGGGACCCACATTTGACTTTGCTACTCTTTTTCTCTTAACATATCTAAAGGCTGTTACGGTCTTTCTTTATATTCTTGGCTAGCTTCCCCTCGTACTTGATCTTTTCAGCCCATATTGCTCGTTTTGTTACCTTCTGTTGTCCTCTGAAAGTTTCCCAATCCTCTGGCTTCCGGCTACTCTTTGCAGTGTTATACATCTTTTCTTTTAATTTTATTCCATCCCTAACTTCCCTTGTCAGCCACGGTTGCCTCCTACTCCCCTTAGAATCTTTCTTCCTTTTTGGAATGAAATGATCCTGCGTCTTCCGGATTATGCGCAGAAATTCCTGCCATTGCTGTTTCACCGTCAATCAGGCTAGGATCCCTTTCCAGTCTACCTTGGCCAGTTCCTCTTTCATGCCTTCATAGTCCCCTTTGTTCAACTGCAACACTGACACTTCCGATTTAACCGTCTCCTTCTCAAATTGCAGATTAAAACTACCTCCTTTACCTCGAGTTCTCTTATCAAATCTGGTTCATTGGACAACACTAAATCCAGAATGGCCTTTTCTCTGGTAGGCTCCATTACAAGCTGCTCTAAGAATCCATCTCGGAGGCATCTTTGTTTTGTGGGGTCCAGAACCAACCTGATTTTCCCAGTCTACCTGCATATTGAAATCCCCCATCACAACAGTGGCATTACCTTTCTAACATGCCAGTTTTAACTCCTGCTGCATCTTACACCCTACATTCGGGCTACTATTTGGGGGTCTGTAGATAACACCAATTAGTGTCTTCTTGCCTTTACAATTCCTCAACTCAATCCACAGTGACTCCACCTCGTCAGTCCCTGTCTTCCCTCGCAAGGGACTGAATTTCATCCCTCACCAGCAGAGTGAAGTCAAGTCAAGTCAATTTATTTGTGTAGCACATTTAAAAACAACCCACGTTGACCAAAGTGCTGCACATCTGACCAGGAAAAAAAAGAAACATACAGTGGCAGGCAGCCAAACACAACGGCGCGGCCATCTTGAACAAAATGTTAATTCAATCACCCACAGTCCAACAATAGAAGCACTAAACAGGCACCCAAAATTACCCAACCCCAAAAACCCCCCAAAACACAGTCCAACAGAGCTACCCCACCGCCTCTGCCCACCTGCCTGTCACAAGAACACAAGAAAATAGGAGCAGGAGTAGGCCAACCGGCCCCTCGAGCCCGCTCCGCCATTCAATACGATCATGGCTGATCCTACCCCAACCCCCTTCCCACTATCGCCCTTCTTCCCACCCAAAAGAACCGTGTGATCTGGGAGAGGCGAAAAACCAGATAAAAACCCAGGCCAATTTGGGGAAAAAATCCGGGAAATTCCTCTCCGATCCCAAGCTAGGCGATCGAAACTTGTCCAGGAGATTACTCAGGTCTTACTATACTAACAATAGCTCATGTCCACTTCCCTGCCCGCTCCCCATAACCCCTAATTCCCTTGTCTATTAAAAAACAATCTATTTCCGTTTTTAATTTATTTAGCGTTCCTGCTTCCACAGCTCCCTGAGGCAGCGTATTCCACAGACTAACCACCCTCTGAGTGAAGAAGTTTCTCCTCATCTCAGTTTTAAAAGAGCCCCCTCTTATTCTAAGACTATGCCCCCTAGTTCTGGTCTCCCCAATCATCAGAAACATCTTTAGCGCATCCACCCGATCAAGGCCCCTCACGATCTTATACGTTTCAATAAGATCGCCTCTTATTCTTCTGAACTCCAATGAGAAAAGTCCCAACCTACTTAACCTTTCCTCATATGTCAACCCCCTCATCCCTGGGATTAACCGTGTAAACCTTCTCTGCACTGCCTCCAGAGCAAGTACATCCTTTCTTAAATATGGACACCAAAACTGCACACAGTATTCCAAATGCGGTCTTACCAATACTGTATACAGCTGCTGCAAAACCTCCCTACTTTTATACTCTATCCCCCTGGCAATAAAGGCTAAGACTCCATTGGCCTTCCTAATCACTTGCTGCACCTGCATACTAACTTTTTGTGATTCCTATACTAGTACCACCAGGTCCCTTTGCGTTGTATTACCACGCAGTTCCTCCCCATTTAGAAAATAACTTGCTTTATGATTTTTTTTCCCAAAATGCATAACTTCACATTTATCAGTATTAAATTTCATCTGCCAAGTCGCTGCCCACTCTCCTAGCTTATCTATATCCTTTTGCAGGCTTTTTCTATCCTCCTCACTCCCTGCTTTTCCTCCCATTTTTGTGTCATCTGCGAACTTGGATATATTACACTTGGTCCCCTCCTCTGTCATTTATATAAATTGTAAACAGATGGGGTCCCAGCACCGACCCCTGCGGAACCCCACTAGTCACCGATTGCCATCCCGAGTTTGATCCATTTATCACAACTCTGCTTCCTGTTTGAAAGCCAATCTTCTACCCATGCTAATATATTACCCCTAATCCCATGATTTTGTTATCTTAAGTAATAGTGTTTTATGTGGCACCTTATCAAAAGCCTTTTGGAAGTCCAAGTATACCACAAGCACCGGTTCCCCTTTATCCACCCGAGATGTTACTTCCTCAAAGAATTCAAGCAAATTAGTCAAACATGACTTCCCCTTCGTAAAACCATGCTGACTCTGTCCAATTAAGTTATGTTTATCCAAATACCCCGTCAGTATTTCTTTAATAATGGTCTCCAACATTTTACCCACCACAGATGTTAGACTAACCGGTCTATAATTACCAGCCTTCTGTCTACTTCCCTTTTTAAATATAGGTGTTACATTAGCCATTTTTCAATCCACCAGGACCCTTCCTGACTCCAGGGAGCTTTGAAAAATTATCACCAATGCATCCACGATCCCCACCGCTATTTCTCTCAAGCCCCTAGGATGTAATCCATCAGGCCCTGGGGATTTATCCGCCTTAAGTCCCATTAATTTACCTAATACCATCTCCTTAGTGATCTTAATAGTGCTTAACTCCTCCATTCCTATAACCCCGTTTATCCAGCGTTGGAATATTTTTAATGTCTTCTATAGTAAAGACTGATACAAAATATTCGTTTAATGCTTTTGCCATCTCCATGTTCCCCACCAACAAATTCCCCGTCTTATCCTCCATTGGACCAACATTTACCTTAGCCACCCTTTTTCTTTTTATATAACTATAAAAACTCTTGCTATCAGTTTTTATATTTTTCGCTAATTTACTTTCATAATCTATTTTTCCCTTCTTAATTAATGTCTTTGTTATTTTTTGCTGACTTTTAAATGCTTCCCAATCTTCTGTCATGCCACTATATCTGGCTACCTTATATGCCCTTGCCTTTAGCCGAATACTATCCTTTATTACTTTACTTAGCCATGGTTGGCTGTCCTTTCCTTTACCTCTTTTTTTCTTCAGTGGAATGTCCTTTCTATAGGATGTATAACCCTGAATATTAAGTTCCCAGGCCCGATCCTCCTGCAGCCACGTCTCTGTAATCCCCACAATGTCATATCTACCAACCTCTAACTGAGCCTCAAGCTCATCTACTTTACTTCTTATACTTCGCGCATTCATATACAATACTTTTAATTCCTTACTCATCTCACCCTTCACATCGATCCCTATTACACTTGGCCATACTCTCCTATCCCTTTGTGAGCTTTCTTTCCCGTTAATTCTGGGGTCATTAAGTATCCCTTTACTCTCTTTCCCTTTAACTCCATCCTTGACTATCCCATTTGACACCCCCACCCCCCCCCCCCCCCTTATTTAGTTTAAAACCACCCGTGTAGCAGTGCCAAACCTGCCTGCCAGAATGCTGGTCCCCCACCTGTTAAGGTGCAATCCGACCCTTTTGTACAATTCCCCCTTACCCCAAAACAGATCCCAGTGATCTAAGAATCTAAATCCCTGCCCCCTGCACCATTTCCTCAGCCACACATACAGGTCCCTGTTCCTGCTCTCGCCAGCACGAGGAACTCCCTGTTCCTGCTCTCGCCAGCACGAGGAACTGGAAGCAAACCGGAGATAACCACCCTGGATGTCCTGCTTTTCAGCATTTTTCCGAGCTCTCTAAAGTCACGCTGCAGAATATTCATCCCCTTCTTTCCGACATCGTTTGTGCCAACATGCACTACCACTTTCGGCTGTTCACCTTCACCCTTGAGGATTTTCTGCATTCTGTCCGTGACATCCTGGATCCTGGCACCAGGGAGGCAGCACACCATCCTCGAATCCCGTCTGTTGCCGCAGAAACCCCTGTCCGGAGTCTCCTACTACCACAGCATTGCCTGACGCCGGCCTCTTTGGTTTGGCTCAACAGCATTTCTTGCTTCACAAGCCAGTCTGCCGCTCAGTGTGGTAACGTTTTCTTCCCCGACAGCTTCTAAGTGGGTGAACCTGTTCTCAAGAGGTACAACGCCCGGGGACCTTTGCATTCCATGTTTCCTTCCCTTTCTCACTGTCACCCACCTTCTCCCTTCCAGTACCTTTGGTGTAACAATCTCACTGTATTAACTTCTCTATTAACTTCACCACCAATTTCCATCCTGCACTCAAATTCACTTGGACCATCTCCAACACCTCCCTCCCCTTTCTTGATCTCACTGTCTCCTTCACAGGAGATAGATTATCCACTGAAGTCTATTAGAAACCCACTGACTCCCATAGCTATCTCAACTACACTTCTTCCCATCCTGCTTCCCCTGGTCCCAATTCCTTTATCTACGCTGCAACTGTGCCTAAGATGAGGTGGTCCATACCAGGGCATCCAAGATGTCCTCATTCTTTAGGGAACAGGGGTTCCCCTCTTCCATCATAGATGAGGCCCACATACGTGTCTCTTCAATACCCCGCAGCTCTGCCCTTGCTTCCCCCCCCTCCCCTAGTCAGAACAGGGACAGGATCCCATAGTCCTTACCTTTCATCCCATAGGCCGTCACATAGAACACATAATCCTTCAACATTTTTGCCACCTCCAACGGGATCTCACCTCTGGTCACGTTTTCCCATCTCCACCCCTTTCCGCCTTCTGCAGAGACCGTTTCCTCCACAACTCCCTGGTTAACTCATCCCCTCCCACCCAAACCACTCCCTCCCCAGGTACCTTCTCCTGCAACCGCAGGAGATACAACGCCTGTCCCTCTACCTCCTCCCTCGACTCTGTCCATGGACCCCAACAATCCTTTCAGGTTAGGCAGAGGTTCACTTGCATCTCCAACAACCTCATCAACTGTATCCGTTGTTCAAGATGCGGACTCCTATATATCGGCGAGACCAAACATAGACTGGGCAATCGTTTAGCTGAACACCTTCGCTCAGTCCACCTGGACCTACCTGATCTCCCGGTTGCTAAACACTTTAATTCCCCTTCCCATTCCCACACTTTCTGTCTTTCTGTCCACGGCCACCTTCATTGTCAGAGTGAGGCTAAACGTGATTTGGAGGAATGGCATCTCATATTTTGCTTGGGAAGCTTACAGCCCAGTGGAATGAATATTGAGGATGAATATTGAGTATGAAGAAGGGTCTTGACCCGAGGCGTCGTCCATTTTTTCTCTCCACAGATGCTGCCTGACCCGTCCGCTGAGTTGCTCCAACATTTTGTGTCTAATTTTGGTATGAATATTGATTTATCTAACTTTGTAACCCCTGCATTCCCTCTCTCTCCTCCCCTACCCAAGGTATACCAACTTTTCGTTCTCGCCTAGCAAATTCCTGTTTCCTTAATCATTGTTGAATGATTGTTGAATGATTGAATGAATTGTTGAATGATTGAATGAATGTTGAAGGAATGTAAAACATTCCTGTTTCCTTAATCATTGTTGCTTTTTTGTATATCTTTCATTCGTTTCTTCTATATCTCTCTACATCGTCAATTTCTCTAATTACCCATTCCCGTAACTTTCAGTCTGAAGAAGGGCCTTGACCCAAAACGTCACTCCAGAGATGCTGCCTGTCCCCGAGTTACTCCAGCATTTTGCATCTATGTCTATTCACCATCTGTATGTGATTTGGCTGAGGAGATCAAATGTTATATTTACAGGTTTGCTGATGACAGAAAATGTGAGCAGTTATTAAGATGCAAACAAAATTCAGGAGGACATAGAAAAGGAACAAAACAATTGTATCGGTCCTTGATGAGTATTTGGAGTATTGTTACAATTTTGGAAAATAGTGCTTGTTAATGGGGAGTGCAGTGAAAATTTGCCTGGCTGTTTCTGGGGTGGTAGGTCTGTCAAGTGAGAAATAAGTAAGTAGACTAGGCCACTGCTGCCTGGAGTTTATGGATGCGACCTCATTGCAGAATAGAAATAGCCTAGTCATGGGAAAGATGTTCTCATGGCTGAGGAATCTAGAACCAATTAATGGATAGGCCATTTATTACTGAAATGAGGAGAAAATTATTCATTCACAAAATAATAAATGTTTGGAATTTTTTTGTCTAGTTTAGAGATATAGGGCGGAAACAGGCCCTTCGACCCACGCAGTCCGCACCGACCAGCGATCTCCGCACATTAACACTGTCCTACACACACTAGGGACACACACAGTCTGAAGAAGGGTCTCGACCCGAAACGTCACCCATTCCTTCTCTCCCGAGATGCTGCCTGACCTGCTGAGTTACTCCAGCATTTTGTGAATAAATCGATTTGTACCAGCATCTGCAGTTATTTTCTTATACCATTGAGATAATAATCTGCCTCCTTGTTTTTGCCGCCAAAGTGGATAACCTCACATTTATCTATATTATACTGCATCTACCACGCATCTGCCCACTCACTCAACCTGTCCAGGTCACCCTGCAACCTCCTAACATCTTCACAGTTCACACTGCCACCAGACTGAAGAAGGGTCTCGACCCAAAACGTCACCCATTCCTTCTCTCCCGAGATGCTGCCTGACCTGCTGAGTTACTCCAGCATTTTGTGAATAATTATCTCAATAGTGTTAGGTTAGGTAAGGGGGAGGTGCAGCGAGACCTGGGTGTCCTTGTACACCAGTCACTGAAAGTTGGGAATGGGAGGCCGAGATCTCCCACACTCCAAATACGTACAGATATGTAGGTTGTTTGCCTTGGTGTATGTGTAAATTGTCCCTAGTGTGTAAGTAAAGTGTGTAAGAGTAGGAGTAAACGGGTCCTTTTCAGAATGGCAGGCAGTGGCGAGTGGAGTGCCGCAAGGCTCGGTGTTGGGGCCGCAACTGTTTACCATATATATTAATGATTTGGAAGAGGGAATTAGAAGCAACACTAGCAAGTTTGCGGATGACACAAAACTGGGTGGCAGTGTGAACTGTGAAGATGTGAACTACCTCGACTCCATCCTATCCCTCCTGGTTAAATCCCTCCCCACCTACGTCCAAGACTCCTCGCACGCTCTCCATCTCCTCGATAACTTCCGGTTCCCAGGCCCCCACTTCCTCATCTTTACCATGGATGTCCAGTCACTCTACACTTCCATCCCCCACAAGGATGGTCTTGAAGCCCTCCGTTTCTTCCTCGACCGCAGAACCAGCCAATCCCCATCAACCAACACTCTCCTCCGCCTAGCAGAGCTGGTTCTTACCCTCAACAACTTCTCCTTTGACTCCTCCCACTTCCTCCAAACCAGAGGCGTAGCTATGGGCACTCGCATGGGCCTTAGCTACGCCTGCCTCTTTGTCGTGTATGTCGAACAATCCCTGTTCCGGACGTACACCGGCCCCATCCCCGAACTCTACCTCCGCTACATCGACGACTGCATTGGTGCTACCTCTTGTACCCATGCAGAACTCACTAACTTCATACACTTCACCTCCAATTTCCATCCTGCCCTTAAATATACCTGGACTATCTCCCTCCCGTTTCTGGAGCTCACCATCTCCATCACAGGAGACAGACTAGTGACAGACATTTACTATAAACCCACTGACTCGCACAGCTATCTGGACTACACTTCCTCCCACCCGGTCCCCTGCAAAAAGTCTATCCCCTACTCCCAATTCCTCCGTCTACGCCGCATCTGCGCCCGGGATGAGGTGTTTCACACTAGGGCTTCAGAGATGTCCTCGTTCTTCAGGAAACGGGGCTTCCCCTCCTCCATTATAGATGAGGCTCTCACTAGAGTCTCTTCTACATCCCGCAGCTCCGCTCTTGCTCCCCCTCCCCCCACTCGCAACAAGGACAGAATCCCCCTCGTTCTCACCTTCCACCCCACCAGCCAGCGGATCCAACAAATCATCCACCAACATTTCCGTCACCTACAACGAGACCCCACCACTGGCCATATCTTCCCATCCGCTCCCCTCTCTGCGTTCAGCAGAGACCGTTCCTTCCGTAACTCCCTGGTCCACTCGTCCCTTCCTACCCAAACCACCCCAACCCCGGGCACTTTCCCCTGCAACCGCACTAGATGCAACACCTGTCCCTTTACCTCTCCCCTCAACTCCATCCAAGGACCCAAACAGTCTTTCCAGGTGAGACAAAGGTTCACCTGCACCTCCTCCAACCTCATCTATTGCATCCGCTGCTCTAGATGTCAACTTATTTACATCGGCGAAACCAAGCGCAGGCTCGGTGATCGCTTCGCTGAACACCTGCGCTCGGTCCGCATTAACCAAACTGATCTCCCGGTGGCCGAGCACTTCAACTCCCTCTCCCATTCCCAGTCTGACCTTTCTGTCATGGGCCTCCTCCAGTGCCATAGTGAGGCCCACCGGAAATTGGAGGAACAGCACCTCATATTTCGCCTGGGTAGTTTGCAGCCCAGTGGTATGAACATCGACTTCTCCAACTTTAGATAGTTCCTCAGTCACTCCCGTCCCCTCCTCCTTCCCAGATCTCCCTCTATCTTCCTGTCTCCACCTATATCCTTCCTTTGCCCCGCCCCCCTGACATCAGTCTGAAGAAGGGTCTCGACCCGAAACGTCACCCATTCCTTCTCTCCCGAGATGCTGCCTGACCTGCTGAGTTACTCCAGCATTTTGTGAATAAATCGATTTGTACCAGCATCTGCAGTTATTTTCATACCATTGAGATAATAATCTGCCTCCTTGTTTTTGCCGCCAAAGTGGATAACCTCACATTTATCTATATTATTATACCGCATCTACCACGCATCTGCCCACTCACTCAACCTGTCCAGGTCACCCTGCAACCTCCTAACATCTTCACAGTTCACACTGCCACCCAGTTTTGTGTCATCCGCAAACTTGCTAGTGTTGCTTCTAATTCCCTCTTCCAAATCATTAATATATATGGTAAACAGTTGCGGCCCCAACACCGAGCCTTGCGGCACTCCACTCGCCACTGCCTGCCATTCTGAAAAGGACCCGTTTACTCCTACTCTTTGCTTCCTGTCTGCCAACCAATTTTCTATCCATGTCAACACCATACCCCCAATACAATGTGCTCTAATTTTACTCACTAATCTCCCATGTGGGACCTTATCAAAGTCTCTGAAAGTCTCGATACACACATCCACTGGCTCCCCTTCATCCATTTTACTTGTCACATCCTCAAAAAATTCCAGAAGATTAGTGAAGCATGATTTCCCTTTCATAAATCCATGCTGACTTGGACTTATCCTTTTACTGCTATCCAAATGCACCGTTATTACCTCTTTAATAATTGACTCCAGCATCTTTCCCACCACCGAAGTCAGGCTAACTGGTCTGTAATTCCCCGTTTTCTCTCTCGCTCCTTTTTTGAAAAATGGGATAACATAAGCTATCCTCCAATCCACAGGAACTGATCCTGAATCTATTGAACATTGGAAAATAATCACCAATGCGTCCACTATTTCTAGAGTCACCTCCCTGAGGACCCTGGGATGCAGACCATCAGGCCCAGGGGATTTATCATCCTTCAGTCCCATTAGTCTACCCAATACTATTTCTCGCCTAATGCAAATTTCTTTCAGTTCCTCTACCCCCCTGGATCCTCTGTCCTCTAGTACCTCTGGGAGATTGTGTCTTCGTTAGTGAAGACAGATCCGAAGTGCCTGTTCAACTCTTCTGCCATTTCCTTGTTACCCATAATAATTTCACCCGTGTTTGCCTTCAAGGGACCCACATTTGACTTTGCTACTCTTTTTCTCTAAACATATCTAAAGCTTTTACTGTCCTTTATATTCTTGGCCAGCTTCCCCTCGTACTTCATCTTTTCAGCCCGTATTGCCCGTTTTGTTACTTTCTGTTGTCCTATGAAAGTTTCCCAATCCTTTGACTTCCCGGTACTCTTTGCTGTGTCATACATCTTTTTTAGTTTTATTCCATTCCTAACTTCCCTTGTCAGCCACGGTTGCCTCCTACTCCCCTTTGAATCTTTCTTTCTCTTTGGAATGAAATGTAGAAAATAGTTTATGCCTTTATTTGTACTACCAATATGCATGACTCCACACTTTGCTATGCTGTATTCCAGAGACTATCTTTAGTTTTCTATCCTGGGAGAAAGGCTATTTACCCTCTCTATGCCCCTTATAATTTGGCTCCTAGAAGCTGTTCCCAAAATCAATAAGATCATAAGGTTGATCCACCTTTTTTCAAGTTCACATTCCCATCCTAGCCTCATAACCCTTGATTCCCTTATTGATTAGACGTCTACCTCAGCATTTAAGTTATTCAGTGAATCAGCCTCTTCAAGGTGTTCCAAAGACTTATAACTATGAGTGAGATTAGAAATTCCTCTTCATCCCAGTTAGAGATGAGTCTCTCTTTATTCTGAGATTATGACCACGAGAGGAAACTTTCTCCTACCGTTTTGCACTGTAAGGAGTTTGTACGTTCTCCCCGTGACCTGCGTGGGTTTTCTCCGAGATCTTCGGTTTCCTCCCACACTCCAAAGACGTACAGGTATGTAGGTTAATTGGCTGGGTAAATGTAAAAATTGTCCCTAGTGGGTGTAGGATAGTGTTAATGTACGGGGATCACTGGGCGGCACGGACTTGGAGGGCCGAAAAGGCCTGTTTCCGGCTGTATATATATGATATGATCTCATTTTCTTTCGGTATCACAAAATGCTGGAGTAACTCAGCAGGTCAGGCAGCATCTAGGAGAGAAGGAATGGGTGATGTTTCGGGTCGAGACCCTTCTTCAGACAGACCTTAACTTTCTTTAAGTAATTCTACCAAGACTCCAGCAGTACTTTGAATATGGTCTCATTAGTGACTTGTAATAAATCTTCCCTACTTGGTATTCCAACACCCTTGAAATAACAGCCAGCATCCGACAGACATTCTGATTATTTGCTGGATAAGTATGCCAACTTTCTGTGTTCCATTTATGGGGACCCCAAATCCACTTGAACAGCGGCTTTCTGCAGTCTTTCTCCTTTGAAATAATAACCTGTTTAATCACTTTTCCTTCCAAAGTGAAGCGCTTTACATGTTCCCACACTTAACAACTTTTTGTCTCCTCAAGAGCAAGAGTGTTTAATTGTCATATGTACCGAGAACGGAACAATTAAATTCTGACTTGCAGCAGCATAACAAGCCTGCAAACACATTACTCATTGAACTTTGTAGTTAATAATGAAGTAGGTTTTCAAAGTCTACAGAGAGACTTGGGCCTTTTGGAAGGGGGGGGGGGGGGGGCTGAAAGATGGCAGATGGAGTTTAATGCTGATAAGTGTGAGGTGCTGCATTTTGGTAGGACAAATCAAAATAGGACGTACAGGGTAAATGGTAGGGAATTGAGGAATGCAGTGGAACAGAGGGACCTGGGAATAACTGTGCATTGTTCCCTGAAGGTGGAATCTCATGTGGATAGGGTGGTGAAGAAGGTGTTTGGTATGCTTGCCTTTATAAATCAGAGCATCGAATATAGAAGTTGGGATGTAATGTTGAAATTGTACAGGGCATTGGTGAGGCCGAATCTGGAGTATGGTGTGCAGTTCTGGTCACCAAATTATAGGAAGGATGTCGACAAAATGGAGAGGGTACAGAGGAGATTTACTAGAATGTTGCCTAGGTTTCAGCACTTAAGCTACAGAGAGAGGTTGAACAGGTTGGGTCTTTATTCTTTGGAGCGTAGAAGGTTGAGGGGGGACTTGATAGAGGTTTTTAAAATTTTAAGAGGGACGGACAGGGTTGACATGGGTAGGCTTTTCCCTTTGAGAGTGGGGAAGATTCCAACAAGGGGACATAACTTCAGAATTAAGGGACAAAAGTTTAGGGGTAACATGAGGGGTAACTTCTTTACTCAGAGGGTGGTGGCTGTGTGGAATGGGCTTCCGGTGGAAGTGGTGGAGGCAGGCTCGATTTTATTATTTAAGAGTAAATTGGATAGGTATATGGATGGGAGGGGATTGGAGGGTTATGGTCTGAGAGCAGGTAGATGAGACTAGGTCAGAGAAAGTGGTCGGCGTGGACTGGTAGGGCCGAACGGGCCTGTTTCCGTGCTGTAATTGTTATATAGTTATATGGTTTACAACACAAGAACAAACCCGTCAGCCCACAATGTCTGTGCTGAACATGCCAAAACCATTACTTACTTACCCAAACATAATCCATATCCCTCCATTCTCTGCCTATGTATATGTGTATGAAGTTGCAAGAATAACAACAAGTTATTAACTTCAAGCTAGTGTTTATTGAGCACGAGGATGTAAGGTTACAGTGGTTACAGTGCAAGCCGCAGCTCTCCAACGAGATGACTCCCCCGGGTACCGCGCATGTGCAAGATAACTTGCAGGAACGGCATATGCTAAAACCTGGCATGGACTTACTGTGAATACATTGACTGATCTACAATATGCCTATCCAAAACTCTAAAATGCTACCACATATATGTTTCAACCAGTGCATTCCAGGCACTTTGTGTAAAGAAACTTGCCTCATTATAAATCATAGGCAATATAACAAACAAAGAAAATCAGTAAGTTAAAAACCTCAATTCATGGGTTAGATAGTGTTTTGTAGTGTTCAAGAGTTTGATTTTTATGTTGCTGGTTAGCTGGGAGGGTGCCTCTCCTGGTAGAATCCAGGACCAGAGGCTTAGTCTCAGAATGGGCGATTCTGAGTGTTAAGAGTTCCACAGATGCTGAATCGATGAATATGTTGCAGGAGACACATGTGACTGCAGATGCTGGAATTTCCAGCAAAATATAACTACAGGAAGAACTCAACGGTTTGACCTGTATCTGTGGAGGCAAAGGAACAGCCGACGTTTTGGGTTGAGGCCCTGCATCAGGATTGAGAGTATACAGGGATAACCAATATACCTGTATAGAAGGTAAAGGGTTGAGTGAGGCAAAGGCTAGTGGGCAACAGATGGAAACAGACTGAGATGGAGCCAGTGGAGGAGTGTGAGGGGAGTCTTCAGTCATAGGCTAATATGTTATAGGTGGAAATGTAAGAAGAAAAAATAAGCAGATGAGAAGGGTAGAATCTGAGGTTAAAAATTGAACCAGATGAGGGGCAGACGGAACCAGGTGAGGGAGTGATGAGGAAAAGTGAACCAAGGGAGAAGAAACTCAGCTGGGTGAAGGGCAGATGGAACCAGGTAGGGGAGGCTGATGAGTTTAGGGAACAGGAGGGGTGACGAATGTGAAAGGTGAGCAAAGGGAGAGAGAAGCCAGGTGGACTGGTGCCAATGGATTACTTGAAATTGGAAAATAGTTATTTAATAATATTTAACCGTTTGGGAAGCAGGGCTTGTAGGCGCTGGTTAGACCGCATGCGGCGTATCGTGAGCAATTTTAGACTCCATATCTGAGGAAGGATGTGTTGGTCCTGGCGAGAGTTCAGAGGAGGTTTACCAGAATTATCCCAGGACTGGGCGAGTTAATATATGATGAGTGTTTGACGGCACTGGGCCTTTACTCGCTGGAGTTTAGGATGAGAGGGGACGTCAGGGAAACTTACTGAATAGTGAAAGGCCTGGATAGATTGGATGCAGAGAGGATGTTTCCACGAGTGGGGGAGTCTAGGACCATAGCCATCTTTAGGAAGGAGACGAAGAAGAATGTCTTTAGTCAGAGAGTGGTGAATCTGTGGAATTCATTGCCACAGAATGCTGTGGAGACCAAGTCAATGGATCTTTTTAAGGCAGAGATAGATAGATTCTTGGTTAGTATGGGTGTCAGGGGTTTTGGGGAGAATGCGGGAGAATGGGGTTGAGAGTGGAAGATAGATCAGCCCTGATTGAATGGCTGAGTAGACTTGATGGGCTGAATGGCCTAATTCATTTCCTATCACTCATGAGCACATTGTGGCTCAAGACGTGATAACGAGAGAGATACAAGGAACAGTGGAACTGTTAGGATGACTTGGATGCAGAAGGGGGAGGGGGGATGAGAGGAGGGGCAGGAATGCAGGACTTTTGAAATAAGAAAAATATGAGGTGTTTTTCCTTCAATTTGCGCGTGGCCCCACTGGTGGAGGAGGCCCAGGGCAGAAAGGTCGTATGGGAATGGGAAGAGGAGTTAAAATGTTTTGCAACCAGGAGATCACGTAGGCTAAGGTGGACTGAGCATGTGTTCAGCGAAACGATCACCAAGTAGATGCTTGGTCTCACCGATATTTCGGTTAAGGGAAGGGGGAGCAAGGGCAGAGCTGCGGGGTACCGAGGAGACACGAGTGAGGGCCTCATCTATGATGGGACAGGGGAACCCCCGTTCCCTAAAGAATGAGGACATCTCGGATGCGAGATGCAGGAAAAATGTTCCCAATGTTGGGCGAGTCCAGAACCAGGGGCCACAGTCTTAGAATAAAGGGGAGGCCATTTAAAACTGAGGTGAGAAAGAACTTTTTCACCCAGAGAGTTGTGAATTTGTGGAATTCTCTGCCACAGAGGGCAGTGGAAGCCAATTCACTGGATGAATTTAAGAGAGGGTTAGATAGAGCTCTGGGGGTTAGTGGAATCAAGGGATATGGGGAGAGGTTGGGCACGGGTTACTGATCAGCCATGATCATAATGAATGGCGGTGTTGGCTATGATTTCAATGAAACTTCTTCCATTAGCACCAAAGGGACAACGGTGAATAAGGTAGGCATGAAATTGTCACGCTATCGTGTACCGTTTTGGCTGTAGTTCAGGAACAAACAAACAAACAAACAAACAAACAAACAAACAAACAAACAAACAAACAAACAAGAGTTTTAGTATATAGATATATATGTAGAACTGAAAGCTTCCATGGGCTACAGTCAAAAAATTATATCTGAATAGACAATAGACAATAGGTGCAGGAGTAGGCCATTCAGCCCTTCGAGCCAGCACCACCGTTCAATGTGATCATGGCTGATTATTCTGAATCAGTACCCCGTTCCTGCCTTCTCCCCATACCCCCTGAGTCCGCTATCTTTAAGAGCTCTATCTAACTCTCTCTTGAAAACATCCAGAGAATTGGCCTCCATTGCCTTCTGAGGCAGAGAATTCCACAGATTTACAACTCTCTGACTGAAAAAGTTTTTCCTCATCTCCATTCTAAATGGCCTACCCCTTATTCTTAAACTGTGGCCCCTGGTTCTGGACTCCCCCAACATTGGGAACCTGTTTCCTGCCTCTAACGTGTCCAATCCCTTAATAATCTTATATGTTTCAATAAGATCCCCTCTCATCCTTCTAAATTCCAGTGTATACAAGCCTAGTCGCTCCAGTCTTTCAACATACGACAGTCCCGCCATTCCGGGAATTAACCTAGTGAACCTACGCTCCACGCCCTCAATAGCAAGAATATCCTTCCTCAAATTTGGAGACAAAAACTGTACATGGTATTACAGGTGCAGTCTCACTAGGGCCCTGTACAACTGCAGAAGGACCTCTTTGCTCCGATACTCAACTCCTCTTGTTATGAAGGCCAACATTCCATTGGCTTTCTTCACTGCCTGCTGTACCTGCTTGCTTCCTTTCAGTGACTAATGCACTAGGACACCCAGATCTCGTTGTACGTCCCCTTTTCCTAACTTGGCACCATCCAGATAATAATTAGCCTTCCTATTCTTACCACCAAAGTGGATAACCTCACATTTATCCACATTAAACTGCAACTGCCATGCATCTGCCCACTCACACAACCTGTCCAAGTCACCCTGCAACCTCATAGCATCTTCCTCACAGTTCACACTGCCACCCAGCTTTGTGTCATCCACAAATTTGCTAATGTTACTTTTAATCCCTTCATCCAAGTCACTTATGTATATCGTAAATAGCTGCGGTCCCAGCACCGAGCCTTGCGGTACCCCACTAGTCACTGCCTGCCATTCTGAAAGGGACCCATTTATCCCCACTCTTTGCTTTCTGTCTGCCAACCAATTTTCTATCCATGTCAGTACCCTACCCCCAATACCATATGCTGTAATTTTGCCCACTAATCTCCTGTGTGGGACCTTGTCGAAGGCTTTCTGAAAGTCACGGTACACTACATCCACCGGCTCTCCCCTGTCCATTTTCCTAGTTACATCCTCAAAAAATTCCAGATTCCCCTTCGTAAATCCATGCTGATTCGGAACGATCCTGTTACTGCTATCCAAATGCTCCGCAATTTCGTCTTTTATAATTGACTCCAGCATCTTCCCCACCACTGATGTCAGACTAACTGGTCTATAATTTTCTGTTTTCTCTCTCCCTCCTTTCTTAAAAAGTTGGATAACATTAACTACCCTCCAATCCACAGGAACTGATCCTGAATCTATAGAACATTGGAAAATGTTCACCAGTGCGTCCACAATGTCTAGAGCCATCTCCTTAAGTACCCTGGGAAGCAGACCATCAGGCCCTGGGGATTTATCAGCCTTCAGTCCCATCAGTCTACCCAACACCATTTCCTGCCTAATGTGAGTTTCCTGCAGTTCCTCCATCACCCTAGGATCTCTGGTCACTAGAACATCTGTGAGATTGTATCTTCCTTAGTGAAGACAGATCCAAAGTACGGTTCAACTCGTCTGCCATTTCCTTGTTGCCCATATTATATTCACTTGCTTCTGTCTTCAAGGGACCCACATTTGCCTTAACTATATATTTTTTCTCTTCACGTACCTAAAGAAGCTTTTATTTGGCACCTTTATATTATTGGCTAGCTTACCTTCCTACCTCATCTTTTCTCCTCGTATTGCCTTTTTAGTTATCTTCTGTTGCTCTTTAAAAGAGTCCCAATCCTCTGGCTTTGCTATGTTACACTTCTCTTTTATTTTTATGCTTTCCTTGACTTCCCTTGTCAGCCACGGGTGTCTCTTACTCCCCTTAGAATCTTTCCTCCTTTTGGGATGAATTGATCCTGCAACTTCTGCATTATTCCCAGGAATACCTGCCATTGCTGTTCCACCGTTTCCCCTGCTAGGGTCTCCTTCCAGTCAAATCTGGCCAGCTCCTGCCTCATGCCTCTATAATCCCCTTTGCTATACTGTAATACTGACACTTCCGATTTTCCCTTCTCCCTCTCAATTTGTAGATTAAAACATCATATTATGATCACTGCCTCCTAATGGCTCTTTTACCTTGAGTTCCCTTATCAAATCCAGTTCATTACACAACACTAAATCCAGAATTGGCATCTCCCTGGTAGGCTCCAGTACAAACTATTCTAAGAATTCATCTCGGAGGCACTCCACAAACTCCCTTTCCAGGGGTCCATTACCAACCTGATTTTCCCAGTCTACCTGCATGTTGAAATCTCCCATAACCACCATAGCATTACATTTGCTACATGCCAATTTAAACTCTTGATTCAACTTGCACCCTATGTCCAGGATACTGTTTGGGGGCCTGTAGATAACTCCCATTAGGGTCGTTTTACCCTTACAATTCCTCTGCAACTCCTTGGGTCACTCATCCCTTCCCATCCAAACCAGCACCTCCCCAGGTACCTTCCCCTGCAACCGCAGAGAAGTAGTTGAGACACGTACAATGTTTCACATTCATAATGGCATGTACATAAATAAGAAAGGTTTCGAGGTATATCGGTTAAATGCAGGTAAATGGGACGAGCTTACATTGGGCATCTTCGTCAGCATGGGCAAGTTGGGTAGGTAAGTCCTGTTTCTGTGTTGCATGATGCTGACTCTAATTTCTGCTAATTTATTTTTGTTCTAATATAAAGCAGCAGCAAGTAAGACTTTGTTATTTCCTCGGTTCATTTCCGATGAGAGATTGGCACAAACAAATGGTTTCTGTTCATTACAGCAAGTAAATGTGAGAGGGAATCAGGTGGCGATATTTAGCAATGGAAAGTTGTGGTAAAGTAAAATGAGGGGAAAAAATTTAAACTTCAGATAACTAGCATTTCGAGAGGAAAGGGGATGAAACTAATCAAATAGCTCTCAAAGGGGTCGAGATAGCCAGAGCACCGATGTTCTGAATATCCTGCTGAGCCATACAATAAACCATAGAGAATCTAACAGAATTCAGAACAGCTGCGACTTAAACAGCTGTGATAAACATTACACAGCCTTGTCAGGGGAAGGGAATAGTACAAGATGATTAAGCTGTTCCTGTATGAACCAGATTTAAATGTCATTGTTATATAACTTCACTGGTGATGATCGGATTGTGTTCAATGATCTCTTTAGAATTGAAATTTTAAAATGTAGATCTGCTGGAGCGTTTTTATCTTCTTGTATTTTGATCCTGTACTTTAATGACTCCCTGTCAGGAAGCTCATTCCCCAGCTCCCCCAAGTGCTGCATTGGAGACTTATCCATCCATCCCTGACATGTCCCCTTCTGCAAGGAAGAGCTTGGCCTCTGTTTGACAACAAGATGTAAAACTGGAGCGATGGGGTGGGGGAGGAGGAGGTTTGAGCAAGGTTGTTGGGGTGAAGACTCCCTGTGAATCTATCTACATTGGCCTGTAGCTGTCCCTGGAGAATTATTCTTCCATGGGCAACTACCAGACACCTGTAAAATCATCAGTTTACCTCCCATCTTTTCAGAAATGATGCTGAAAGAAAAAACTACAAAAGATTTTTATAACGTCTGAAAGTCTCAAACTGCTGCTATTAATATAAAGTGGATGTATGTCATTGCCGTGGGCGACACCGGCCAATTTTGCTCACAGTAGTCACCTATATCCAAATTTATTCCTCGACCAATAGCATTAAAATATTTTATTTTAATGCTATTGGTCGAGGAATAAATATAGGCCAAGATGTTAGAGATAACTGTCTTGCTTTTTTCAAAATTGGTGCAATAGAATATTTTACATTATTTGAGAGACCTAGCATGGAAATATACAAATTAGGAACAGAGGTAAGCAAAGTGTAACTAGGGAGAGAATAGGTCCCCTTAAGGATCAGTGTGGTCATTTATGCGTGGACCCAACGGAGATGGCTGAGATCTTAAAGGAATATTTCTCATCTGTATTTGCTGTGGAGAATGTCATGGAATCTAGGGTATTCGGGATGTCCTGAAACATACCAACATTACGAGGCGTTGGCGGTCTTGCGGCACAGAAAGATGGATAAATGGGCAGCACGGTAGCGCAGCGGTAGAGTTGCTGCTTTACAGCGAATGCAGCGCCGGAGACTCAGGTTCGATCCTGACTACGGGTGCTGCACTGTAAGGAGTTTGTACGTTCTCCCCGTGACCTGCGTGGGTTTACTCCGAGATCTTCGGTTTCCTCCCACACAAAAAGACGTACAGGTATGTAGGTTAATTGGCTGGGTAAATGTAAAAAAAAAAAATTTAAAAAAAATTGTCCATAGTGGGTGTAGGATAGTGTTAATGTACGGGGATCACTGGGCGGCACGGACTTGGAGGGCCGAAAAGGTCTGTTTCCGGCTGTATGTATATGATATGATATGATATGATAAATCCCAAGGACCTGTATATCACGGAACATAGAGCAGTACAGCACAAGAACAGGATTTTCGACACACAATGTCTGTGCTGATGCCGAGATACACTCATCTCATCTGCTTGTCCATATTTCATTTCATGCCATTCACTGCAACGGAAAAAAACGCTGGGGCTCCGACAGAGATTTTTGCATGTTCCCTAACATGGGAGAGGTACTGCAAGACTGGAGGGTGGCTAATGTTATGCCTTTATTTAAAACTGGATATAAGTACAAGCCAGAGACCTGTAGACCAGTGAGCCTAACATCACTGGTGGGAAAGTTACTGGAAGGGATTCTGAGAGATAAAATTTATCTGCATTTAGAAAATCAAGAACTGATTGGGGAAAGTCACATAGTGTGAAATTGTGTCTCATAAATTTGATTAAACTTTTTAAAGAAGTGATCAAAAGAGTTGACATTGGTAGAGCGGTAATTACTGACAATGTGGACTTTAGCAAGGCCTTTGGCAAGGTCACACATGGTAGGCTGGTGTGGAAGGTTAGATCATATGGGATCATGGGTGAACTGCCCCATCTACACTAGTCCCACCTGCTCACATTTGGCCCATATCCTTCTGAACCTTTCCTCTCCATGTATCTGTCCAAATGTCTTTTAAATGTTGTTCTCATGTCTGCCTCAAGTACCTTCTCTGGCAGTTCATTCTATGAATAAACTGTATGGAAAAAGTTGCCCCTTAGATTCCTATTAAATCTTTCACCTTGAACCTATGTCCCCAGGTTCATCATTCCTCTACTGTGGATAAAAGACCCTGTGTATCTATCCTATTTATTCTCCTCATGATCTTTTACACCTCTCTAAGATCTCCCCTCATCCTCCCGCGCTCCAAGGAATAGAGTCCCAGCCTGCCCAACCTTTCCCTATCGCTCAGGCCCTCAAGTCCTGGCAACATCCTCATAAATCTTATCTTATGTCTCCTCGGCCTGCTCTGCCATTTGATAAGATTGTAGCTGTTCTGATTGTAACATTAACTCCAGATTCCCAGCAACACCCCGTGGTAGTCTTTCATGTGCTTGCTTATCAATAATCCACCGAGGTTTAGCCTTATTGTCACATGTACCAAAACACAGTGAAAACCTTTGTTCTGCATGCTATCCAATCAAATCAGATAATACTGTGCGCAAATACAATCAAGCCAAACTCAACTCCAATAGGTGAGGGAAGGGAAAGATACAGGGTTCCAAATATTGTTCTTAGTTTTGTAGCGCAACAGTTCCAGAGTCAGAGTATAATCTATCACTGCTTTAGAAATGGTCAAAGCTACGGCTTCCACTGCCCTTTGAGGAGGGGAGTTATAATGACTCAGAGCCCTGTAAAAAAATTAATTGCCTTGTGCCTGTCTTAAATGGGTAACTACTTATTTTTAAAGTGATTTTAACTTAATTGCTCCCACAAGAGGAATCATCCTCCTCACATCCAACCTGTTAAGAGCCCACATGAAATTGTATGTTTCATATATATCAAGTAACCTCTCACCCTTACAAACCTAGTCAAACCCTTTCTCATGTAAATGGTCGCACCTTCCAGGAATTCATCTGATAAACTTTTTCTAAAAACTTAATAATACATTAACATCTTTCCTTGAGCAAAGAAACAAATAGCTCAAATCTGATCTCATCCATGCCCCATATAACTAAAACATGACCTCCTAATGTTTGCATTCAATTCAGCTTGCAATAGGTGATCGCATTCTGGAGACAGAAGGAACTGCAGATGCAGGTTTTCAAAATAAATACTGTCACTCAGTGGGTCATCTCTAGAGGACATGGATAGACACCATTTCAGGTCGGGACCCTTCTTTAGAAGGTCAAGGTTGACTCTGCCTGATTACCTTGAATTTTTCTAAGTACCTTGCTGTGCTATCTTTAACAATAACTTCTTTTTGAGCGACAATAACTAACCTGTAGTTCCCAGCTTTCATTCTCCCTCCCTTTCTGAATAAAGTCCTTAATTTAATGCCTCACCCAGAAGACACCAACATTATCGAATGCATTGGAGTATCATCCTAAATTTTGGTGCTAGAGATTCTGGAATGGGACTGGAACCCAAATTATCTAAGTATGATGACGCGAGAAACTACATTGTCATAGTGAGGCCCACCTCAAATTGGAGGAACAGCACCTTATATTTCGCTTGGGCAGTTTACACCCCAGCGGTATGAACATTGATTTCTCTAACTTTAGATAGCTCCTCTGTCCCTCTCTTTCCCCTCCCCTTCCCAGTTCTCCCACTGTCTTCCTGTCTCCTACTACATCCTTTCTTTGTCCCGCCCCCTCCCTTAACATCAATCTGAGGAAGGTCTCGACCCGAAACGTCACCCATTCCTTCTCGCCTGAGATGCTGCCTGACCCGCTGAGTCACTCCAGCATTTTGTGATACCTTCGAGGAACTACAGATGCTTGAACCTTGTACTCCATTAACTAGATGATCGCCCACTTACTTATCCTATCTATATCCCTTTGTAATCTCCTTATATCTTCTTCACAATTTACCTTTCATCCAACTTGTCTCATCACCAAACCTAGCTACCAGATTTTGTGTGGCTTCATCTTAGTTACATTTTGATTGTAAATATTTGAGGTTCCGACGTTGATCATGTGGCTCATCTTGTCGTTCAGAAATAGACCTGTATTGCCTACTGCATTTTTTATTTTCCAAACAATCTTTCAACTGTGTTGATATGTTTCCTTAGCAATATGAACTTTTGCTTTCCATAGCAAACTTTCATGTGGTTACATGTCAAATCATTCACCAATTCCTCTTTATCCACAGAACATGTTAATTTGTCAAAGCACTCCAATTTGTCAAATGCAATTTTAGTTTTTAGTTTAGAGATGCAGCGTGGAAACAGACCCTTTGCCTCTGCACTGACCAGCGATCACCCATTCACTAGTTCTATCCTACACACTAGGGTCAATTTACAGAAGACAATAAACCTACATATCTGCACGTCTTTGGAATGTGGGAGGAAACCGGAGCACTAGAGAAAACCACATAGTCACAGGGAGAACGTACAAACTCCATGCAGACAGCACCCATAATCAGGATCGAACCCGGGTCTCTGGCGCTGTAAGGCAGCAACTCTACCACTACGCCACCGTGTCACCCTGGATTTCCTTCCACAATACCATGTTGAGTTTGCCTAATTGCCTTGAATTTTTCTAAGTACCTCCTTATATCTTTAATAATAACTTCTCTCTGACAGACATTAACTAACTTATAATTTCCTGCTTTCTGTCCCTCCCTTTCTGACTAAAGTCATCAATTTAATGCCTTGCCTAAAAGACTCTATCGTCATTGAGTGCATTGGAATTTCATATTAAATATTTGTGCTGAAGAATCTGGAATGGGAATTGGAACCCAAATGATCCAAATATGGTGACATAAGGAACTGCAGATATTGGAATCTTAAAGAGCAAATGGAGTGTTGGAGGAATTAAGTGGATAAGGCAGCATCTCTGGAGGAAATGGATAGACAATGTTTTGGTTGGAATCCTTCTTCAGTGTAAATTGGCCCCCATCCGAAATATCCCCTAATTATTCCCTCCACAGATGCTGCCTGACTCGCTGAGGCCATCCATCACTGTGTTTTGATCTACGTGTGGCAACAGTGCTACCAACAATAATACCTGAGTCTAGCATAAGTATACAGTGTTGGTGTGCAGGGATTGCTGGGCGGCGCGGATCCGGTGGGCCGAAGGGCCTGTTTCTGCGCTGTATCTCTAAATCTAGATCAGTAGTCTCATTCTGTGAATTCAGTCTGGCATTGTCCAAGAGACTACTTAATCCCTCCCCACTTACGTCCAAGACACCTCACATGCTCTCCATCTCCTATATAACTTCCGGTTTCCAGACCCCCACTCCCTCATCTTTACCATGGATGTCCAGTCACTCGACACTTCCATCCCCCACAAGGATGGTCTTGAAGCCCTCCGTTTCTTCCTCGAACGTAGAACCAGCTAAACCCCATCTACTAACACTCTCCTCCGCCTAGCAGAGCTGGTTCGTACCCTTAACAACTTCTCCTTTGACTCCTCCCACTTCCTCCAAACCAGAGATGTAGCTATGGGCACTCGCATGGGCCCTAGCTACGCCTGCCTCTTTGTCGGGTACGTCAAACAATCCCTGTTCTGGACGTATACTGGCCCCAACCCCAAACTCTACCTCCGCTACATCAACGACTGCATTGGTGCTACCTCTTGCACCCATGCAGAACTCACTGACTTCATACACTTCACTTCCAATTTCCATCCTGCCCTTAAATATACTTGGACTATCTCGGACATCTCCCTACCATTTCTGGACCTCACCATCTCCATCACAGGAGACAGACTAGTGACGGACATCTACTATAAACCCACTGACTCGCACAGCTATCTGGACTACACTTCTTCCCACCCTGTCTCCTGCAAAAAGTCTATCCACTACTCCCAATTCCTCCGTCTACGCCGCATCTGCGCCCGGGATGAGGTGTTTCACACTAGGGCATCAGAGATGTCCCCATTCTTCAGGAAACGGGGCTTCCCCTCTTCCATTATAGATGAGGCTCTCACTAGGGTCTGTTCTACATTCCGCAGCTCCGCTCTTGCTCCCCCTCCCCCCATTCGCAACAAGGACAGAATCCCCCTCGTTCTCACCTTCCACCCCACCAGCCAGCGTATCCAACAAATCATCCTCCAACATTTCCGTCATCTCCAACGGGACCCCAACACTGGCCATATCTTCCCATCCCCTCCCCTCTCTGCGTTCCTCAGGGACCGTTCCCTCCATAACTCCCTGGTCCACTCGTCCCTTCCTACCCAAACCACCCCAACCCCGGGCACTTTCCCCTGCAACCGCATTAGATGCAACACCTGTCCCTTTACCTCCCCCCTCAACTCCATCCAAGGACCCAAACAGTCTTTCCAGGTGAGACAAAGGTTCACCTGCACCTCCTCCAACCTCATCTATTGCATCCGCTGCTCTAGTTGTCAACTTATTTACATCGGCGAAACCAAGCGCAGGCTCGGCGATCGCTTCGCTGAACACCTGCGCTCGATCCGCATTAACCAAACTGATCTCCCGGTGGCCGAGCACTTCAACTCCCCCTCCCATTCCCAGTCTGGCCTTTCTGTCATGGGCCTCCTCCAGTGCCATAGTGAGGCCCACCGGAAATTGGAGGAACAGCACCTCATATTTCGCCTGGGCAGTTTGCAGCCCAGTGGTATGAACATCGACTTCTCCAACTTTAGATAGTTCCTCTGTCCCTCCCGTCCCCTCCCCCTTCCCAGATCTCCCTCTATCTTCCTGTCTCCAACTATATCCTTCCTTTGTCCCGCCCCCCTGACATCAGTCTGAAGAAGGGTCTCGACCCGAAACGTCACCCATTCCTTCTCTCCCGAGATGCTGCCTGACCTGCTGAGTTACTCCAGCATTTTGTGAATAGGTAGGGAAACAGTGTTTGGAGTAGAGAATCAGACATTATCTTACTGAGTTACAGTACAGAAATTAGAGACTGGATGGCCTGCTCCTGCTTTTAACACTTGTATTCTACTGAGCAGCATTTCAGAGTCACTTTGGCAAAGCTAGAGTCGCATCAAGGCCACACAAGGTGTGGTTACAGAAAAAGACTGCAGATGTTGGAATCTTCAGCAAGGGGCAAACTGCGGGAATACTCAGTGGGTCAGGCAGCATCTGTGGAGGGAAGTGGACTAAGGACATTTCGGGTTGGAACCCTTCATCAGACTGATAGATGACGGGTTCCTTCCCTGACATTCATTAGTGAGCCAGATGGGTTTTTGTAACAATCCAGTAGTTTGGTGATCATCATCACTCATGACTACTTGTTTTAATAGCTGCTACTATCTCCATCACCCCACTGATAATACTGGTCATGTAATAAAGTTAGATTTATTATAAGAAAACTTATAATAAAATTACTGGAAACATTCAGCCAGTCAAGCAACACATTTGGAGAATGAGTCAGAGCCAATGCTTTAAGTTTAGCTTTATTATTGATACATTTACCGAGGCACAGTGATAAGGTTTGTTTTGCATGTTATCCAAACAGATCAGATATACATACATAGATTCAATCAGTTCAAACTCAAATACACAGATAGAGCAAAGGGGAAGATACAAACTGCAGAACATAGTGCATCAGTTCCTTAGCAAAGACCAATGTCTGAAATCCATTAGAGGTGTATCAAACAGTACCCTAGCGTATGGAAGGGCCATTCAGAAGCCTGATAATCGAGGGGAAGAAGCTGTTGCTGAGTCTAGTGGTGTGCGCTTTCGTTTCTGTACCTTCTGTCATTCGAGAGCAGGGAGACGAAGGAATATCCCGGTTGGGAAGAGTCTTTGATTATGCTGGCTGCTTTTCCATTGATTCCAATTGGCTGATTCAAGCCAGTGACTTTTCATCAAAGGTTTGTGCTGGATTATAAATGTAATGTGTACCCAGTGTTTTGTGTTAACCCAGAGGTTCTAATGTTGCAGGTATGTTACCAAGTGAAAGAAGGGAGCATTTGCAAGATGGAGCACCTTCTGCGTGGGCATTTACTGCTTCTGATCCAGAGAGCGCACCAGTATCTGCTCCTTGCCACTTTTGAAATGGCGGGTCTGAAGATTATGAAGAAAGCCAAGGTAGGATGAAATAATTAGCTTGGAAATATAAGCAGTAAGTGTGGGAAGCATTCAGCAGTCAGGTAGCAACTGTGGAAACTGGAGATGTCAACCCTGAAATTTCTTAAAAGAATTCTCATAAAATTCTTAAAAGATTGGACAGGCTAGATGGAGGAAAAATGTTCCCGATGTGCATTCAAATATGTGCTCAAGGATGTTTAGTTACGCATTAGCTCAGGCGCAGTCATTTCACCTCTTGGCAGACGTATGATATAAGACACAGTCACTCATGGGTTAAAATGTGATCTAGAGGTTTGAATGATTTACATAGAAAACTGCCTTGGGTGTCAGAGAACTGGAGCAATAACGTTAACTGATCTTTCCAATTTCCTCTATTCCTAGAAAAGTTCTGTGCATCCAGGAAAGAATTATGAAATTATATCGCTGTTATATATTTGGGAGTCTGAAGGAGTGAAGCTTTGTTTGCCCATTCCGGCTTCAGATGCTGCCTGACCCACTGAGTTTATGCAGTACTTTGTATTTTGCTCAAGATTCCAGCATCTGTAGTTCCTCAAGTCTCCATGTTTAGGAGTTGTTGTTTTTGGAATGTTATTGAAAATGTTAAAGCATATGCATGTATGTATGACATGTTGTTTTGGAATTTGAGAGTTTTGAAGTTCATGAGTGACATGTACCTCAGTGGATTCCATTACATTAGAGTAGTTCAGTAACATCCTAACCATAGCCTGTTAACATCCATTACATCAGAGTAGTTCAGTAACATCCTAACCATAGGCTGTTAATATCCATTACATTATAGTTCAGTAACTTCCTAACCGTAGCCTGTTAACATCCATTACATCAGAGTAGTTCAGTAACATCCTAACCATAGCCTGTTAACATCCATTACATCAGAGTAGTTCAGTAACATCCTAACCATAGGCTGTTAACATCCATTACATCAGAGTAGTTCAGTAACATCCTAACCATAGGCTGTTAACTCGTGGCACATGACAACACTTGACTTTGCCCACTGAAAGGAGGAACCCCTGAGGGTATTTACAGAGGTTTAACTGTCTCAAAGCACCACATGCAGGAGAATAGGCTCTTCCTCACCAATCTTTTGGTGTTGTGGTGCATGGAGATTACAAGGGAAGTGCTTGATGACTAGGCTGAGACTGATGGTGGTGTAGAAAGGCTTAGAGTTTAGTTTAGTTTAGAGATACAGCGCGGAAACAGGCCCTTTTGGCCCACCGGGTCCGCACCGACCAGCGATCCCTGCACATTAACACTATCCTATACTCACTAGGGACAATTTTTAAAATTTACCAAGCTAATTAACCTACAAACCTGTATGTCTTTGGAGTGTGGGATGAAACCGAAGATCTCGGAGAAAACCCACGCAGGTCACGGGGAGAACGTACAAACTTCGTACAGACAGCACCCGCAGTCGGGATTGAACCTGGGTCTCCGGCGCTGCATTCACTGTAAGGCAGCAACTCTACCGCTGCGCCACCGTGCCACCGTTTGGAGTATGATGGTGGTGTAGAGAGGTTTGGGGTATGATGGTGGTGTGGAAAGGTTTGGATGGATGTTGCCGGGTTGGACAGTTCTTAAAGATGGTTACAGTGACTGGAAGAGGGATGTGAAATGAATAGGGAAGGGCATGTAAGGACAGCTGATCCTCAGAGACAGGACGAGTGATGAATTGGGAAGGTTGGCAGGAGAAGCAGGGAGTTGACGGTTGTTGTAGGGAGGATGGTATGTGTTTACGGGGGGTTCTCGCAGGTGTTTAATGCTGGGACATTTTGAGGACAAGTGGAGGGTGGAGGATGTTGTTGGGATAATGATGGCAAGTTACAGAAGTTACCAACACTGAGTAAACTGAACTGCACCTCAGCTCCCCTGGCGGTGGTCCAGGTGGTCTCAAGGCATAGAGTCATGCAACACAGAACCAGGTCCATTGGCCCAACTTGCCCATGCGGACCAAGGTGCCCCATTTATGCGAGTCACACCTGCCTATGCTTGGCCCATATCTCTGTAAACCTAGGATAGACACAAAAAGCTGGAGTAACTCAGCGGGACAGGCAGCATCTCTGGAAGAAATGGATGATGTTTCGGCTCGAGACCCTTCTTCAAACTGGTTAGGGATAAGGGAAACGAGAGACATAGATGGTGATGTGGAGAGATAAAGAACAATGAATGAAAGATGTGCAAAAAAGTAACGATGATAAAGGAAACAGGCCATTGTTAACTGTTTGTCGGGTGAAATTGAGAAGCTGGTGCGACTTGGGTGGGGGGGAAGGGATAGAGAGAGAGGAAATGCCGGGGCTACCTGAAGTGAGAGAAATCAAAATTGCTATCATTGGGCTGTAAGCTGCCCAAGCGAATTATGAAATGCTGTTCCTCCAATTTGCATTTAGCCTCACTCTGACAATGGAGGAGACCAAGGACAAAACGGTGTGTGTAGGAATGGGAAGGAGAATTAAAGTGTCCAGCAACCGGGAGATCAGGTAGGTTCATATGGGCTGAGCGAAGGTGTTCAGCGAAACGATCGCCCGGTCTGCGCTTGGTCTCGCCGATGTATAAGAGCCCACCACATATTAAACAACGGATACAGTAGATAAGGTTGGAGGAGGTGCAAGTGAACCTCTGCCTAATCTGAAAGGACTGTCAGGGTCCCTGGACAGAGTGGAGGGAGGAGGTACAGCGACAGATGTTGCATCTTTTGCAGTTGCTGGGGAAGGTACCTGGGGACGGGGTGGTTTGGATGGGAAGGGATGAGTTGAACTGGGAGTTGCGGAGGGAATGGTCTCTGCGGAAGGCGGAAAGGGGTGGAGATGGAAAAATGTGGCTAGTGGTGGGATCCCATTGGAGGTGGCGGAAATTTTAGAGGATTGTGTGTTGTATGGGGTGGAAGGTAAGGACTAGGGGGGACTCTGTCTCTTGCGATTAGAGGGAGGGGGAGCAAGGGCAGAGCTGCGGGGTACCGAGGAGACACGAGTGAGGGCCTCATCTATGATGGGAGAGGGGAACCCCCATTCCCTAAAGAATGAGGTCATCTCGGATACTAGATGCAGGAACAATGTTCCCAATGTTGGGGGAGTCCAGAACCAGGGGCCACAGTCTTAGAATAAAGGGGAGGCCATTTAAAACTGAGGTGAGAAGGAACTTTTTCACCCAGAGTTGTGAATTTGTGGAATTCTCTGCCACAGAGGGCAGTGGAGGCCAAATCACTGGATGGATTTAAGAGAGAGTTAGATAGAGCTCTAGGGGCTAGTGGAATCAAGGGATACGGGGAGAAGGCAGGCACGGATTATTGATTGTGGATGATCAGCCATGATCACAATGAATGGCAGTGCTGGCTCAAAAGGCCGAATGGCCTCCTCCTGCACAGATTTTCTATGTTTCTATGTCCTAGTATGGAACGCCTCATCTTGGTTGCAGATGCGGCGTAGACGGAGGAATTGAGAGTAGGGGATAGTCTTTGCAGGAAGCAGGGTGGGATGAAGTGTAGTCGAGATAGTTGTGGGAGTCAGTGGGTTTGTAATAGACGTCAGTCAATAGTCTATTTCCTGGGATAAAGACTGTGAGATCAAGAAAGGGGAGGGAGGTGTCGGAGATGGTCCAAGTGAATTTGAGTGCGGATGGACAATTGGTGGTGAAGTTGATGAGGTCCATGAGTTCTGCATGGGTGCAGGAGGTAGCACCGATGCAGTCATCAATATAACGGAGATAGAGTTCAAGGTTACGGCCAGTGTACGGCTGGAACAGGGATTGTTCAACGTACCCTGCAAAGAGGCAGGCATAGCTGGGGCCCATGCGGGTGCCCATAGCTACGCCTTGGACTTGGAGGAAGTGGGAGGGGTCAAAGGAGAAGGTGTTGAGGATGAGGACCAGCTCCGCTAGGCGGAGTAGAATGTTAGTAGAGGGAAATTGGATGGTTCCGCGGTCGAGGAAGAAACGGAGGGCTTTAAGGCCTTCCTGGTGGGGGATGGAGGTGGACAGTGACTGAACGTCCACAGTAAAGATGAGGGAGTGGGGGCTCAGCAAGTGGAAGTCATTAAAGAGACAAAGGGCATGTGAGGTGTCAGGAGAGATTGGACCAGGGGGGATAGGATGGAGTCGAGGTACTCGAAAATCATTTCTGTTGGACAGGAGCAGGCAGAAACAATGGGTCTGCCAGGGCAGTTGTGTTTGTGGATTTTGGGGAGAAGGTAAAATCGGGCTGTGCGGGGCTGGGAAATGATAAGGTTGGAGGCTGTGGAAGGCAGACAGCCAGAAGTGATGAAATCAGAAATGGTGTGTGAGATTGAGGCCTGGTGCTCGTCGCTGGGGTCATGGTCCAAGGATAAGTAGGAGGAGGTGTCTGCGAGTTGTCGCCTACCCTCAGCCCGGTAGAGGACAGCACGCCAGACTACCACGGCTCCTCCCTTGTCGGCGGGTTTGATTATAATGTCGGGGTTGCTGCAGAGTGAGCGGAGGGCTGTACATTCAGGGGGGGTGAGGTTAGAGTAGGTAAGGGGAGTGGAAAAGTCCCCTAGCCCCAGCCCGGCTGTCTAAACCTTTTCTATCCATGCTTTGTCCTTTAACCATTGCAGAAGAGGGCTTGAGCTCTTTATTTAGAACCCAAATAGACGCACATAAAGTTTTGTGTGATGCCAGCATGCGAAAGAACACCAAAAAAAAGAGCAGGCGACCCACTCCTCACAACTGCCACTCCATTCAGGGTAATCATGTTGATCCGCCCGAGGCCTGAACTCCTCTTTTGTGCCAGTTACCAAAGTCTTCAATTCCCTGATCTTTCAAAAATGAGCTACCTTCTCTGTAAATACCCCCAATAATCTTCTCTCCACAATCCTATCTGGTTGACAATTCCAAAGATTCACTGTGCCCTGTGAAAATAAATTTGCAAGCACCTCTGTTTTAAGTGACCGTACCTTTATCTTGCAACCATGTCCTCCCGTTTGAGCCTTCCCTGCAAATGGTAACACGCCATTGTTGAAAAATTAAACATATTAAAGGAAATGTACGCAGTAACCACGCGCTTCCTTATTTTATTTCCTGTTAAATTGTTGTTCCTATTTTTTAACGCATATCAACAGTTAAATTAAGAATTGATCACACTATGCAGTGAGCCAGTTCAATTTTTCAATTGTTTCAATTGTTGGGAACATTTTGGATGTACACAGTAGCTTATTTTTCAAAAAAGGGTGTTTAAATTTGTGTTTAGAGGAAAATAGCTGTAAATTAAACGGAAGATTAAACATTCTAATCAAGTCAGACTGACTGTGCCTGCAGTTCATAGCTTGATTGGTTAATCCACTCACAAGCGAATGTAATGGGCACAGTAGTCAGTGATACAGCTCTGCTAGTTGCTCTGGCATTCAGTAAGATTATGGTGATCTTCTATCCTGACTTATCTTTCCTGCCCTATCCTTGCATTTGTTGGATTTCCAGCCATTCAAAAGTCTGTCAGTCTCAGTTCTAAACATATCCAATGTCTGAAGATAGACACAAAATGCTGGAGTAACTCAGCGGGACAGGCAGCATCTCTGGAGAGAAGGAATGGATGATGTTTCGGGTCGAGACCTGAAACGTCACCCATTCCTTCCCTAGAGATGCTGCCTGTCCCGCTGAGTTACTCCAGCATTTTGTGTCTATCTTCGGTTTAAACCAGCACCTGCAGTTCTTTCCTACACATCTCCAATGTCTGATCTGGTGTTAGTCTCTGAGGAAGAGAATTACAAAGGTTCACAGTCCTCTGAGAGAACAAATCCCTCCTCGTCTATTAAAATGTGCAACCTTTATTCTAACCATCCAGAGCAACCTACCATGCAGAACCTTGTCGAATGCTTTCCTGAAGCCCATAATCACAACATCCACTGCTCTGCCCTCATCAACCTTTTTGGTCACGTTTTCAAAAAATCAATCAAATTTGTGAGACAAGACCTCCTACATACAAAACCATGTTGACTATCCCTAATCAGCCCTTGTCCATCTAAATGCCTGTATACCCTATCCCTCAGAATACTCTCTAGTAACTTTCCAACCACAGTTGTGAAGCTCACCAGCCTATAGTTCCCAGCATTTTCCTTGCAGCCCTTCTTGTATAGAGACATAACATTTGCCACCCTCCAGTCTTCCGGCACCTCTCCTGTATTTAAAGACGACACCTACATTTCAAGCAGGACTCCCGCAATTTCCTCTCTAGTTTCCCACAATGTCCTTGGATATATCTGATCAGACCCTGGAGATTTGTCTACCTTCATACCGGATAGTACCTTCAGCACCTCTTCGACCCAACACTGACTGCTCTCAAGACACTTCCATTGACTGCCCCAGGTTCGTCCGTGCCCCTGTCTTTCTCCTCAATTAATACCTTGCCCATCTCCTGTGGCTAGAATTTAAAGAATTAATAGGAGGTTTATTCATAATAATTATCTGTTAAGGCCAAAACAGAAACAAAATCCTCCTCATGACCTACAAAGCCCTCCATAACCTGGCCCCATCCTACCTGACCGACCTCCTCCACAGGCACACTCCCACCTGCACCCTCCGCTCTGCTGCTGCCAATCTCCTATCCCCCCACATCCGGACCAAACTCAGATCCTGGGGGGACAGGGCTTTCTCCATCGCTGCTCCCACCCTATGGAACTCACTACCCCAAACCGTCAGAGACTCCTCCACACTCACCACATTCAAAACATCACTGAAGTCTCACCTGTTCAGTACTGCCTTCAACCACTGAAGGTCACCTCACCTTCTGTCTCCTTTCTCTGTTCGTTTACTTATTTATCTATTTATTCACTTCCCTATGTTCTCTAAATCCCTGTAAAGCATCTTTGAGTATATGAAAAGCACTATATAAATGTAATGCATTATTATTATTATTATTATTATTAGTGTACCTGTGGCAATTGAAAGACGTTAAAGATACTATTAAGTCAAAAGCAAAGGTTTATAACGTTGCCAAAAAAAGCAACTAGGCTATTGGGGGGGAAAAATCAGAACTCAGCAAGAGTCAGAAAAGGATTAAGGAAAGGGAAAGCAGGCTACAAAAGCAACCAATCTAAAACATAATAACAGATTTAAAACCTTCTACCGTAATGTGAAACAGAAAAGATGAACTCAAGTTAATGTGGGTCCCTAATATTGGGAGAGATTACAGTGGAGTTTACATGAATAGGAAAATTGAATCCATAGTTTGTGTCTGTCTTCAAGGAAACAGGCACAGAAAGTCTTCTGGAAGTAGTTAAGGACTGAAGACAATTAAAGTTCAGGACCAAGTGACCTGCATCCTTAGATTTTGAAGGCAGTGGCTATGGAGATGGGGGATGCACTGTTGTAATTTTCCAAGAACACCTCTGTCAAATCGGAGGTAAATGTAACCTTACTATTTTGGAAATAAGGAAACGAGAACTATAGATCTGTTAGCCAGACTTCATTGATTGGAAAATGCTAGACTATGTTATTAACGATGTGGTTGAGGTCACATGGAGAGTAATACTGCGATAACTAAGTTATGAAAAGGAAATTGCTTTTGTTCGAGCTATTGGAGTTTCTTTTCAGGTGTATCTCGCCGAACAGATACAAAATGCTGGAGTACTTCTTCAGACTGAGGAAGGGTCTTGACCCGAAATGTTACCCATTCCTTCTCTCCAGAGATGCTGCCTGTCCCGTTGAGTTATTCCAGCATTTTGTGTCTATATCAAAGATACTAGAGGAACAAGATGGACCAATCTGTTGAAATCGCGTATACTGGTGTAGTACGCAAAGGATCCATTTTATATGCAAAACTTAGCTATGCCTCTCGCAGTGTAATCAGTGTTTTCGGGGAACAGTATGTGTGATGATACCATTAAAATGCAGAATATATCTCATCTATCAATTCACAGATTTTTGTTATTTTTCTTTTAAAATGTTTCTGCAAGTTTCTGTCTACTAAAATGGCACCATGACATACTACGGTTTTTAGGGTCGAGTGGTCTATCTTGTCCCTCTAGTATCATTGGTCTATATTCAGTTTAAACCAGCATCTGCAGTTCCTTCCTATACATATCTCACAGAACAGATCAGGCTGAAGCACTTGATGTGGGTATTAGGAGTTTCATTAGGTCTTGGAAATGGTTCCACATAAGAGATTATTAAATAAAATCAAGCAATACAGTATTGGGGATAAGAGACTGCCATGGAAAGAGGATTAATCCAGAAAACAGTAGGAAAAAAATTGATAATTCTCAAGTTAGGAGGCTGTGACAAGGGGTTGCTGTCAGGAACATACTCATGCCACCAACATTTGCATTCCAATGATGGGGTGAGGAATAATGTATCTAGTTTTAATGATTGAACAAAATTGGGTGACAGCTTGGGCTTTAAAAATGCAGAGAGAGAAGGGAGATATAGATGAAGTGAATGATAAGTACATGTAGTTCAAATACCTTGTGGCAAAATGTGAGGTCATTTACTTTGGTGGAAAAAGTGTTTTTTTTAATGTTTCCATTGTCTTTGTACACGAATCATTGAAAGTTAACACACAAGTACAGCAAGCTAACACTGAAGCCTTTACTGCAAGAGTTTGAGTACAGTAGATTGTTGTTTTAATGGACCTCTTTATAACGGATTTCGGTTACAGCAGATGGACCTACCAACGGCTGCTGAAGCAACCTCCTGCCTTGTACATAATCCAAATTGTTGGATAGACACAAAAGGCTGGAGTAACTCAGTCAGCACCACTGGAGAGAAGGAATGGGTGATGTTTTGGGTTGAGACCCTTCTTCAATCTCAACCCGGAATGTCACCCATTCTTTCTCTCCAGTGATGTTGCCTGTCCCGCTGAGTTACCCCAGCTTTTTGTGTCTATCTTCGGTTTAAACCAGCATCTGCAGTTCCTTCCTGCTTGCCTGCAGTCCGTCTGTCTTTTGTGTTTTTTGTTGTTTTTGTATGAATTGTGGTTTTAATATGGTGTAGTGTTTGTATGTTATGTTTGGGGGGTTTTGGGGGGGGTGGGAACGGGAACTGGAACTGTAAAATTCTCTCTCCAGAACGGAGACGGGACCTTTGTTCTGTGTCGTGTCTCCGTTCCCGTTGCGGCCTACCACCGGACATTCACCTGGGACCACCTGGGGCTCTGGTTCGCAGAGCCCGCGGCGCGGACTCACCACCTGCGGCGCTGGCTGCCTGCGGATGCTACGGGCGCGGCTGCGATTCGTTTCCGGAGGCTCCGGCGCGGGCCGCGTGGACGTCGGAAGCCCGCAGACCCCTGGATGGGGGCCGACATCGGGAGCTCCGGCAGCGGCAGCGTGTTCGCCCGCCCCGAATCGCGGGGCTTGGGTCGGCCCGTCGCGGACCTTTCACCGTCCGGCGCGGCCTGAAATAGGCCGTTGACCTTTCACCGCCCAGCGGGGGCTTCAATATCGGGAGCCCCGACCGCCCAGACGTGGCAAATCCAACAGCCTGACCGCGGGACAAGACGGCAGGGAAGAGAAAAAGACATTTTTGGCCTTCCATCACAGTGAGGAGGGACTGGAGGAGACTCACTGTGATGGATGTTTCTTTTTGTTTTGTGTTAGTTGTGATTGTATGTGTTATTGCATTTTTATTGATTAATCTTATTGGTCTTATTGTTTAACTGCGGGTAATGTTTCATTTTACTACACATTTATGTGTATGTAACAAATAAACGACTATTGACTATTGACTATTGACTATTGACATCCATATTGTTGATATGGATGACAAACAGCAATGAACCCAGCACCGATCCCTGAGGTACTACAACTATTCACAGGCCTGCAGAGCGGAAAGCAACCTTACACCACCACCATCAGCATGGTTATGTATTGTAGAGTTGCTGCCTTACAATGCCAGAGACCCGGGTTCAATCCTGATTACGGGTGCTGTAACGGAGTTTATATGTTCTCCCTATGACCTACATGGGTTTTCTCTAGGATCACCGGTTTCCTCCCACACTCCAAAGACATACAGGTTTGTAGGCTAATTGGCTTGGTAAAATTGTAAATTGTTCCAAGTGTGTGTAGGATAGTGACTGTGTGTTGGAATCACTGGTCAACGCAGACTTGGTGAGCCGATGGGCCTGTTTCTGCACTGTATCTATAAACTAAACTAAATCTGCCTCCCATCAAGCCAATTCTGTATCCAGTTAGCTAGTTTTCCTTGGATTACATGCGATCTAACCTTCCAAGGCACACGACCATATGGAACCTTATCAAAGGATTTGCTAAGTCCATATAGACTGCATCTATGGGCCTGCTCTCGTCAACCATCCTAGTTCTTCAATCAATTGAATGATATTCATGAGATATGAAACCGTGGTTCTCCCTCACACTAAAGCATTCCGACTATCCACAATCAACCCCTATCTTTCCAAATTCATATTATCTCCCTGAATCCCCTTCAGTAGCTTTCATACCACAGATGTTAGACTCACTTTCTATAGTTCCTAGCTGTTTATCTGCAGCCATTCTTATCAAGGCATAACATTATGAGAGACTGTGAGACTGCACAACCAGCACTGCTCCCAGCAGACGAGACAGCTAAGAACACACACAAAACTGATGACAATTTATGTATCTTTTATTTATAATGAATGATCTCTTGCTCTCTTGCTATCCACTTTGCTGCTGTAACACTAAATTTCCCCGGGGTGGGACGAATAAAAGAATACATTATTATTATTATAATTATTAACCACCCTTCAGTCCTCCAGCACCTGTGGTTAATGATGATCCATATATCTCAGCCAGGGCTCCTGCAATTTATTCTCCAGCTTCCCACAATGTTCTTGAATATTCCTAATTAGGCTCTCAAGATTTATCAACCTTCATAGATTTTAAGATGTCCAGCACCTCCTCCACTGTCATGCAGACTATCCCCAAGGCATCCCGTTTAACTTTCCCGAGTTCCCTAGCCTTCATGTTTTTCTCCATGGTAAAAACAGGTCGAAATATTCATTGAGGATCTTGCCTGTCTCCCGTGGCTCCACACATAGATGTCCACATTGGTTTCTATAGTCTGTCCCAGCTCATTCTCTTTCCCTCAATGTGCATAAAATCTCTTTGGATTTTCCATAATCTTCTTTGCCAAAGCTATCGCATATCCCTCTCTTTTTCCCGCCTGATGTCCTTCTAAAGTATACTCCTGCATCCCTACTCCTAAAAGGATTCACTGGATCCCAGCTGCCTGTACCTGACCCATGTCTCCTTCTTTCTTCAGATTAGAACATCAATATCTCTTGTGGCGCAGCGGTAGAGTTGCTGCCTTACAGCGAATGCAGCGCCGGAGACTCAGGTTCAATCCTGACTACGGGCGCTGTCTGTACGGAGTTTGTACGTTCTCCCCGTGACCTGCGTGGGTTTTCTCCGAAATCTTCGGATTCCTCCCACATTCCAAAGACCTACAGGTATGTAGGTTAATTGGCTGGGTTAATTAAATGTAAAAAATGTTCCTAGTGTGTGTAGGATAGTGTTAATGTGCGGGGATCGCTGGGCGGCGCGGACCCGGTGGACCGAAGGGCGTGTTTCCGCGCTGTATCTCTAAATCTAAAAATCTTACTTCTGCCAGCCTTTCCCTTCATTTTAACAGGAACATTCAAACCTCAAATCTCATTTTTAACAGCCTCCCACTTGCCAGATGTCCCTTTGCCAACACACAACCTACTCCAATTAACATTTGCAAACTCCTGTCTAATACCATTGAAATTTGCCTTGCCCTAATTTAGAACTTTAATTTGTGGATGAGTTTTCTCCTTTTCCATAACAATTTAAAAACTAATAGAACTGTGGTCACTGATGCCAAAGTGCTCTGACACCTCAGTCGCTTGTCCTGCCCTGCTACCCACAAGCAGGTCAAGCTTTACCTTCTCCCCAGTAGGGCCCTGTCCATATTATAATAATAATAATATTCATTTATTGTCGTTGCAACAAGTGCAACGAAATTAAAAAATAGCAATCCTGACGGTGCGTAAAAAACATATATGCAATAAATGCAAAACAAATAAATACCAATATATTAAATACAAAAGTTTTAACAGTGTGACCTATTGCAGAAAGTAGTGTTCAGTTCTCGTATGGCCCTGGGGTAAAAACTGTTCTTGAGTCTGTTTGTTCGGGATTTGATCAACCTGAAACGTCGACCAGAGGGCAGAAGAACAAACAGACGGTGGCCGGGGTGGGATGGGTCTTTTATTATTTTTCCTGCTCTACTGAGGCAGCGCAGGCTGAACAGGTGCTCCAGGGAGGGCAGTGAGCAGCCGATGATCTTCTGGGCCGTCGTGATGACCCTCTGAAGGGCCTTCCTGTCCTTTTCTGAGCAGCTGGCATACCATGTGGTTATACAGTATGCCAGCA